>NW_026705912.1:0-372003 GCF_029867415.1 Vicia villosa
ACTCACTACTCGAAAAAACTTGTTGTGCCTTAGCTTGGGCAGCTCGCCGGCTAAGACAGTACATGCTAAATCACACCACTTTCCTAATCTCCAAGATGGATCCCGTCAAATACGTGTTCGAAAAACCTGCTCTCTCTGGAAGAATAGCGAGATGGCAAATGATCTTAACAAAATATGACATTCAATACACTTCACAAAAAGCAATCAAAGGAAGTGTGGTAGCTGATCATCTGGCTCATCAAGCAGTGGATGATTATCAAGCATTGAACTTTGACTTCCCAGACGAAGACATTATGCTAGTCAATGACTACAAACAACCAGGACCAGAAGAAGGACCCAAGCCAGGATCCCGGTGGACAATGGTTTTTGACGGAGCTTCTAATGCACTTGGCAATGGCATCGGAGCTGTGATCATTTCCCCCGCAGGAGGTCATACACCATTCACTGCCAGGTTATGCTTCAATTGCACTAACAATATAGCCGAATACGAAGCATGTATTCTGGGTCTTAAAGCTGCCATCGATCTAAGAATCAAATTCCTGGAAGTCTACGGAGACTCGGCCTTGGTAATCTACCAAGTCAAAGGGGAATGGGACACGAAGCACCCGAATCTAATTCCTTACAAAGAATATGTGCTGAGTTTGATTCCTTACTTCGAAGAAATCACTTTCGAACACATCCCACGCGAGGAAAATCAACTAGCTGATGCTTTAGCTACCATGTCATCCATGTTCAAAGTCAGGTGGGACAACGAGGCGCCTATGATCACCATTTACAGGCAAGATGAACCATCGTATTGCAATGAGATCAATACCGAAGGAACCGAGGAAAAACCATGGTTCCATGAAGTAAAAAGATATCTCGAAGCTCAGGAGTACCCTGAAGGGGCATCCATTAATGACAGAAAGTTTCTAAGGAGATTTGCTGCCAAATTCTTTCTAAGCAATGGAACCTTATACAAACGCAACCATGACTCGACTTTACTTCGCTGTGTAAACAAGAAGGAAGCAGAACAGATCATGGAAGAAATACACAATGGTACCTTCGGTACTCATTCCAGTGGACATACAATGGCTAAAAAGACCCTGAGAGCAGGTTATTACTGGTCTACCATGGAAACAGACTGCCATCATCACTCCCGAACATGTCACAAATGCCAGATATATGCTGACAAAGTACATATACCTCCAGTTCCATTAAGCGTCCTGACGGCTCCTTGGCCTTTTGCAATGTGGGGTATTGATATGATTGGAGAAATCAAACCTACTGCCTCCAACGGACATCGCTTTATCCTGGTCGCTATTGACTACTTCACAAAGTGGGTAGAAGCAGCTTCATTTGCTTCTGTCACCAAGAATGTGGTGGCCCGGTTCATCAAATACAATCTCATTTGTCGGTACGGCATCCCTGAACGGATTATCACGGACAATGGCACAAATCTAAACAACAGAATGATTACTGAACTTTGCACACAGTTCAAGATCAAACATCATAATTCTTCTCCATATCGACCAAAGATGAACGGCGCGGTGGAAGCTGCCAACAAGAACATCAAGAAAATCATACAAAAAATGACAGTAACCTACAAAGACTGGCATGAGATGTTACCTTTTGTTCTTCATGGTTATCGCACATCTGCGCGTACTTCAACAGGGGCAACTCCATTCTCCTTAGTCTATGGTATGGAGGCAGTTCTTCCAATTGAAATTCAGATTCCTTCCCTAAGGATTATGAAAGAAGCCAATCTAGACGAAGACGATTGGATTCAAACACGGTTGGACCAGATAAACTTGATTGATGAGAAAAGGCTCGCAGCTATTTGTCATGGTCAGCTATACCAAAAGCGTATGATCAAAGCCTTCAGCGAAAAAGTCAAAAGTCAAGCATACCAAACTGGTGGCTTGGTTGTCAAACGCATCATCTTACCACAAGGTGACCCCAGAGGCAAATGGACTCCCACCTACGAGGGACCATTCATAATCAAGAAAATATTCTCCGGCGGAGCCATGTTGCTTACCACCATGGATGGCGAGGATTTCCCACACCCTGTGAATGCTGACATAGTCAAAAAATACTTCGCTTAAAAAGAAAAAAACAGCTCGCTAAGTTGAAAACCTGAAAGGGCAACTTAGGCATAAAATGAGCGTCTCGGTGGATTGAAAACCCGAAAGGGCGGTCCAGGCAAAAATTAGAGACTAAACAAATACTATCCCGGTAGGCTGAAAACCTGAAAAGGCATCCTAGGCAAAAGTTAGGGAATGAAGCATACAACTATGTTTCGTTCAGCTGCCTACTCACCATCAAGATTCAATACCTCAAAGACACCGATCAGTCCAATCACTTTCTTCCAACAAGTGAGGGATGAGATACTCGAAGACAGATTGGCAATAGCAGAATTGAAACTTGACTGGATCATTTTCACATAGCTATTTATCTTTATAAATATTTTCCAAAACTTTCTGAAAATTTCCTACTTCTAGGATTGTTGTCTCCCTGTGCTAACCAGCCTATCATGGCTCTTTTTCAAAAATCAATGCAGCTTAGGCTCAAAAATCACTATTTTCACTTTTTCTGTTTTAAATACGTAAGCGTCCCAATGATAATTTTGAATGAACATGTGCATTTGAATATGATTGATGTTTACCAGGAAAAACAGGAATAGCATTCAGGAAATGTCCCAATTATCTGGACATCATTCCATCAGAAGAAAATCCCCAAGAGAAACACATTTCTCAGCAAATTCCTCAAAAAGATTTTCTCTTCAAAAGAAGTCTTATACCCCAGCAGGGTTGTTCCAGATTGCTATCTTCAGAAGGTGTGATCCCCGCACCCGGACTTGGTCAGATAGTGCATCGGAGGATTATGCATCTTCCTCATTCCCATTTGAAAGGGCATCAGAACTTTCAGCTACCTTTCATTCCCAAGTGATAGTCAAAGGTCATTCAACAGAGTACCGTGGTTCTCAAAGAATTTCCCCAGCCGAGGGTACTCAAACAAGACAAAAGATCATCAAACGATCACAATATAGTCATATCCAGATGACTGGCGGAAATTTATTTTCCCAAATAGAAGCTTGACATCTCACATTCATACATCACACATTCACATTCACATTCATATTCATACATCTCACATTCATACATCACATATTCACATTCATACATCACACTCATGCATCATACATCATGCATCATGCGCATATTCATACGCATATTCATACACAACATCACATGCATATTTCTCCGAGAATATCTCACATTACATGCATCATAAACATTGCATATCACTAACTTGATTTTTCAAGTAGACGAATATCTTCAACAAAGATGTTCTCAATCACATGCAGTGTTCACCTGAATTCCATGAACGGTTCTCTCAGATATAATCAAGCCGAAGATTCATTCTGATCACTTACCAACTCAAAAACAGACATCGCAGATCTAAAGCGATACCTCAGACGGTTCCAGAACGATCTAACATTGCAGATCTAAAGCGATACCTCAGACGGTTCCAGAACGATCTAGCATCAAAGATCTAAAGCGATACCTCAGACGGTTCCAGAACGATCTAGCATCAAAGATCTAAAGCGATACCTCAGACGGTTCCAGAACGATCTAGCATCAAAGATCTAAAGCGATACCTCAGACGGTTCCAGAACGATCTAGCATGAAAGATCTAAAGCAATACCTCAGACGGTTCCAGAACGATCTGCTATCAAAGATCTAAAGCTGATACCTCAGATGGTTCCACAATGATCAACTTTCAAAATCTAAAGCAGAAAAAACTTTGGACAAGTTCCGTAGCAATCATCCTCCTAGACTTAAAGCGGTAACCTTGGACGGTTCCGAAACAGTCAACACAAAGACTTTCAAATCCTTCATCAAGATATAATCAATGAATTCATTCTGATGAACAAACCATCAACACATTTACCAGGTGGCATCTGAAAGCCCATCTCAGGTAATGTTTCAATCTGCCAACAACATTTCGCAGACGACATTCAAATGCAACTTCCAACATCTCTTCTGATCAAGGTAAGTGCAAATTTTCAGGGCATCTAAATATTCAATCATCTTCTACCTTCAGATTTCAGACAATCTCTTCAGGTTTAAGAAGATTGAATAGGGGCAACTGTTATACCCCAAAATTTGCCCGCATCTTTTTTCAAGAAAACTCCAATCTGAAAATTAAGAGTCTCATATAATCATGGATTTTTATTTCAACAAATATCCTGACATATGAAATACTTAGTTTTTAGAATTTTTCTTATACAGTAATTTGGCTTGCAGTTGAATTTATTCTTACGCAAACGCCAAATACTGTTTATTACTTCACACATGCTATTTATTTATTTACAGATAAATAGTACTGACACAATTGGTACAGAGTTAAAATCTTTTTGCAGGCGCAGAATCAGGAAACTCAGACTGTACTGGTAACAGTATATTAGTTATTTATTATGTCTATGTTTTTAACAAGTCATGTAAATAAACTTTCATTTTTCACATAAAACAGAAACAAAAACAACAAAAAAGGAAAATTAACTTTGACTGTTGATTTTTTACTCTAACTGTTACGTCAATACCTGAACGGTCAGTTGACAGCCAAACTGCTGGCAGTACAATTCTCAGTGTTTTGTACCATCAATCAAATCAATCTTTCACAATTCAAAATTCCAAGATTTTTGTTCTAGAAGTCTTCTGAATATCACGCGATTAGCAGAGACTCAACACTGCACAAAAATCAGGTACGCTTAACTGTCTCCTACACAAACAGTCCCTGACTAGGGTTTTCTTGTTTTTACAGGAGAAACAAGTTTTTGAGAGCTCAAATGGATTTCATACACATCCATATATCTCAAAGTACCATCATACAAATTTTCAAACTTCAATTCACTCAGACGCACCGTCAGCAGCTCAAACAGTCAACAGACGACCCGTTTGACCAAAAAAGTCAACAGACAGTCAAAAATGAAATTTTTTGTCAAAGTCCATATTTTGTCAAAGGATTCATCATTTGATCATTGGATGATCATAATTCATCAAGGAAAGATCAAAAATCAACAAAACCCTAAGATTCAAAATTAGGGTTTTTGCCTGAAAAGTCAACTCAACTTTGACTGATCATAACTCTCTCATCCTTCATCCAAAAAATTCAAACCAAAGCTCATTTTGAATGAAATTCAATTATCTTTCAAATGCCATTGATCCCATGGTCATTGGATTCACCATTTGAAAAATATGATCAAAGACATTACAGGTCATTTTCAAAGTCAACAAAAAGAAACTTTTTTCAAAAGGACGCACAAGGAGCATCAAATATCATTTTGACATGAGACCAAAGGCATTGGTTAGAGGACTCTTTGAGGTTTCCAAAAAGTGCAAGATCTCCTTCATATGACAAAAATTGAGGGATTTACACCTTGTTGAAGTTGGCTAAATTTTGGGAAAATGCATGAAATCAACATTGCTCAAAAATGTATTTTTTCCAAATGGGGCCAAGTTTTCATGGTTCAAACATCATTTCCATAATATTATGGGCCTCCAACGACCAAGACAAAGCCCACATCATTTTTATCCATTTTTGATTTAATTTTATCACATATAAGATTAAATTTAAAAAGGAAAATGGAAGAATAATGGGTAGCTTATTTTCCAAGCATGACTCATCAAATAATCACTCCAATTCTGCAGCATGAGATACAAGGAAGGTCTATGGCAAGAGGTGTGGAAAAATTAAGCAAGGGTTGCTTGATTCTTAAGCTAAAAAGGTCAAAATTTCAACAAAAGCAATCAATGCTTTTAGCTTCAATTTTAAGCACCTCATGGCTTATAAATAGGCAAGCATATTTCAGCAACAAGGGGGGGCCAAAGACACACGAAATATACAAAGAACATAGTCATAAACTTCTTAAAATTCTCAAAAATCTCCAAACTTTGTAATTTTCATTTTCATATTTCCAATCAATATCAATACAAAACAAACACTTCAATCTTCTCCTGGGCTATCATAGAACAGGTTCAGACCAATAGTCATGCTTGCTTGTACATAGAACATGCATAACTATATCTCCCTATTTCATTGAATTTTCGTTTTGTGACATCTCATGCTACAATCCATTTCAATGTAATAGAACGAGTTCTATAAGTTCCTAACATGAAATAGAGAAGATCCAACGTGGTACATGTGAGCTCTAAGCTTTGTAACATCACGTGCCATTTTTGAAGCTCTAAGCTTCAATCTCTTCGTTTTGATACTTGCACGCGTTCTCATGAAAAACTAATGCCTCTAATGAACTCAGGGGGTCCTAATTAGGCTATCTGGGTTGTTTGCAACAATTCATCTCCTTGTTTTTGCAGGTTTTAAAAAGCATGAAAAAAAGAAGCGAAATCCGCAGGTAAAATCGCAGCTGTTTCCGAAGCAAAATCCGCAGGAAATAGGTTAGGGATGATGAATAGTGACGTTGAATCTTTGACCAGCACGCGTGGCAGATTCCCTTTTCCTCATTCGTTGGTCATCCAGCGTGGGTCCCAGCGTGGACTTTGAATATCTGACTGATCACATGCACTGATTTCCATATGGCTATCATGTCCCCTCATGATCTGAGCCCTTAGATCAATCTCAAAGCCAATCCAACGCATCAGATAAGCAGCCCTATACTATGGACTTCATTGATTTTCACACTCAATCATTAACTTTTTTTATTTTTTATTTTTATTTTAATTTCTTTGTTAAATTAATTAAAAATAGTTTTAAAAAATCAAAAAATGCACAAAAAATATTTTTAGACTTCTAAAATAATATATTATTTTCTGAAATAAAAATATTTTATTTTTCTTCAAAATTTCAATATTTTGCATAATTAATTAGTATATATTTATATATTTGCTTTTTAATTATTCTAACCAATCAAAAAATCATAAAAAAATTGTTCTTCATGTTAAATATTGTTTATATATTATAAACTAATTTTCTACATATTTTGAATAATTTTCTCTTTAAGTTTTAAATATTGGTATAATTATTTGCATAATTATGTTTAAATTAACTTAAATCAATTTCAAATCAAATTCCAAAAATTCCAAAAAATTAGTTTTGTTTTAAAATTAATTGACAAATATTTTGTATATATTTTAAACTTAATTTTTAGGTTTAAAATCTATTTTCATCTTCTTTCTTCATTTTAATTTAATTAATCATGCATTAATTATAATTAAAACCAATCATAAAAAATCCAAAAACATGCCTTTTATTTTTCTTGCAATTTAAATTCCTAGATAAATGTATAGGATGTCAAATTCATGTAAATAGGCTAGTTTACATTTCCTGCACAATCGATGTAATAGCGTAGATTTACTTTCCGCACTTTACATTTCCGCATTTTAATTTCCAGCAAATATAAACTGCGTGTATGTCAAAGATAAAATTGAACCGTTAGATCACTAACTTCAAAGATAAAATATCTGAATACAAACACAATCACACTTGCACCTCTTAAGGTAATCCCTTCTCATTCTTTTCAAAATCAAAGTCAAAATTCTACTATTTTGAGTACAAAATCGAACCTTGCGTTTATATCCGGTGAAAGGATAGATTTTTAAAGGAAATAGGATAAAGACCTTACAACTCAGGGTAGACCTCCTAGTTTGCTTGCTCAAATCAAAACAAACAAAATTCTCATACACTGTTGTTTTTCAAAACAAAACTTTCCAAAAAGACAATACTTTGTATACATCCAAACACGGATTATTACAAAGTTAACGTTCTTTTCGAAACATCTTTCGAAAGATAAACAAGCATTTCGTATACATCCACACACGGATCATTACAAAATTCAATTTACAAAAGTATTTGGAACCACATATGAGCATTCTAAAGCAATTGAAAAGTGATCGAAAAACAATTGAGCTAAGCAAACTTAAGAGCCCATGGATAACCATGGATACAAAGGGTGCTAACACCTTCCCTTTGTATAACCTACCCCCTTACCCAGAATTTCTTAAAGGTCTTTTTTCTGTTTCTTTTATAAACCTTTCCTTAATTGGATAAAATAAAAGGTCGGTGGCGACTCTGTGAATTTTCAAAATGCGAAAGCATTAAGCGATAAAAAAGAGTCAGTTCACGTATCTCTATAGAACAGAGGTATGGCCCGGTATAAAAAACGGAGGTCCACACATGTCATGACATAAAGGAACGATAAACCAAAAATTATTCAGATATCATGTTAACATAGCGGAATATTCTTAACAACTGAATAATTAAACATCCAGAGTCGGAGACTCATGATCCAACCATAAACCATAAACAAAACAAGGATTTATTAACCAATCCTAAAATAACGTTCCCAGTGTTACACGACCAGAGCATGACACATACCCAACTGACTCTAACGAATTACTTGACGAGCTAATCCTCACCAAGTACACAAGCTACTCCTCAATCTGAAAAAAATAACAACAGTAAGGGTGAGTTTCATTCGCATTAACAAATGTGATAGGAATATAAACAATACAACTTCATTCATACATTATTCACCCAAATTCCATTATATTCAGATAGTATAGCAACATTCATCAGATACAATCATCCATACCAAATACACACAAATTATAACATTGGACTACTTCCATTCATGTTACAATTATACACAACAACCTAATGCAATGCAACTAAATGCATGTGGTACCAACATGGGATAACCCATCTCACCGATCCACCACCATAAAGATTCGGCTACTTCTCTAACCAATTCCGCACAATGGGAATTAGCTACCGCTGTTCCACCACCATAAGGGATACAGCCCACAACATGATAATGAAATGCATGCATCACATACCGCATGTTAATCATCAATACCAAACAACTGAACAATCATAATCATCAATTGATGCAATAACAATAGCCACACAATAGTTATGCTATTTTTTTCAACCATCTCAAATATACATTTTACATCAGCAACACATGTATATTAATCATCAATCACAACCAAGACGAGTTAATAGTCAAAACATTCACCAGTGCATTTGTACGCATAAACCACCACAACCAATTAAATCAAGTGTTTTAAAATAAAATCAAGTCACAACTCAAACACTATTTTATTGCATAAATCACTTTATTAGCTTCACTGTGCTCGAAACGGCACATCAATCGGACTGAGAGTTAAAAAGTTATGCATCGTTAAACTTTAAAAAAGTCCCAAACATCAACAGCACGCGGCGCCAACTTGGTTCGCGGCGCCAACTGAGCGTTCCAAAAATCCTTGGCTCTCTGCCAAGCTATTCGCGGCGCAAACACCTGTACGCGACGCGAAACGAGAAAAGGTTACGCCTTCGCGGCGCTAACACAGGTACGCGGCGCGACCTGTGCGTATCACAACATCCTGGCATTCTGCCCACCTGTTCCCAGCGCCAACCCTGTGCACGCGGTGCGAACCGGCGATTTCAGAAACCCTAACCTGCAGAAAACAGCATTCTATACATCCCAAATGCCCTCAAAATCATACCAGTACGAATTTCAGAAAATAGACCACACATATAACATAATTTGCACATTTACACATACTTCTAATCATGCTTAACATCATTATTCAACACCAATCATCATTCACAACATAAATTGAACCAAAGTTCTATAAACCCCAAAACCCCAAACCCGACATACACTCCAATTCAGAATCCTAACATACAAACTCTATTGAATCATTCATACAACCCATAATAGAGGTTAATGAGAAGAATCCCCCCTTACCTCGATGTCGAATTCTTGGATGCCCTTGCTCTTCACTCTTGCTCTTCTCCCAATTTCACGTTCAGCTCTTTTCTTCTCCCTTTTGGTTCTCTTTTCACAAAATCCTCCCCTTTTCTATTTTATGAAAATATAACCTTATTTTTGAAAAAAAGGCTTTGCAACTGACACACCCCCCAATTGCTACTTGCGACACTGGCCCATTAGCCTTATTAATCCATATTTCTCAAATAATTCAATTAATTCTATTATTTAATAAAAAAAATTAATTAAATTAAATAAAGAAATTTATGGGGTGTTACACATAGACTTCCTCATCTATATAACCATTTAAGAAGGCACTCCTAACATCCATCTGATATAGAGTGATGTTTTGTTGAGTGGCAAAAGAAATCAATAAGCGAATAGATTCTAACCTGGCCACTGGTGCAAAGGTTTCTGTATAGTCAATACCTTCTTGCTGACTATAACCCTGAGCCACCAGTCTGGCTTTGTTTCTTACCACTTCTCCCTTTTCACTTAGCTTGTTTCAAAAGACCCACTTTGTACCAATGATGTTAAATCCTTTTGGTCTAGGAACAAGATCGCATACGTCATTCCTTGTAAACTGATTTAGTTCCTCTTGCATGGAAATTATCCAGTCTGCACCTTCTAGAGCTTGATCAACAGAAGTTGGCTCGATCAAAGAGACAAGACCTAATTGACATTCTGCATTGTTCTTAAGGAATGCTCTTGTTCTGATAGGATCATCTTTCTTTCCAAGAATGACATCTTCTAAGTGAGCAGAGGTGAGTCTAGAAGATCTTATGACTGTTGGCTCTTCAGAAATTCTGAGATTCTCTAAAGAAGCAGCAACTTGATCTTCTGATCCTTTGCTTCTGAGATCTTCAGCTTCTGATACTTTGCTTCTTGGTTCTTCAGCTTCTGATATATCAATATCTAAATCTGCAAAATTCTCAAACTGCTTTGGCTTTTCAAGACCAAGCTTATCATCAAATCTGATATTGATTGATTCTTCTACAACCAATGTTTCAGTATTGTATACTCTGTAGCCTTTAGAGCGTTCAGAATATCCAAGAAGGAAACACTTATGTGCCTTAGAATCAAACTTACTGAGATGATCTTTAGTATTCAGAATGAAACAAACACATCCAAAAGGATGAAAATATGAAATGTTGGGCTTTCTGTTCTTCCACAATTCATAAGGAGTCTTATTTAGAATAGGTCTTATAGAGATTATATTCTGAATATAACATGCAGTATTTATTGCTTCTGCCCAGAAATGCTTAGCCATATTGGTTTCATTGATCATGGTTCTGGCCATTTCTTGTAGAGTCCTATTCTTTCGTTCTACAGCTCCATTTTTCTGTGGAGTTCTAGGACAAGAGAAATCATGGGCAATACCATTTTCTTTGAAGAACTCCTCAAAGAGTCTGTTCTCAAATTCACCACCATGATCACTTCTGACCTTTATGATTTTACACTCCTTCTTAGATTGAATCTGAGTGCAGAATTCAAAGAACACTAAATGAGACTCATCCTTGTGTTTTAAGAACTTTACCCATGTCCAACGGCTATAATCATCTACGATGACTAATCCATATTTCTTCCCTCTGACAAATGATGTTTTGACTGGGCCAAACAGATCAATATGCAGAAGTTCCAGTGGCCTAGAGGAAGAAACAACATTCTTAGACTTGAATGCAGGTTTGGAGAACGTACCCTTCTGACATGCTTCGCAAAGAGCATCTGATTTGTATTTCAGATTAGGGAGTCCTCTGACCAGATTTATTTTGTTAATCTGAGAAATCTTTCTCAAACTAGCATGTCCTAATCTTCTGTGCCAGACCCATTGCTCTCCGGAAACACACATAAGACAAGTTATAAATGTTATTCTTTCTCTTTCCTGTAAATAGGATTGAGCCATCCTTCTGACTTACACCCTTGCAAGAATTTTGATTGAAGATTATGTCATAACCATTGTCACTTAATTGACTTATGGACAATAAGTTATGCGCTAATCCATCTACCAGAAGAACATTAGTTATAGAAGGAGAGTTACCAGAACATATGGTTCCTGAGCCAATTATCTTGCCCTTCTGATCTCCTCCAAACTTGACTTCTCTACCAGATTTAAGCACCAGGTCTTGGAACATAGACCTTCTTCCCGTCATGTGTCGCGAGCACCCAGAGTCCAGGTACCATGACATGCTTTTCTTTGTCTTCTTTGCTGCCAAGGATATCTGCAATAGAAATTATCTTCTCCTTAGGTACCCACAACTTCTTGGGTCCTTTCTTGTTAGTTTTCCTCAAGTTCTTATTGAACTTGGGTTTAGCATAATAAACAACAGGAGGTACAGCATGATATTCCTTAGGTTTAGCAGCATGATATTTTCTAGGTTGTGTCACATGCTTCTTAGTGTGTGTAGCATGAAAGCTTTTGGCATGTGAAGTGAGTCTAATATCATGTGAGTGGCCATATTTGAACTGATCATACAATGGCTTGTATGTGATTTTCATATCATCTACATGTTCAAATTTGTGTGGGGTATCACCCTCATAGCCAACGCCAATCCTTTTGTTTCCAGAAACACCATATATCATATAAGCAAGATGACTTCTGCCAATACTTCTAGAACAACACTTTCTAAAGCTCGAGTCATATTCTTTCAGAATATGATTGAGACTAGGAATGGATTTTTCTGAGTCAGAAGGAGATCCAATATCTTTGGATAATTTTAAAACTTTTTCCTTCAGTTCAGAATTTTCCACTTCCAGCTTCTTAGTTTCAGAGTCAAATAGCTTTTTCAGCTTTTTGTATTTGATACTAAGATGAGCCTTGAGTTCCAGAAGTTATGTTAAATTGGAAACTAAGTCTTCTCTAGATAGTTCAGAAAATACCTCTTTAGAATCTGATTCTGATGTAGATTCTGATCCATCATCAACTGTGGCCATCAGTGCAATGTTTGCCTGCTCGCCTTCAGAGTCTGATTCTGATTCTGAATCTGAATCATCCCATGTTTCCATAAGACCTTTCTTCTTATGAAACTTCTTCTTGGGATTCTCTTTCTGAAGTTTTGGACACTCATTCTTGTAGTGACCAGGCTCATTGCATTCATAGCATGTGACCTTCTTCTTGTCAGATCTTCTGCTTCCAGAAGATTCTCCACGTTCAGGCTTCTTAGAACTTTTGAAGTTCTTGAACTTCCTATGCTTGCTCTTCCAGAGTTGGTTTACCCTTCTGGAGATCATGGACAGTTCATCTTCTTCTTCTGATTTTGATTCTTCAGAATCTTCTTCTTCAGCCTAAAAAAGCGTTAGTGCATTTTTTATAATTAGATTTTAATGCAATAGACTTACCTTTCTTCTGAGGTTCATTAGCATCCAGCTCAATTTCATGACTCCTCAGAGCACTGATCAATTCTTCAAGAGAGACTTCATTCAGATTCTTGGCAATTTTGAAAGCAGTCACCATAGGACCCCATCTTCTTGGCCAGCTTCTGATGATCTTCTTGACATGATCAGCCTTTGTCTATCCCTTGTCAAGAACTCTTAGCCCAGTAGTTAGCGTTTGAAATCTTGAGAACATCTTCTCAATGTTTTCATTATCCTCCATCTTGAAGGCTTCATATTTCTGGATCAAGGCAAGAGCTTTAGTCTCCTTGACTTGGGCATTTCCCTCATGAGTCATTTTCCATGATTCATATATGTCATAGGCAGTTTCCCTGTTAGCTATCTTCTCATATTCAGCATGAGAGATAGCATTCAGCAAAACAGTCCTACACTTGTGATGATTTTTGAATTCTTTCTTTTGATCATCACTCATTTATTGTCTTGTTAGCTTTACTCCTCTAGCTTTCACTGGATGTTTGTAACCATCCACCAGAAGATCCCATAAGTCACCATCTAGACCAAGAAAGTAACTTTCAAGTTTATCTTTCCAGTATTCAAAGTTTTCACCATCGAATACTGGTGGTCTAGTATAACCATTGTTACCATTTCCATTATGTTCCTCAGCAGAGCCAGATGTAGATGTAGGTGTTGGATCTTCACCAGCCATCTAAACTTTGTGTTTTTCTCTTCCTGAATCTTTTCTAACATGGTTAAGTGCTTGCACCTAGAACCGACGCTCTGATGCCAATTGAAGGATAGAAAAACATTTAGAAAGGGGGGTTTGAATAAGTGTAGTTTTAAAACTCTTAAGATAAAAACAATTTGCACAATGATTTTTATCCTGGTTCGTTGTTAACTAAACTACTCCAGTCCACCCCTTTGGAGTGATTTACCTCACCTGAGGATTTAATCCACTAATCACACAAGACTACAATGGTTTTCCACTTAGATAACCTCTAAGTGTTCTAGAGTATTCTGATCACAACCTGATCACTATAGGAACACAATGCTTAGATAGCCTCTAAGACTTTCTAGAGAATCCGATCACAACTTGATCTCATCTAGTTCTTACAAATGAATGTAAACAAATTCTTACAAGAGTATTTCAATGCTTCTTAAAATCTATAATCACAACTGTGATATTTCTCTTAAAGTTTAAGCTTAATCTCACTAAGATATTACAACAGTAATGAAGTGAGGTTGAAGATTAAGTTTGAGAGCTTTTAGAATTTGACAGCGTTTTTGTATGTTTATGCAAAGTGTTGTATTGAGCTTCTCATCAGAACTTCTATTTATAGGCATTTGAGAAGATGGCCGTTGGGAGCATTTAATGCGTTGCGTGATCCGTACAGCATTGCATTTAATGTTTCACTCTTTTGTCAACTACCTCGAGCCTTGCTTTTCCTGCTTTAACTGACGTTGCCTTTAATAGCTTCTAACGTTCCTTTTGTCAGTCAGTGTAGCCTGCCATCTTGTACTTGCTTCTGATCTGATGTTTGTGTAAACAACGTTTGAATATCATCAGAGTCAAACAGCTTGGTGCAGAGCATCTTCTTGTCTTCTAACCTTGAAGTGCTTCTAGCATGATACCATGAGAACTTCAGTGCTTCTGCTTCTGATCTCAAGTTCTTTTGATGCTTCAATAGACCATGTTTTGATTCTGCTTGACCATCTTCTGATGTCTTGCGAGAGCATGTTCTGATGTTGCATACTTGAACCTTTTGAGTCAGTGCTTCTTGCGCTGAATTTGTGCATACTCTTTATATATTTCCTGAAATGGAAATTGCATAGGATTAGAGTACCACATTATCTCAAGCAAAATTCATATACATTGTTATCATCAAAACTAAGAATATTGATCAGAAAAAATCTTGTTCTAACATAATCCACATTTATCAACCCTAATCACACCCCTATAAGTACTAAGACCATTCAGAAGCAAGGTTTCACGAATTCTGCAGCCAGAGGAATCATAATCCACTCTTAAAAACTCAAGAAAGTCAAACTGGTTTTTGGAGATAAGGCTCAATTCAAGGTATTTAGAGGATTCAAACACGTTCCCAGGCCATCTCTGAGTAATTCCCAATCGTTCTCTAGGGTTGAGGCACTCAGAATCGTCCCCTACTACTCACGGTTTGCACTCACTTTTTCAATCTCGATCCCATGATTTCATGCATCTTTATTGAGTTTTAATCATGTATCTGTGATTGTATGAATATAGTGAATGTTTCTGGATAGTTTGGTTAAGTTTGGACGCAGGTACATGAATCCACCATTGATGGACCTTTAAGCTTCGAATTAGGGCTTTTGGTTTAAGGCAAAATTAGGGCAGAATAAGGGTACCGTTGTGCTCAAGGGATCGAACCCAGTCGATCCATGGTCCTAGGTTGCATTTATATGTCGTATATTATAATGTTTGATGAGCAGGTTTTGTAGCTTTGGTAAAAAACCGTAGGTATTGGTTCTAGCCACGGTTTCGCTGTGGGTATAGCCTAAGGCGACGGTTGCTTCGAAGAAGATGAAGTGTGGCAGCTTCTCATTGGTCCGTTCAAACTAGGAAAAGGCGCGCAGGTTGGGGGCAAGCTTTTGGATCCGGTGCGTTAAGACTCACGTGGAAACTGTGGTCCCTCAGCGCTAGTCCATTGGATCGCTTCAGCTTCAAATCCAACGTATCAGGAGGCGCAAGTCCATCATAGTCCCTCAGCGCGTGCCACACACGATCCACCTGAGTATTTTTCAATTTTTTTTCTTTTTTATTATATAAGTTTATTTTCTTTATATTTATATTATATATTTTATATAGAATAAAAACCTTTTTTTTATTATTTATTTATTTGTTTTTTTTTGTTTTTTTCTCTCTACTAAATAAATAAATTATTTACTTATTTTATTATTATTAACTTTTATTGTTTTAAATTATTTTCTTTTATTCAAATAATTTTATAAAATCATAATTAATTGCTTTTAATTAATAAAAAATTATAATAAGATCATATATTTAATCGAAATTTATTTTTCCCTCGATTTAATTAATTAGGTTGAAAAACCAATAATTAATTAAATTATTTATTCTGTCATTTTATTTAATTCGTACCCTAATCAGGGTTTACGAAGATCACACCTACACTAAAAAATATTTCTTTGTGCATTTTTTCAGGGTTAGGAACAGGGTTTCCTCTGACTGTGCGCCACGCCTATTACGAAGCTAAGTCCCGATTTAACCCTTATTTAAATATTTGTTATTTTATTTAAAATTAGGGCTTGCCTTTAAATATAATGAACTCCGCCTACACTCACTTATTTTTCTGTCTGCCTTTGCTTTGCCAATTTTTCAGGGTTAACCCCGAGGCTACCTCCGACTACGAACCATATCAGATCAAATCAAAAACTAAGTCCTATTTCATATTTATTTTAAATATTCATTCTATTTTATTTTGTTTCTTTCATCAAATTAGGGTTAGCCTTAATTGTCATTGAATTAGCCATACACTCACCACTTTCTGTTTATTTCTCTCTTTTCCAATTTTTAGGGTTTGCCAACCGCCAAAGCTCGATAGTCGGTAACCCTAAAACCTATCTGATTTACTTTCTTTAATTATTATTTATGTCAAACCTCTTGCACTGCTGGTCCGCTGGTTTCTTTTTCCCCTTCCCCATAGTATTTTTGTAACTGCTTCGAGGTTGTATTGTTTGGCCTTGAAGGCACTTAATATTGTTCATATTATTGCGTGGTTAGTAATCCTAGGGAGTGACAACCATGAATTGAATTAGAATCACCTAAATACAAGATAAATATTTGAATTTAATCACGTGATTGTTGCACCCACGCACCTTTTATGGTACCTCTCATGTTGCCTGTTGCATGTTGCCTTGTGTTTTTTGCAGAATAGCCTTGTCCCTCGAATACGAGGATACCTCAGAAATGTTTCCCTCAGTTCATTCTCAAGGTCATAAGTCCCTAATGATGCTGCCTCCGATTCGCCAAATATGACCTCGCCCCTCGAAGTTTCCTACGAAGTGCTGAGGTATCCTCTGGTTGCCTAACGAAAGATGGCTATTCTGATCCTTCCCTTAGGCTACCTGCCCCTCTATGGCATGGGACAGTCTTGTGGCGAACGATGATTCGACGACCCTTCAACCTCCAAATCAAAGGACTTCTTTACCCTCTTATGGTAGGGATAGCCCTGAAAGGCTAAAGAACATTTTTCATCTAACCAGGTAATTTGCCCTTAATTGCATGCTCTGGTTTAAAATCTTTTTCTACCCTTTTCTCAAAAATCTTCAAAAAGCTACGCTTATTTACAAGCTAAAGTCTTATTTCTTTTCTACACTTTTTCTTTCAAAAAGAGCAAAGCAATTAAGAGCCCATGGAAAACCATGGATGCAAAGGGTGCCTTACACCTTCCCTTTGCATAAATTACCCCTCGAACTCAGTTTTTATTTAAAAGATTTTTCCTGTTCTTTTAGCCTTTCTGATATTTGTATAAAACAAAAGTCGGTGACGACTCTTGCTATCCGCGACATTTCAAATAAAGTCAGTTCACCGTATTACAGAGACAATTTGGGTTGGTTCAGCTGAAGCCTAAATGCATGTACGAAAAAAGAAATCACATGTGTTTGCACACTTTGCACTCATCTGAAGAAGATCATGAGCCCAAGATCTCCAAATATGTTGGCATCACGACCCTCTCTCCCATTTCTTTTGAACCTGCCTTCTATTCCACTATAGATTTCCATCAGTGGTCGACAGAATATTATAACAAGCAAATCTTCGATGCGTATAGTCTTTCGCAAGAACTAACTGAAGCTTTTGCTGATGTGCAGGCGAACATCACAAAAGGTACTTCAACCCATATTAAAGAAATTCAAGCTTTTCAAAAGTTCTTTGAAACTATTTACAGGCCTGATGACCTTAGTCGGACCGTTCGTGAAGCTGCGGTCACTTTACGTGAAAAGTTTTCCAATAAATTGGATAAGCTGAAATTTCCCACGTATGTTCGACCTGAACAACGTTATGAAGTGGATTTCAAGCTCTATCCTCCAAAATTCCCTCCATTACCTAGTGCTGACTTTGGTGTGGCTTTAAGCCCTCCTTTTCCAGACTGGTTTGTGTGTGGGAATGTCCCTAAAATTCTTCGCGAACAATCTAAAAAATGCGCTGAACGAGTGGTTCCGACTAAGCATACCTTGGATAATTTCAAAGGACATCTTCATATAAGTCTCGAGCACGTTCGTGTTCTGACTCCAATACCTGAAGGTTGGGGCTTGGATAATCTTTCGATTATAACCCTCTCTTCATCTGTGTACTAACTTTTGTTTTATTCACAGCTCAAGGTCGAAAGAAAATTATCAAGGAGGCTGCTGCGCAAAAGGATGCTGAAGCTTCGAAAAGCAAAAGGGCAAGAGGGGATGACTCTACCGACACTGGCAAGAAACCAACGGTACATATTCTCACACTTTAACTTATGCTTTTATTCTAAATATCGCTCAAGCTCTTCGTTATAAATATTTCCAGAGATCGAAACCCCCACCAACTCCCAAACGGAAACCTTCGACTACTAGTGTTGCCAACGCTTCAGATGATGAGGATGGATCTCCCCCTCATACCAGACAAGCTGCAAAGAAAAGACAGAAGGCCACCATTTCTTCAGCTAAAGGAAGAGGATCTGGGACTTCAAAACCCACCTCGTCAAGTGACAAAGTACTTTCTGACAAACAACTTTTGAAGACCAGTAGCAATGCTCTTGTTGTCGAAAGTCATAATTCGAACCCGGATAATGTCCTAACCAAGGTATCGAATCTTGGATTCTAATAATTAATTACACTTAACTTTTAATGTTAAGTTTATATTTTACCTTGCATTTGTAGGATGATGTGGGCACAGCTACTTCTGATCTCAAAGCTTCAGATCTCAATCTTGATCTTGATAACCTTCAAGGTATACACTTATATCCCTTAAGTATAACAACCATTCTTTCATAGCTTTTATCTCAACGTACTATGATTTTGTTATAGGTATCCATCAACGAAAATCTCTCGTCCTTCCTCCAGTTCTCGAGGATGATGAACCTACCGCAAAAGTTCCTTCCCCTGAGCACACTGAGGGTATTCGTTCGAATGATGCATCCCCCATTATCAATCAGGACGAAGATATGGAAGATAACCCTCAACATTCTAACACTGATGAGGTATTTGAGCAATCTACCGGGAGTGAGGATACTAACCATAAAAATGAGACCATGGATGAAGTCTCCAGTTTACCTCAATCAGGCAATAATGAAACTTCGACCTTTGGGACGATTGTTACTCTTGCAACTACTTCGACCAAGATTCCTCCTGTACTCACTCCAGCCGAATTAGAGCAACTTAAGAATACCAATCCTGTGAGCTTCCTCAAAGCTATGATGAATGCCAAGAGTGTTTCGTCCATCACGGGTGAAACTTCTTCGAGCACCTTTGTGGAAAGGGGCACGAAACTCGATACTCCAAACCTTCTTCACCAGATAAAGGAGAAGTTCTTTGGAACTAATCTTATCGAAGTTCTAAGGAAAGATTCCACCAGCTGCTTTGGGCTAAAAAATATTTTAAAGAAGGTGGACTTACTCCAAGTCTCTGATGAAGTTTCACAGGTGATTGTCTCACTAAGTTCCTTACTTGATCAGCTTCAAGCCAATAACCTTTGAAAGCAAGAAGTTAATCAAAAACTCAGCACGAAAGTAGCTACTCACAGCTCTTCGTGGGAAGCTACTAACGAGTCATCCTCTAAAGTTGATGCCCTCGAGCTTGAGCATTCGAAGCGCCAAAAAGAGTATGATGCTTGTGGGGCGAATATCAAATCTTGGGAAAAAGAAATTGAGCGCCTCCAAGAGAAAGTGAAAACTGCCAAGTCTCGTCAGGAGGAAATCCAACAATTAAAAAATAATAATTGGATGAAGTGGTACAAGCAGGTATTCGACACATTGAAACGGCTCAAAGATTAGGGCCAGAAATCGAAGAGTTGAAGAAACAACAGGCCGCGATCGAACTCCGTTTATCTTTATTGGCTTCTCAATATTTAAAAATGAAAAACAATCTCCCTGGGGGTTTCGACTAATTGTAATAATTTTTATAATGTTTTTCACTTTATTTGTCTTGATTTTGTAATCAAACTCATCATTGAATATATATATATATATATATATATATATATATATATATATATATATATATATATATATATATATATATATAATTTTTTTTGGTTATATATATGTTTCCATGTAATACCACGAGTAACATTTCCTTGGCCATTTTTCCATTACTGCACCTAATCTCCTAGCCATCATAATGGCCTCGACGCCTATGCACGTGACTTAATTACCTTTCGCTGTCACTTCCCTTTTGATTTGACGTTCCAACTCTACACGTCGTAATATTCAGTTAATCATGATTTCACTTTTTCCAAAATGTCTAATTAAGACGTGTGTGTGTCAGTTTCCACTATGATTACACTCCAACTTCCGAGATTAGAAACGGCGGACTCCACATCTTCCTCGGGGATCCAACACATGGTCCAATGAGATTTCACAGCATAATCTTTCTCCAAGACAAACACCCTCTATATAAACGTTACCGCTCTTCTTCATTCCTTCATATTTTTTCAACCGTTTCTCTTTCTCAAACTTCTCTTTTATAGCCAAAATGTCTCTAAGTTTTACTCAAATCATTTCTGCCATTCACAAGGAGTGTAAACCTTCTACAGAAGAGTTTCATCATCATGGTATTGATCTAGATGAAATGTTTGCCACCCAAAATCTCAGAACTTATCTCTACATCTTAGAAGGTCATGTTTATCCAAACATGGTTGCTAACTTCTGGATGTTTGCCTCCATCCAAATGGACCCAGAAGGAAAAAATACCATTGTTTCTGAAGTCTGTGGGTCTCGTGTTATCATCTCTGCAACACTTATCGCAGATGTGATGAGATGCGAGAATGTTGGCCTTCTTTGTGACGATTCTTTTACCAAAAGTACCTCTGATGTTTTAGCGCACATTTTTGCTAACAATCCTTTTAATGCACTTTTGTGCAGAATCTGGCACCAGCTCCTTGTGGGTAACTTTCGTCCGAGAAAAGAGAATCAAGAGAACATCATGGTCTGGGACCTCGAGTTCATGCTTTGTGCTCTCCAAAAGCGGAATATCAATATTCCGCTGATGATCTTTAAACACCTTACTGAAGTTGTTGTAGTCTCCCGTCATGGCAATCCTTTCTGTCTCCCTTACGGAAGGCTCTTGTCCCATATGTTCATCAAACTAGGGATATCTCGAAGGCAGCGCAAGAACAAACCCTTTGACTCTTTCCAAGCTGAAAGCTTGCCCTTGCTAAGCTTAGAGGATTTGCAACTTAGGGTTAAATAAAGGGATGTTTGAAGATCTCGTGGGCTTCTACTTTTGCTTCGATATCCTTTAGTTTAGTACTTATTTTTTCTTTTAGTACTTCTTGTAATTCTGGGTTTTGCATGTATCGCCACCTATCTTGAATTGTTGTGTATCTGGTTTTTGTAGTAATGGAATATAGTTTATCTCCAATTCTTCGCTTACTTTACATTACAAGCCTTGTTTAAGGATAACGCCATTTTGGCGACACATTCGCCATTTTAGCCCACGACGCATATTTTAATATCTATGTTTTTGCAATCTTTACTTCGTGCATGACTAGCTTGTATCTTTTCAGATACTTTCCGTTTACTTTTAAGATCCTACGATCTTCTGCCAGTTCTTCTATCTAATAGGCATTATTTGAGAATACCTTTAAAATTCGAAAAGGGCCTTCCCAATGTGGAGACCATTTGCCTAAAGCTTGGTTCTTTCGATCTATAGGCAAAATAACGTTCTAGACTAAATCATTATTAACGAACACTTTACCTTTCACCTTTTTGTTATATGCTCTTGATACTCTTTCTTTTTGCCTTTTTATCATCTCCAATGCTCGAAGCCTTTCTTCGTCCAGATCAACTAATTCATTCATCATCATTTCCCAATATACGTTTGGGGGAATTTCCTCTTGTCTCTGAATCCTGACTGATTGCAGGTATATCTCGACTGGAACTACCGCATCATGTCCAAACGTCAGTTGGAATGGTGTAGTATTGTTAGCTTCTTTGGGTGATGTTCAACAAGCCCAGAGTGCTTGGTCTAAAGTCTTGTGCCAATTCTTAGGTTTCTTTCCTACATGCTTCTTTATCAGGCCAATTATTACTTTATTGGCTGCTTCGACTTGTTTGTTTGCTTGAGCATAATAAGGTGTGGAAGTGAATAACTTGAATCCCATTTATTTCGCAAAATCTTGCATCTTTTGACCAGTAAACACTGATCCCTGATCTGTGGTTATGCTTTCTGGGATTCCAAATCTATACAATATATGTTTTTGAATAAACTCAATCACAGCCTCTTGGTCTACATTGGCTAGCGGTATTGCTTCTACCCACTTTGTGAAATAGTCTATTCCTACAAATATATACCCCTGGCCTTTGGATGATGTGGGACGAATTTCTCCAATTAAGTCTAGTGCCCAAACTCTGAAAGGCCATGGTTTAATGATTGAACTTAATTTGTTTGCAGGTGCATGTTGAATACTTGTGTGCTCCAGACAATCTTGACAACCCTTGGCAAACTCTATGCAATATTTTAACATAGTGGGCCAATACATTCCATAACGAAACAACAGCCATTTCATTTTGTGTCCCGCTTGATGAGCACCACATGCCCCACTGTGTACATTCGAGAGTGCCAACTAAGCTTCTGCTTCGCCAAGACATTTTAGTAGGACCCCTTCAGGGGTTTTCTTGAACAATTCATTTCCCATCAAGAAATATGATAAGGCTCTATATTTTACTATTCTGTCCGTATCTGTCGAAGGATCTCTTAAGTAGTTTACAATTGGAATCCTCCAATCTGTATCTGCTAAAGAATCTATATTTAATACTTCGAATTCCTCTTCATTGGCGAAGCCTAATTGTGAATTCTCCAGGTCGCTTGGAGAAAATTTTGTATCCATTTCCTTTCCTCTTACCTCGATCAACTCTTCTAATTTTTCCTTTGATACTTTGTATCCTGAGGCTAACAGTGCCAAATCATTTGCTTGTTGATTGTTTACTCTTGAGACGTGTTTCAAATCCACGTATTCGAATTTTTTGAGTAACCTATTTGTCATGACAAAATACATGATCAATTTCTCTATGATGCATTTGTACTCTTTTGTCAGTTGCTTTATTACTAATTTTGAATCTCCTTTAATTTCGACTCTGGTTGCCCCCAATTCCAACAAGGCTTCAAGTCTTGTAAGTAATGCTTCGTACTCAGCTTCATTGTTGGAGCATAGAGGGCCCTCAATTTTATACTTGAGCTTTGTTGGAATTCCTTCAGGAGAAATTATAAGTATACCAACTCCACTCCCCTCTTTGTGTGTTGAACCATCGAAATATAACTTCCAAGGCTTCAAATCAACATATTGTTGAGGGTTCTCAACCACTGCATGATCTACAATGAAATTTGATACAACTTGCCCTTTCATTGTCTTAAGAGGTTGAAAGGTTAAAGAATACTCAGTAAGGGCTAAAGCCCATTTGCCAATTCAACTATGCAATATTGGTTTAGATAGCATGTGTTTAATAACATCGAAATGAGATGAAACATAAACATCAATTGGCTTTATATAATTCTTAAGTTTTATACAAGAGAAATATAAACAAAGGCAGAGTTTTTCTATGGCAGTGTACCTAGTCTCTGCATCATTGAGTACTCTACTTAAATAATAAATGGCTCTTTCGATGCCATTTTCATCTTCTTGTGCTAACATGCTACCTATCGTAGTATCAGAAGCTGAGATATAGAGTCTCATATGCTTCTTTCCATTTGGAGGTGACAAGATGGGTAGGTGCATCAGGTATTGCTTGATTTTCTCAAAAGCTTCTTGATGTTCAGCGTGCCATTCGAACCTTCCTTGCTTCAGGCGAAGTAAGGGGGAGAAAGCTTGCGTACGCCCACTCAAATTAGAGATAAATCTTCTCAAGAAGTTTATCTTTCCCAATAGTGATTGCAACTCCTTCTTCGTGGATGGAGGCTTTGTTTCCATAATAGTCTTCGTTTTATTTTGATTAATTTCTATTCCCTTCTTATGGACTACGGAGCCTAGAAAATCTCCAGCCTGCACAAAGAAAGCGCACTTAAAGGGATTCATCTTTAAGCCATGTTTTCTCATTCTTTCGAATGATTGGCTAAGATGATCAAGATGACTGCCATCTGAAACAGATTTTATAACAATATCATCTATGTACACCTGCATGAATGTTTCTATAAAATCGTGAAATATAGAATTCATTGCTCTCTGATAAGTTGCCCCAGTATTTTTCAAACCAAAAGGTATAACGACCCACTCGTAGGTACCTATAGCCTCAGGATAACGAAAAGTTGTTTTGGACACTTCTTCTTCTGCAATGAAAATTTGATTGTATCCTGAATATCCATCTAACATACTTAGATATTCGAAGCCTACGACTGAGTCGACTAACATCTCTGCCACTGGCATAGGATATTCATCTTTAGGGGTTGCTGCATTTAGATCACGAAAATCTATGCATACCCTTCAAGAACCATTCTTTTTAATAACAGGTACAATATTAGCAATCCATTCGACGTACCTCGTAGTCCTAATGAATTTGCAATGAAGAAGTCTTTCGACCTCTGCTTTAATCTTCGAAAGAATTTCTGGTGCAAATCTTCTAGGAGTTTGCTTAATGGGCTTCTTCCCTTCTTTTATGGGCAACCTCAATTCGACCAAGTCTCTTCCTAAACCAGGCATCTCATCATAGTCCCAGGCGAAGCAGTCTTTATTTTATTTTAGTAACGCAATAACCTTTGATTTTAGGGCTGGGTCCAATTTTGCGCTGATATATGTCACCCTCTTTCGATTCTCGTCTCCAAGATCTAATTCTTCGAGTGGGTCTTGAGCTAACATCTTTATATTTGGTGCCACCGAATCCTTTTCGAACCCCAAAGGTTCCTCATCATAAATTGCGTCTAATCTTTGACTTGCTCCTTCGCTTGAAACCTGTCCGCCATAGGTATTGTCGTCAGGTGGTTGTGGAATAAAGTGTATCCCAGGACCTGGAACTTCTTATTCCTTCTATATGGCTTCGACAGCCATGTTTGATAGTTCGACCTCAAGAGCCGCTTTTCTTTTATTTTCGGCTA
Source organism: Vicia villosa (assembly GCF_029867415.1). NCBI lineage: Eukaryota > Viridiplantae > Streptophyta > Magnoliopsida > Fabales > Fabaceae > Vicia > Vicia villosa. Next base: position 25,376 of record NW_026705912.1, read on the forward strand.
TGTAAGCCGAAATCTTTTCGAAGAAAGATGACTCATACATATTCAACGTCTTCGTCCCAGCCAGTTGGCCGTATTCCCCGTAATCCTTCAATGGGTTCTGTCTCTTCTGGGCCTTCCATTATTTATCTGTTCCACTGGAATCCATTGGGGTGAAGGGATAAATAATACATAGCATTTTTATTTGGAGAATATATATCTTCAGCTGCATGGCATGGCCCTATGTTGGCTAGGATTCTGTCGAAACTGGTTTTGTTGACTTGATTCACTTCAGCCATATAGTAACTTTGGTCTCCTTCTATGTTTTCAACTATTCCATCTTCTCTCCAAATAGTTAGCCTTTGATTCATTGTCGAAGGCACGGCAGCAACCCCATGAATCCATTCCCTTCCTAACAAAAGGTTATAGTTCGCCTTTGTTGGTATCACCATGAACATAGTTGGCCTTGTGACTGAACCCACAATTAGGTTCACTTGGACAACTCCCAAGGTATGTCCTAATTTTCCTTCATAGTTGGACAAGACCATATTATGTGGTCTTATATTAGTGTCGAACATACCAATCCTCTTCAGCATATATTGGGGCATCAAGTTTACTGCTGCCCCCCATCAACGAGGACTTTGTTAATGCCTACTGTTATACCCCAAAATTTGCCCGCATCTTTTTTCAAGAAAACTCCAATCTGAAAATTAAGAGTCTCATATAATCATGGATTTTTATTTCAACAAATATCCTAACATATGAAATACTTAGTTTTTAGAATTTTTCTTATACAGTAATTTGGCTTGCAGTTGAATTTATTCTTACGCAAACGCCAAATACTGTTTATTACTTCACACATGCTATTTATTTATTTACAGATAAATAGTACTGACACAATTGGTACAGAGTTAAAATCTTTTTGCAGGCGCAGAATCAGGAAACTCAGACTGTACTGGTAACAGTATATTAGTTATTTATTATGTCTATGTTTTTAACAAGTCATGTAAATAAACTTTCATTTTTCACATAAAAAAAAACAGAAACAACAAAAAAGAAAATTAACTTTGACTGTTGATTTTTCACTCTAACTGCTATGTCAGTACCTGAACAGTCAGTTGACAGCCAAACTGCTGGCAGTACAATTCCCAGTGTTTTGTACCATCAATCAAATCAATCTTTCACAATTCAAAATTCCAAGATTTTTGTTCTATAAGTCTTCTGAATATCACGCGATTAGCAGAGACTCAACACTGCACAAAAATCAGGTACGCTTAACTGTCTCCTACATAAACAGTCCCTGACTAGGGTTTTCTTGTTTTTACAGGAGAAACAAGTTTTTGAGAGCTCAAATGGATTTCATACACATCCATATATCTCAAAGTACCATCATACAAATTTTCAAACTTCAATTCACTCAGACGCACCGTCAGCAGCTCAAACAGTCAACAGACGACCCGTTTGACCAAAAAAGTCAACAGACAGTCAAAAATGAAATTTTTTGTCAAAGTCCATATTTTGTCAAAGGATTCATCATTTGATCATTGGATGATCATAATTCATCAAGGAAAGATCAAAAATCAACAAAACCCTAAGATTCAAAATTAGGGTTTTTGCCTGAAAAGTCAACTCAACTTTGACTGATCATAACTCTCTCATCCTTCATCCAAAAAATTCAAACCAAAGCTCATGTTGAAGGAAATTCAATTATCTTTCAAATGCCATTGATCCCATGGTCAATGGATTCACCATTTGAAAAATATGATCAAAGACATTACAGGTCATTTTCAAAGTCAACAAAAAGACACTTTTTTCAAAAGGACACACAAGGAGCATCAAAAATCATTTTGACATGAGACCAAAGACATTGGTTAGAGGACTCTTTGAGGTTTCCAAAAAGTGCAAGATCTCCTTCATATGACAAAAATTGAGGGATTTACACCTTGTTGAAGTTGGCTAAATTTTGGAAAATGCATAAAACCAACATTGCTCAAAAATGCATTTTTTCCAAATGGGGCCAAGTTTTCATGGTTCAAACATCATTTCCATGATATTATGGGCCTCCCACGACCAAGACAAAGCCCACATCATTTTTATCCATTTTTGATTTAATTTTATCACATATAAGATTAAATTTAAAAAGGAAAATGGAAGAATAATGGGTAGCTTATTTTCCAAGCATGACTCATCAAATAATCACTCCAATTCTGCAGCATGAGATACAAGGAAGGTCTATGGCAAGAGGTGTGGAAAAATTAAGCAAGGGTTGCTTGATTCTTAAGCTAAAAAGGTCAAAATTTCAACAAAAGCAATCAATGCTTTTAGCTTCAATTTTAAGCACCTCATGGCTTATAAATAGGCAAGCATATTTCAGTAACAAGGGGGGCCAAAGACACACGAAATATACAAAGAACATAGTCATAAACTTCTCAAAATTCTCAAAAATCTCCAAACTTTGTAATTTTCATTTTCATATTTCCAATCAATATCAATACAAAACAAACACTTCAATCTTCTCCTGGGCTATCATAGAACAGGTTCAGACCAATAGTCATGCTTGCTTGTACATAGAACATGCATAACTATATCTCCCTATTTCATTGAATTTTCGTTTTGTGACATCTCATGCTACAATCCATTTCAATGTAATAGAACGAGTTCTATAAGTTCCTAACATGAAATAGAGAAGATCCAACGTGGTACATGTGAGCTCTAAGCTTTGTAACATCACGTGCCATTTTTGAAGCTCTAAGCTTCAATCTCTTCGTTTTGATACTTGCACGCGTTCTCATGAAAAACTAATGCCTCTAATGAACTCAGGGGGTCCTAATTAGGCTATCTGGGTTGTTTGCAACAATTCATCTCCTTGTTTTTGCAGGTTTTAAAAAGCATGAAAAAAAGAAGCGAAATCCGCAGGTAAAATCGCAGCTGTTTCCGAAGCAAAATCCGCAGGAAATAGGTTAGGGATGATGAATAGTGACGTTGAATCTTTGACCAGCACGCGTGGCAGATTCCCTTTTCCTCATTCGTTGGTCATCCAGCGTGGGTCCCAGCGTGGACTTTGAATATCTGACTGATCACATGCACTGATTTCCATATGGCTATCATGTCCCCTCATGATCTGAGCCCTTAGATCAATCTCAAAGCCAATCCAACGCATCAGATAAGCAGCCCTATACTATGGACTTCATTGATTTTCACACTCAATCATTAACTTTTTTTATTTTTTATTTTTATTTTAATTTCTTTGTTAAATTAATTAAAAATAGTTTTAAAAAATCAAAAAATGCACAAAAAATATTTTTAGACTTCTAAAATAATATATTATTTTCTGAAATAAAAATATTTTATATTTCTTCAAAATTTCAATATTTTGCATAATTAATTAGTATATATTTATATATTTGCTTTTTAATTATTCTAACCAATCAAAAAATCATAAAAAAAATTGTTCTTCATGTTAAATATTGTTTATATATTATAAACTAATTTTCTACATATTTTGAATAATTTTCTCTTTAAGTTTTAATTATTTGTATAATTATTTGCATAATTATGTATTAATTAACTTAATCAATTTCAAAAATTCCAACAAAATTAGTTTTGTTTTAAAATTAATTGACAAATATTTTGTAAATATTTTAAACTTAATTCCTAGGTTTAAATCTATTTTCATCTTCTTTCTTCATTTTAATTTAATTAATCATGCATTAATTATAATTAAAATCAATCATAAAAAATCCAAAAACATGCCTTTTATTTTTCTTGCAATTTAAATTCCTAGATAAATGTATAGGATGTCAAATTCATGTAAATAGGCTAGTTTACATTTCCTGCACAATCGATGTAATAGCGTAGATTTACTTTCCGCACTTTACATTTTCGCATTTTAATTTCCAGCAAATATAAACTGCGTGTATGTCAAAGATAAAATTGAACCGTTAGATCACTAACTTCAAAGATAAAATATCTGAATACAAACACAATCACACTTGCACCTCTTAAGGTAATCCCTTCTCATTCTTTTCAAAATCAAAGTCAAAATTCTACTATTTTGAGTACAAAATCGAACCTTGCGTTTATATCCGGTGAAAGGATAGATTTTTAAAGGAAATAGGATAAAGACCTTATAACTCAGGGTAGACCTCCTAGTTTGCTTGCTCAAATCAAAACAAACAAAATTCTCATACACTGTTGTTTTTTTCAAAACAAAACTTTCCAAAAAGACAATACTTTGTATACATCCAAACACGGATTATTACAAAGTTAACGTTCTTTTCAAAACATCTTTCGAAAGATAAACAAGCATTTTGTATACATCCACACACGGATCATTACAAAATTCAATTTACAAAAGTATTTGAAACCGCATATGAGCATTCTAAAGCAATTGAAAAGTGATCGAAAAACAATTGAGCTAAGCAAACTTAAGAGCCCATGGATAACCATGGATACAAAGGGTGCTAACACCTTCCCTTTGTATAACCTACCCCCTTACCCAGAATTTCTTAAAGGTCTTTTTTCTGTTTCTTTTATAAACCTTTCCTTAACTGGATAAAATAAAAGGTCGGTGGCGACTCTGTGAATTTTCAAAAATGTGAAAGCATTAAGCGATAAAAAAGAGTCAGTTCACGTATCTCTACAGAACAGAGGTATGGCCCGGTATAAAAAACGGAGGTCCACACCTACATTTTCAATTTTGGCTCTTATGTAAAGAGGTTTCAGATGATTCCTCATACCTTGATCAGGTCTTTCAAAGAAGGAAGTCTTCTCTTCCACAGCTCCATTATTTAGCACATAGTAACACATTGGTCTGTGTTTCGCCATTTCTTCTTCGTCAGCTTCCTCGCAATCTTCTACTTTCGTCTCTTGGTAAAATTCATGGGAAAGGACCGACACCACATTGCAGTTGAAATTTATAGATGACACTTCGTCTGAATCAAAATTATTAGTCATCCTATCATCTTCTTTCCAAGGACTAGACTGCATCTTTTCCTCTTCTTTTTCATTTTCAGAACTGAACAACTTGCGTTCTACAGGAGGTTTATTTGACTTTGCCCCCTGCATTGGGACTTTGGTGCTGCTGGATTCTCCAACATCCTTCGCCTTGGAATCTTTCTGGGCTTTTTTCATTCTCTGGTGTCTCCTCCATTGAGATCTGGACATCGGGTTCCTACCTTTGTAATTCTCAAGCCTGTACATCTCTCGATTTGATGTCTGGAACTGCCTTCTATAAGCCATTGCAGTTTGTCCACCTTGATCCCAGCTTCGCCATTTGTTATTGTTAGAACAAGATTTGTTCTGATCAATATTCTTAGTTTTGATGATAACAAGGATATGAATTTTGTGTGAGATAATGTGGTACTCTAATACATTGCAATTTCCCTTTCAGGAAATATATAAAGAGTATGCACAAATCAGCGCTCAGAAGCTTTGTCTCAGAAGGTTCAGCATGCAACATCCGAACATGGTCTGGCAAGACATCAGAAGATGGTCAAGGCAGAATCAGAACATGGGTCTATGAAAGCATCAGAAGAACTTGAGATCAGAAGCAGAAGCACTGAAGTTCTCACGGTATCACGCTCAGAAGCACTTCAAGGTCAGAAGACAAGAAGATGCTTTGCACCAAGCTGTTTGACTCTGATGATATTCAAATATTATATTCACAAACATCAGATCAGAAGAAAGTAAAAGTGGCAGGCTACGCTGACTGACAAAAGGAACGTTGGAAGCTATTAAAGGCAACGTCAGTAGACACAGCGTGAACAAGGCTCGAGGTAGTTGACAAAAGCGTGAAACATTAAATGCAAAGTTGTACAGAACACGCAAAGCATTAAATGCGCTCAACGGTCATATTCTCAAACGCCTATAAATATGAAGTTCTGATGAGAAGCAAGGTGACCAATTCTGAACGAAACTATTCTGAAAAACTTGCTGAAACGCTGTTCAAATCAAAGCTCAGAAACTTCATCTTCATCAAAGCTCACTACATTGCTGTTGTAATATATTAGTGAGATTAAGCTTAAACGTTAAGAGAAATATCACTATTGTGATTATAGCTTTTCATAAGCATTTGTAATACTCTTAGAATTGATTACATTAATTTGTAAGTAACTAGAGTGATCAAGTGTTGATCAGGATACTCTAGGAAGTCTTAGCTTGTGTCTAAGCAATTGTAATTAGAGTGATCACGTGGTGGTCAGGATACTCTAAGAAAGTCTTAGCTTGTGTCTAAGCATTTGTTCCTGGAGTGATCAGGTTGTGATCAGGATACTCTAGAAGACTTAGTCGCGGACTAAGTGGAAAACCATTGTAATCTGTTGCGATTAGTGGATTAAATCCTCAGGTGAGGTAAATCACTCCGCGGGGGTGGACTGAAGTAGTTTAGTTAACAACGAACCAGGATAAAAATAACTGTGCAATTTATTTTTATCGTTTAAGTTTTTAAGACTACACTTATTCAAACCCCCCCTTTCTAAGTGTTTTTCTATCCTTCAATTGGCATCAGAGCGCCGGTTCCAAGGTGCAAGCACTTAACCGTGTTTAGAAAAGATTCAGGAAGAGAAAAACGCTTCAGTAAAAGATGGCTGGTGAAATTCCAACAAATCCAGCTGCATCTACATCTGGCTCTGCTGAACAATACAATGGTAACAATGGATATACTAGACCACCAGTATTTGATGGTGAAAACTTTGAATACTGGAAAGATAAACTGGAAAGTTACTTTCTTGGTCTAGATGCTGATCTATGGGATCTTCTGCTGGATGGTTACAAACATCCTGTTAAAGCTACTGGTGTAAGGCTCACGAGAAGCGAAATGAATGATGATCAAAAGAAAGAATTCAAGAATCATCACAAATGCAGGACTGTTTTGCTGAATGCTATCTCTCATGCTGAGTATGAGAAGATATCTAACAGGGAAACGGCCCATGACATATATGAGTCCTTGAAGATGACTCATGAAGGAAATGCTCAAGTCAAGGAGACCAAAGCTCTTGCACTAATCCAGAAGTATGAAGCCTTCAAGATGGAGGATGATGAAGACATTGAAAAGATGTTTTCAAGATTTCAAACTCTGACTGCTGGATTGAGAGTTCTGGATAAAGGCTACACCAAGGCTGATCATGTAAAGAAGCTTACCCAGAAGATGGGGCCCAATGGTGACTGCATTCAAGATTGCCAAGAATCTGAATGAAGTTTATTTGGAAGAGCTTATCAATGCCTTGAGAAGCCATGAAATTGAGCTGGACACAAACGAGCCTCAGAAGAAAGGTAAGTCTATTGCATTAAAATCTAATATTAAAAAATGCACTAACGCTTTTCAGGCTAGAGAAGAAGATCCTGAAGAATCAGAATCTGAAGAAGAAGATGAACTGTCCATGATCTCCAGAAGGGTGAACCAACTCTGGAAGAGCAAGCAAAGGAAGTTCAGAGGCTTCAGAAGTTCAAAGAGATTTGAACGTGGAGAATCTTCTGGTGACAGAAGATCTGACAAGAAGAAGGTTGTCTACTATGAGTGCAATGAGCCTGGACATTACAAGAATGAGTGTCCAAAACTTCAGAAGGAGAATCCCAAGAAGAAGTTTCATAAGAAGAAAGGTCTTATGGCAACATGGGATGATTCTGAATCAGAATCAGGATCAGACTCTGAAGGAGAGCAGGCAAACTTTGCGCTGATGGCGACAGAAGATGATGAATCAGAATCTACATCAGAATCAGATTCTGAAGAGGTATTTTCTGAACTATCTAGAGAAGAGTTAGTTTCCAGTCTAACAGAGCTTCTTGAATTAAAAGCTCATCTTAGTATCAAATACAAAAAGCTGAAAAAGCAATTTGAATTTGAAACTAAGAAGCTTGAGTTGGAAAATTCTGAATTAAAAGAAAAAGTTTTAAAATTATCCAATAATGTTGGATCTCCTTCTGATTCAGAAAAATCCACTCCCAGTCTGAATCATATTCTGAAAGAATATGATTTAAGTTTCAGGAAGTTCTTATCTAGAAGTATTGGCAGAAGTCAGCTAGCTTCTATGATATATGCTGTGTCTGGGAACAAGAGAGTTGGCATTGGTTATGAGGGTGAAATACCATACAAGCTTGAATCTGTGGATGATATGAAAATATCATACAAGCCTCTGTATAACCAATTTAAATTTGGCCACTCCCATGATATTAAGCACACATCACATGCACAAAGTTTTCACATAACACACACCAAGAAGCATGTGACACAACCTAAGAAATATCATGGAACTCAGAATAAGAAGTATCATACTGTTCCTCCTGCTAAATATTTTGCTAAACCCAAGTTCAATCAGAACTTGAGGAGAACTAACAAGAAAGGACCCAAGAAATTGTGGGTACCTAAGGAGAAGATAATTTCTGTTGCAGATATCCTTGGCGGCGAAGAGGACAGAAAGCAAAATGTCATGGTACCTGGACTCTGGGTGCTCGCGACACATGACGGGAAGAAGGTCTACATTCCAAGACCTGGTGCTTAAACCAGGTGGAGAAGTCAAGTTTGGAGGAGATCAGAAGGGCAAAATCATTGGCTCTGGAACCATAAGTCTTGGTAACTCTCCTTCCATAACTAATGTACTTCTTGTAGAAGGATTAACGCATAACTTATTGTCCATAAGTCAATTAAGTGACAATGGTTATGATATAATCTTCAATCAAAAGTCTTGCAAGGCTGTAAGTCAGAAGGATGGCTCAATCCTATTTACAGGCAAGAGGAAGAACAACATTTATAAGATTGATCTTTCTGATCTTGAGAAGCAGAAGGTGACTTGTCTTATGTCTGTTTCTGAAGAGCAATGGGTCTGGCACAGAAGATTAGGTCATGCTAGTTTGAGAAAGATTTCTCAGATTATCAAACTAAATCTGGTCAGAGGACTCCCAAATCTGAAATACAAATCAGATGCTCTTTGTGAAGCATGTCAGAAGGGCAAGTTCTCCAGACCTGCATTCAAGTCTAAGAATGTTGTTTCTACCTCAAGGCCGTTAGAACTCTTGCACATTGATCTGTTTGGCCCAGTCAAAACAGCATCTGTCAGAGGGAAGAAATATGGATTAGTCATCGTTGATGATTATAGCCGCTGGACATGGGTAAAGTTCTTGAAACACAAGGATGAGTCTCATTCAGTGTTCTTTGAATTCTGCACTCAGATTCAATCTGAGAAAGAGTGTAAAATCATAAAGGTCAGAAGTGATCATGGTGGCGAATTTGAGAACAAATTCTTTGAGGAGTTCTTCAAAGAAAATGGTATTGCCCATGATTTCTCTTGTCCTAGAACTCCACAGCAAAATGGAGTTGTAGAGCAAAAGAATAGGACTCTACAAGAAAGTGCCAGAACCATGATCAATGAAACCAATATGGCTAAGCATTTCTGGGCAGAAGCAATTAACACTGCATGCTATATTCAGAATAGAATCTCTATCAGACCTATTCTAAATAAGACTCCTTATGAATTGTGGAAGAACAGAAAGCCCAACATTTCATATTTCCATCCTTTTGGATGTGTATGTTTTATTCTGAATACTAAAGATCATCTTGGTAAGTTTGATTCCAAAGCTCAAAAATGTTTCCTTCTTGGATATTCTGAACGCTCTAAAGGCTACAGAGTATACAATACTGAAACATTGATTGTAGAAGAATCAATCAATATCAGGTTTGATGATAAGCTTGGTCTTGAAAAACCAAAGCAGTTTGAGAATTTTGCAGATTTTGATATTGATATATCAGAAGCAGTAGAACCAAGAAGCAAAGCTGCAGAAGCTGGCAGTCTCAGAAGTACCGAATCAGAAGATCAAGTTGCTGCATCTTTAGAGAATCTTAGGATTTATGAAGAACCAACTATCAGAAGATCACCTAGACTTGCTTCAGCTCATTCAGAAGATGTGATCCTTGGAAAGAAAGATGATCCTATCAGAACCAGATCATTTCTTAAGAATGACAATCAGAAGCAGTGATCAGAATCAAAAGGCGTAAAGTCTATTCATATTTTACAGCTGTCATCCATTATCTGATGGTGAACACGTGTCTGTACGGTTAGTACAAAGCGTGCAGTTGAAAAGACGCCGACCTAGGTAACTGTGTTAAATCATTTCATTTACCACGTTCTCTCACCTAACGTCACTTATCAATAAATGAAAATTGATTTCTCTTGATTCTGTAACTGTTCATTTTCTAATCTTATTGCATTTTTTTTAAAATTCGTCTCTATATATTCTTTTCAAATCATCTCTTATATCTTTTTTGCTCCGAGTCTCTCTTTCTTCTTGCATACTTTCTTTTGAAATCTTCTTAGTCGCTTCTAAAACCCTAACCGAAAACCCAGAATTTTGTTCTTCCTAGCTGTTCATTCTGTTTCAATGGCTGCTTCTTCATCTCAAAATGTTGGTTCATCTACTCTTCTCCATATTCAAGATGAAGTTAATCAGGAACTCACTCAGTTGTTGCGTGCTCCATTCCTAAGAATAAATTAGAAGTTCTATGTGAACTTATGGTTGATTTTGATAACATTGAAGAACACGATTTTCATCTCAAAGAAGATATAATTTTTCAAGGATGGACTTCGTTGTTTGCCGAGTTCTGTGGACCAGTCTACCCAGATCTTGTCAAGGAATTCTGGGTACATGCAGTTGTCGCCCCTAAATCAATCTTGTCCTTCGTCCATGGGAAGTTTGTGGTAGTGACTGAGAACATCCTAAGGATGATGTTTGATCTGAGAAACGCTGAGGGAGCTTTTGAAATCGATAAAAGGGCAAACTGGGAAGATGTTTTGTCTACTCTCTACCCAGACATAAATGAAACAAAGAATGTCAAGGACTTGAGAGATCTCTACAAAATCTGGACCAAGATTCTTCTTGGGTGTTTCTATCACAGGAAAGGAACACATGCTTCTGACTTCATCAACAATGAGCAAAAATACATTATGTACTGCATTGCCACTAAGAAGAAGGTTGATGCTATCTACATTATCTTCAACCATATGTGGAAGGCTGTGAAGGAGTCCAGAAATGCCTTCAGAGAAAAAAGTTGTACCATCATTCCGTTTGGTAGAATTATCTCAAATCTTCTAGTTCATTCCAAGATTGTTGAAAACCTGGAATCTGAAGGTATTATCAAAGACCTTGCTGTCACAACTGGGGCCTGTCTGAATGCCTTCACTTTAAAGAAGATGAAAGTGATTAAGGCTATCATTAAGACTCCTCAACCTCTTGCTGGAACAAGAATCAGAAGAGAACCAGTTCTAGCTGAATTTAAAACCTTCTTCAATAGTGAGGTACCAGAAGTCAGAACTAGGTATCTGAAGTCACAAAAAGAGGATAAAAGTCTTAAAGATCAAGAGAAAGGTGCTCCAATTATAGTGAATCGCAAGAAGGAAGAAAGGACCAAAAGAAAGTTTGATCATCCTGCTGCTACCACCGAGAAAGAAGTGGTCCCAGAAGAAGTCATTGCAAAAGTTGTTAAGGCTGTTTCTGTTGATTTTGTGAAGAAAAAGAAGGAAGCTGAGAAAAAGAAGAAGAAGTCAAATAACAATGCTGAGATTGCTGGAGTTGTTGAGAAGAAGAAAACCAGAAAAAGGAAGATGATTCTTCAAGAATCCGATGAAGAAAATGTTGTTCAAGAGGCTGTGAATCAACAGGAAGTCCTAGCGAGCGTCAGAAGAAAAGAGATCTCTAGCGGCAAAACAAAAATTGTTTAAGAGCCGAAGACTAAGAAGCAGAAGAAGACTGAGGTTGTGGTCAAAGCTCTTCAGAAAGCATCCAAAGGTATATGTATTTCTAAACTTGATTCTACTCCTGCTGGTAACTCAGAAGTTGCACCAATAGTGGTTGCCCCTATCCCTGAACCAGAAAAAGCCACATCTGAATCACCTATAACTGTCCATGTTCTTACACCTCCATCTTCTCCTGTAACCATTCATTCGTCTCCATCCACCATCAATCCTGTTCTGGATATACCACCCCTTCAAACTCTCTTTCCACCACACACAAATATCTCCATCTCTCAACCTCCTCCCCATGCCACCTTTGAACCTATTCCTTCTACCTCTCTAAATAACCATAGTGACTCTATTTTTCCAACCTCTGCATCACATGAACAGCTGCTCCGTGATTGCAACTACACTCCCAAGCCTCGTCCTGAAGCTGAAGTGGTAGTGTTAGATTATGATACTGAAGCAGAATCTTCTTATAGGTTGAATAGAGAACCTCAACCGTACTTCATCCCCAACCCTTCCTTTTCAAAAACCCAATTAAAATCCCAACCCATCTACCCTATTGGTGAAATTTTTGAAAAATTAAAGAGGAATCTCAGAAGTATCTTTGATACTCTCAGAATTGCTGAAAAGTTCTGGCTTGAATGATGTTGCTATGCGGAACTTCTGGAGGATCCTACGCAGAGAATCAGATGCTCTGTTTTTAGAACTTCAGGAAGCCTGTATAGAAGCTGCCCCACGGCCTCGTGGAATTCTGAGAAGCTATGAAGACTTCTGGTTTGTTCGTCTCAGAGGAAGACATCTTTTGGAAGAGAAGCCCTTTCTGGATGAATTGGAACAAGCAAGGATGGCTGCTGCTTTAGAAGCGAATCCATGCAGGGATATTGTTATCTGGATTCCTGATTATCCAGTTCTGCTCGGGGATTTCAAAACCCTCTTTGACTTTCTGCGGGAAAACCCTTATGAGAAAGACCCAAGCTTGGTCATTCCAGAAGTTGTTGACCCACCAGAAGTTGAAGGTCCTTCTGCTCCCAGGAATCTTGCTGCCATTCTTCAGGCACTTGAGAATGGAGATTCGGAAATTCCTGCTGCAGAATATGGAGATGCTTCTATGCAAGAAGCAGATGTAGAAGATCATGTTGCTGAATCAGTTCCTGTTGAGGAAATCCCTGTAAATGATCTATCTATGGAAGCTAAAGATCACAATGTTATTCCTGTGGTTAGAAGCGGTGAAGCTTCTTCTGATGAATCTTCTCGTCTTGCAACGACTCTGGAAGATATTCAGAAGAAACAGGATGAGTTTAGAGCTTTCATAGAGAAGCAAAATGAGCACAACAATAGGGTTCAAGAGATGCTGGCCAAGATCTTGTCAAGGCTAGGGTCGTCTTAGATTGAGTCTGTGGTGTTTTGTTTTTGCTTTTGCTGCATCTGTTTTGTGCATCTTGTCTTCCTTCTCTTCGTGTACTTCTGTACCTGTTGTTTGAACTTCAATGAAATCATCCTTTTTCCTCCGTGTGTTTCTTTTTGTTTGTATCTGAATCTTTTCTGTTTTTTGATGATATGACAAAAAGGGGGAGAAATATGTGATAAATGATTTGATTTAATCAGTTGCTTTACTAACAGAACTTGCAAAGTTCTATGTTTCTAAGTTGTGTTGTTGCAGGAATCAAAGATTCAAGATCAACATGAGAAGCAACAAGATGATGAATCAAGCTCTTGGATTCTTGAAGCAAGCTGAGTGCTAGGAAGCTTCAGAATCAGAAGCAAGAAGGAAGAATGATCAAAAATTCTGATAAAAGAATATGATCCAAATCATTGTCTATTTGCTCTGATACATTGTCTATTGGATCTAATATATTCTATATGGCTTATATGGCTCTGATACATATTTTGTGTTCTGATACACATTTTATGTTCTAACTCATTCATGCTGACTTTTGTCGTTTAGTTTTGTTCTGTAACATTTCAGGATGTAGAGATGCTCTGATGATGCTCTGGTACATTCAACAATGTTCTGATACAATCTAGCATGAAGTGATGTAAGAAGAAATTCAAAGCTCTGAAGCTATCCGAGGGAAGCAGAAATCAGAAGCTGTGAATGTTCTAAAGATCCAGAAAACTCAAGTTCTGAAGCTGTCCTAAATGGAAGCATGAATCAGAAGCTGTGAATGTTCTGAAGATCAAAGAAATTCAAGTTCTGAAGCTGTCCTAAATGGAAGCAGGAATCAGAAGCTGTGAATGTTCTGAAGATCAAAGAAATTCAAGTTCTGAAGTTGTCCTAAATGGAAGCTGGAATCAGAAGCTGTGAGTGTTCTAGGGATCTAAAGAAATTCAAGTTCTGAAGGTGTCCAATGGAAGCAGAAGTCAGAAGCTATGAATTATCAGAAGCAAGAAGCTTATGTGATCGTCTCTACCGAAATAATCAGGGAAGTCTTTTATTATTAAAGTTCTTCGAGTATTTATTTCAGGGGGAGATTATTCATCTCAGGGGGAGATTGTTAATCTCAGGGGGAGACATATTCACATGCTTATGCTATAGCTGTGTAATTTGTTTTTAGCCATCTGCTCTTTCTGATCGCAAATTCATATCATTTATATATGTTTTTGTCATCATCAAAAAGGGGGAGATTGTTAGAACAAGATTTGTTCTGATCAATATTCTTAGTTTTGATGATAACAAGGATATGAATTTTGTGTAAGATAATGTGGTACTCTAATACATTGCAATTTCCCTTTCAGGAAATATATAAAGAGTATGCACAAATCAGCGCTCAGAAGCTTTGTCTCAGAAGGTTCAGCATGCAACATCAGAACATGGTCTGGCAAGACATCAGAAGATGGTCAAGGCAGAATTAGAACATGGGTCTATGAAAGCATCAGAAGAACTTGAGATCAGAAGCAGAAGCACTGAAGTTCTCATGGTATCACGCTCAGAAGCACTTCAAGGTCAGAAGACAAGAAGATGCTTTGCACCAAGCTGTTTGACTCTGATGATATTCAAATATTATATTCACAAACATCAGATCAGAAGAAAGTACAAGTGGCAGGCTACGCTGACTGACAAAAGGAACGTTGGAAGCTATTAAAGGCAACGTCAGTAGACACAGCGTGAACAAGGCTCGAGGTAGTTGACAAAAGCGTGAAACATTAAATGCAAAGCTGTACAGAACACGCAAAGCATTAAATGCGCTCAACGGTCATCTTCTCAAACGCCTATAAATATGAAGTTCTGATGAGAAGCAAGGTGACCAATTCTGAACGAAACTATTCTGAAAAACTTGCTGAAACGCTGTTCAAATCAAAGCTCAGAAACTTCATCTTCATCAAAGCTCACTACATTGCTGTTGTAATATATTAGTGAGATTAAGCTTAAACGTTAAGAGAAATATCACTATTGTGATTATAGCTTTTAAGAAGCATTTGTAATACTCTTAGAATTGATTACATTAATTTGTAAGTAACTAGAGTGATCAAGTGTTGATCAGGATACTCTAGGAAGTCTTAGCTTGTGTCTAAGCAATTGTAATTAGAGTGATCACGTGGTGGTCAGGATACTCTAAGAAAGTCTTAGCTTGTGTCTAAGCATTTGTTCCTGGAGTGATCAGGTTGTGATCAGGATACTCTAGAAGACTTAGTCGCGGACTAAGTGGAAAACCATTGTAATCTGTTGCGATTCGTGGATTAAATCCTCAGGTGAGGTAAATCACTCCGCGGGGGTGGACTGGAGTAGTTTAGTTAACAACGAACCAGGATAAAAATAACTGTGCAATTTATTTTTATCGTTCAAGTTTTTAAGACTACACTTATTCAAACCCCCCCTTTCTAAGTGTTTTTCTATCCTTCAGTTATTCCTTGCGCCAGCTTGTGTCCATCTATCCATGGGTACTTCTGTAGGGCGTTTGAATGTCACTCTGCGAGCCTTGGGATGGGGGCTATCAGACCTTCTTGATGGTGTTCGATTGTTGAACACGTACATGTTGGGATTGACTCCTTGAACATCCCAACCAGTAGAGAATGATATCCTTTCGAATGATTCCGCTGTCAGATTATCATATACTGCCCCACACCTGGGACACATAATGATTTCTGTCTTTGCCTTATGACATCGAACCAGGAAACTTACAAGACTTTCTCCAGGCCTTGGGTAAACCTTCAGCAACTGGTTTCCTTGCCTCTAGTGCCCCTGCATTTTGTTTCGTTGGGCCCTCTCATAGTTAGCTTGAACCCTTCAATTCAGTATAATCGAGCACCTTGGGTACATTAGCATCCGTCCAACATTTTTCTCGTGGCACCTCCAGAGATAATCTTTCAAGCTTTCATTTGCCCTTGGATTTCCATAGTTTCCTTTTTCTCTTTCTTTCACCAGACACTTTTTTAGTTCCTCAATTTCAGATAAAGGTTACCCAACGTTCACCATGTTGACTCCTGCTGGGGGAACTTCGGAATATCTTATCTATTGGAGCTTCACCCTGAGGTCTTCAGTGGCCTCACTAGTTTTCTCCTTAATACTTTCAGTGGTCTTTGACTCGAATGACTCTTCAACATCAGTATTGAAGATTACATTGTTGCTTAGGCTCTCAGTAACCTGCTTTCTTGTCGAAACCATCTCCCATTCTGCGATGTCAGCTTCAGACACATCCACCATGTTAATGTCGACTGGTTCAGCATAGTTGGTGTTAGCGACATTGAGAGGATCAGCATCGACCTTCATGTTGTTCTTTCCTTTGTCAGCGAACTTCAAACGGCCATCCTTGATAGCATTTTGAATTAGATCCCTGAAAAGAAATCATTGTGAGGTTTTATGGCCTAAAAATCCATGATATTTACAAAAACCTCGTTTCTTCCGTTGTTCCAACGGAGGAACTTTGGAATTGGGAGGCACTATCATCTGGCCATCTTTTACTAATAGATCAAAGATTTCGTCACACTTGGTAACGTCAAAAGTGTATGTTTTCTTTGGGAATTTGTTGTTCTTATCATTTTCGACAGGATTTTTTCCATTAGAAGGAGTGAGCAATTTACAAGAGTATGGAGGTGCCTCTTTTAATTCATCCAAATCTATTTCAACTTCTGCATCTTCAGCCTCAATATAGGCTACTCTCTCTTTCTTGTAATTCTTATTTGCTCTGGCCTTTTCAGCTTTCAGTCACTCGACTTGTCGAACTCTATCGGCCAACTGGGCCATATCTCTCAAGTATTGAGTATCTAACTTCTTTCTGATTGAATAGTCCAAACCGCCTGCGGCCATTTCGACTAATTCATGTTCCGGAACAACTGTGAAACATCTTGATTTCAATAAACGGAACCTATTCAAGTAGTCATCTATAGGTTCGGTGAATTTCATCTTAATGCTAGCCAACTCTTTCAAACTAATCTTGGTTTATCCCATGTAGAATTGTTCATGGAACATCCTTTCTAAGTGTGCCCAAGCATCTATGGAATTTGGAGGTAAAGTGGTGAACCACGTAAAAGCGTTTTTTGTTAACGAACTAGGGAAATATTTAATTCTTAAATTATCGTTTCCCGCTAAATCACCAGCCTCTGTCAAATATCGGGCTATGTGTTCCACATTTGATTCACTAGTATCCCCTGAAAATTTTGTAAATTTGGGTACTTGGGTAACCCTTGGTAGTTCAGTCTGCAAAATATACTCCGCTACAGGGGAAGTGTAATTTGGACGCCGAAGTCCAGTATTATTGGCCATAATTCTTTCTATCAGGGTGGTTAGGTTATTTTCTGTCGCCATATTGTCTCTCCTAACCCTGTGTAGTCGAACTAGATACTGGCATTGTCCCTGTTGACACCGACGTATTTTCGGGCATGGCCTGGGAACTACTTACGGCCGTAGACCCTGTCGAAGTGGGTATCTCCTGTGCTTCTGGCATAGAAGTCGAAACATTTGTAGTACTTGCTGCTACTGTTCCTAACCCTTGTGGGGGATCTTGATTTCCCCTTCCACTGGTCGAATTGACCATTTTCTTGTTGTACCTTCGTCTAGGAATCGGTTGCGCACTGTTGGTTAATTTACCGCTCCTAAGTTTCATACAAGGTCTTGATATATTCTAAACAAAAACAAACAACAAATTAATGACAAACTTCTTGACACTGTTCCACTGGGCACGGTGATTTTCGGTAAACAACCGCTAGTCCTCCAAATTATAAATATACTTTGGTTACTCGCAGGATCGACTAGATTGATCCTAGGACATAGTCAAAGAGTTGTCTTTCGAGATAATTTGGTTCATATTCTCTTGGTCTATCGTTTCGCTTCAAAAACTTGGTTGTGATATGAACGTATAAATAACTTGCGAAATAAACTAACGAAGTACACAACTAAAAGTAAACTTGTTATAAATGTAAATAAAACTTTGACGAAGATGTAAAAGAATGTAAGTTTCAGGAATGTAAAGTGCAAGAATGTAACAACTTGACAAAAGAAGTAAAGACACTCGAATCAAAAGAAAAACTAGGCGAAAAAGTAAAGGAAATTAAAAGACATTTCGATTCTGTAATAAAAATACAAACATATTTAAAGTGTTGGTGTCATACGTACATTTCTCAGCGAACTCTTTCTCTTAACACTTGATACTTGAGTGTTTTGTGAGTGATTTGTACAAAATGAACACCCTGGATCCTGATACTAAGACCCTTATTTATACTAATTCGACCCTAACGGTCCTACGCTAACGAAATGCCACGTTGCCCACATGCATGTGTTTCGAATCCCTATGGCGCCATCTGTCCTCGTTAGTTTAATATGACTATTCGAAATTCAAAACCTCCCGCCTGAATCCTATTTTGATACGTGGAAACGTGCTCTTTGTGTGAATGCAACGAAATACTTCAAGTTTCGGTACTCTTGTATTTCGGAAAACCATTTAAGTCTTGAAGACAGCCTATCTCGATTCAGCTTCGATTTTAGGAATCTTCATCATAAATAACATCCTTGGAAATGGCCATCGAAAGCCATTTTCTTTTCGAACCTTACATCTTCGAAAAAGCATATTTAACGATCTAAATCTCCAGCTAACACATTGAAATCATGCAAATCAAATCCTTCATATGGTCATAGCTTCTACTTCTTCAATACCAGCTTTTCAAAGAGCTATGCGTACATGATGTCACGCGAGCTTCCGTCGTCACTGAGGATCATGGAGACATCTAAAGTGGATATGGTAGTAATATGAAAAGATTAAATAATTTTTAGAGATCCCGTCTACCTTTTTACTATCCTAGAATTCAATAATAGGTTTCCCTATTTCCCAGATTGAAGCCTTCCCCTCTTATTTTCTCACGACCACCTGCTCAACAATTTTCCTCTTCATCATCCTCTTGGAAGAAGTCTTTGCCCTTAGAAGACCTCTAATAATAGATGGAATATAGGAGAGTTTTCTTTTTTGGTATTCCTCATCTTCACAACTGATATTTTTCCTTCTTTGAGCATAGTGTCAATAGCTTTCTTAAGGTATGAGTTTTCTCTATGAGGGGAAAATTTTTTCTTTAGTGAATCTTCTCAGCTCCTACATATTCTCTTATTGTCGTAACTTTCTTTCTGGTCACCATCTTAAGTGTACTAAATAAGTTATCCCGTCTTGATCAGCTCTTCTATGACATCATTCAAATGGATGCATTCATTTATGTTGTGGTCGTGACTCTTATGGAAACAATAGTATTCTGACTTGTCCATCCTAGATAATTCTCTGTCTGGGTAGGGATGGCAATGGGTCGGGTCGGATATGGGTTTCACACTACCCAAATTCGCACCGGAAATCGAAACCCGAACCCAAACCCAAAGGGTGTCCGGGTGGAAAAATAACACTCACGCCCACACCCGTTGGGTTTGGGTTTTTTCACCCAAACCTGAACCCGCAATAAAATACATGAAATATATTTTTTCTACAACTTTCCATAAAATATTTATATATATATATATATATATATATATATATAATATAATATATATGATATATATTAATATAATATATATATATATAATATATAATATATATAATATAATATATATATATAATATATATATATAATATATATATAAATATATATATATATATATTATATATATATATATTATATATATATATTATATTATATATATTATATATTATATATATTATATATTATATATATATATATATTATATTAATATATATCATATATATTATATTATATATATATATATATTATATATATATATATTATATATATATATTATATTATATATATTATATATTATATATATATATATTATATTAATATATATCATATATATTATATTATATATATATATATATATATATATATATATATATATATATATATATAAGCGGGTGTGATTTCGGGTTTCGGGTGCAGGTTTCATACTACCCAAACCCGCACCCGAAATATCGGGTGCCACCCGAACCCAAACCCAAACCCAGTCAACTCGGGTTTTCACCCGTTGACCCAGGTTTGGATGCAAGTGGGGCCCGCGGGTTTGGGTCTTCTTGCCATCCCTATGTCTGGGTAGGGATTCATGATCCCGATGTCCTTGAACTCAGTGTTAGCACACTATTTCCAAATTTTCTCCCTCGAAGTGTTCAAGGAAGTGTAGGCATTGAGCCTAGATTAGGGTCCACGATCCTCATCTTGTCTACAATGATTGTTATATCTTTTCGATGCTCGACCACACCCAAAATTACATGCTCTCCGCTCTATATCTCCCTCCTCAGCCAAAAGTCCATCTTCATATTTGATATAAGGTTGAGCCCTATTCAACAAATCACTCAGATTGCAGACTCCCTTCAGCTCAAGCTTTTCCCAAAACATGTTGTTGGATCTCGAATCCTTCTAAAACATCCAACATTTTAATCTGTCATTTGGGCACCCACTGTTACTGCCACTTTTGTAAAGCGGTAAATGTATTAATGCAGGGTTTCCTTCTTTTGCTGAGTGACCCCACTAAGTACGACCATGTTCGTCGATTTTCTATTTTTCAAGTGATGAAGGCATCACAAAGATCCTTTCACAAAATTATGTTCCCATTTGGAGGCTTTTGAACCACATCATCGCGACTATGATAAAGGTTTGTGTAGAGAGCTTGCATATCTTTGCCCCTTGGGTAAGGTAGTAATCAAGTCTGCTGTTTACATGCTCGACATGTTTGTTTGGGTCCCCGATCCTGACATAGCTCTGCAACTTTATAGGCTTTTCCAAGGACCTCGAGATCCTGCTATTGATGTTGTAGATAAACGGCGAGTTCTTCTTTTGCTTTGGAGCTAGAGCATTTGGATCATGTCATTCTTGCATTCTAGAATGACGTTCAAGTGAATGATGATGGTGGAGAAACTCGGGATGAGTATGAATGTTACTTCTTCCTTGGTATCAAATGCCAGGTGGTGACTTCAAGACTTTTCTCTATAGCATAGTTGTTCCAGTTGAATCAACTCTGGCACGGAGGCCTGATTTCCCCAGAAGGCTACCTCCCATAAAGTATTGTCTCTTGGGGGAGTGCAATAATGGTTATCTTTAGTCTTCACAATCCTTTCGGCTAAGAATTGTAAATTCTACTAGTGCACTAGATTGTAGACATTGTTTAGTAGGTTTGTGGCTCCTTTGACTCTAAGGTTCATCTACAACAGTTGAAGGTTAAGGAGCATTTCCTATCTAGCTATAACAAGTAGAGGCGGAGGTTGATATGATGGTTCTCCTTGGTGAGGTTTGTGGAAACTTGTTTTGCAGGTTACTAATCAAGGAAGTTCCATTAAAGACGAACATGCTTTTGATGATGATAATTAGTCCTTGATGATAACCAAAGTCAAGTGTAAAGCGATTAAAGATGCAACCAGATCAATAGAGCTTGATCAATTGGAATCTCTGATGATGGCACTTAAAAGAATTATAACTCGAGCCTCATCTCAAAGTAAAGGTTAAGCAAGTGTATACAAGATAGAAGTATGTGATAAGACTTGGAGTATGTGAAAGCCGACCTAAATACGCCTGAATGAATATATATTATAAAAGCATTAGGGATAAGACTTGGAGTATGTGAAAGCCGACCTAATCACACACTGACTAAAACAACTTTTTAAACTGATTTTTCTCAAGAAAATACTTTCAAAAATACCTTGAGGTCGTGCTAGATGAGTTAGCAGCTGTTAGAAAAGCTCTGGGCAAATTTTTATCTATGCCAATCGACTGAAACCTAAACACAATCTATTGGGTCAACTCAAAAATGTCCCTTAAGTAATTAGGACAACATCTTAATGATAGGAAACAACTATAAATAGGTCCCTTCCCACATATTTTCACATCCAGAAACGTGAGATCTCATTCCTCACTCCTCACTCTCTTTCTAAAATAATTCTTTTACATTCTATCACTAAAAGTTTATTTATACCGCTTTCGAGAAAGTCGTTTTACAAGTGAAACTTCTAATGCTCAGTTATTAATTAACCCGTTATTAATTCAGCGTTTCGCTTCGAATGCTCAGTCTGATGTTAAAATCTTGGTTTAAAGCTTGAAGACTAACTTGTGAAGGCAAGCTTCTACAATACTATGTTTTGATGAAGACAACTATCATGAGCATGCATCAATAAAGGATGAGAAAAAAAGATCAAATTAGCTATGGATCAAGATTGCAACTTTCATGGAGATTAGCTTTGATTGATTGATCTTCATGTCATAATGGTACAAGCTAAATTCCTTTTTACTTTGATATTTCTTAGTGCTCAAAAATCATATAAACTTTCATTCATACATACTCAAACTTATATATGCATGGCATAAGTTTCACTCCAAAGTAAACTCTTGTTGAAACCTTTTTCAAAGTCAAAATCCTAAATAAAGGTTTTAGGAACCGGGTTGTCCCTATGAGGGAACCGGTTCCCAGCATTCTCAGTTTTCAGCTTTCTGTGGTTTACTATGAGGAACCGGGTTGTCCCTATGCAGGAACCGGTTCCCACGTTCAAAATTCAAATATTCTGCTGTAACGTTCAGCAGGAACCGGGTTGTCCCAGGCAGGAATCGGTTCCTACTGAACCAGTGTGTTTTTCCATTGCATGTTTTCACTCAAACGAAAATATATTTTCAAACCTTAAACATTGCATTGGTTGATCATTTTATACTCTTTCTAAAGGGTGTAAATACCTATATAAATACCATAAACTTCAGATTTAAATCTCACCTCTTTCATTACAATTTACCACACTTTTTTGATCATATATTTTCATCATATATTTGCATACAAGTGTTTCGTACTTGAACGTTCATTGAAACTTTTTCTACACATTGTTAGAAAAGTTTCTCATTCATTCATAAACACTTGAGCACTATTATATCATTGTAAATTGTCTTGCTTGAAAGAGAAGATCAATCTTATTGATTGGTATATGTTCATCAACATTTCTACTCAAATATATTTTGTTATTATTGACTTGCTATCCAGGATTGTTGGAAGCAAGGGTTGTTGATTAGTGAGAGGATTGTTCTCATAATCAAGTTAGTAAATCCAAGAGGATTGTTCTTGGTAGTTGTAACCTTGTTGTCCATAGTTTTGGAAACAAGAGGTATCCTTAGGGAGGGTGTTCTCTTAAGGACTTATTGAAATCCAAGAGGATTGTTCTTGGTGGTTTGGTTAGAAGATTGTAGGAGGAGTCTTGGTATAGGCTTGTACAAAGATCTAACAATAGTAAAAATCTCTTTCGTGTTTGAAAGGGGACTGGAGTACTCTCGGATTGTGAGGGGAACCAGTATATATCGTTGTGTTCTTTACTTTTCCGCAATTTACCGCTTTCATCACTATTATCAAGAAAAGAAAAGAACCATTCAAAAGCCTTCAAACACTTAACCAAAAAAAATAAGTACAAGTATTCTAAAAACCGGATAAATCTTCAAAAACCTAATTCACTCCCCCCCTCTTAGGCGCACTCTTAAACTTACAATTGGCATCAGAGCAAGTTATAGGTAACTTGTTCCTAAAGATCCAGAATGGCTTCCGCAAATCAGAATCCAGTTTTTAGAGATGGTGGTAGTAACAACAAGCCTCCATTATTTTGTGGTGAATACTTTGACTTTTGGAAAATCCAAATGAAGGCTCATTTAGAAGCAAAAGGAGAAGAAGTATGGGAAGCAGTCCAAAATGGTCCCTTTGTTCCTACAACTATCGTCGATGGTGTTGAATCAACAAAGCTTAAAGTTTCATGGAACGATGATGATAGAAGGAAAGTTCTTGCTGACAAAAAGGCGATCAGTCTTCTTCATGGTGCTCTTAGTATGGATGAATTCTTCCGAATATCAACATGTACAACATCAAAGGAAATTTGGGATACTCTTGTAGAAACTCATGAAGGTACCGCTGAAGTTAAAAGATCAAGATTGAATACTTTAAGTCAAGAATACGAACTGTTTAGAATGAAGCCCAGAGAAACTATTCTCGAATTGCAAAAACGATTCGTTCATCTGACAAATCACTTAAAGGCACTTGGTAAGACTCTCACTACCGAAGAACTAAATCTAAAGGTGCTTAGATCTTTAACAAGAGAATGGCAACCAAAAGTAACGGCGATATCCGAGAAAAAGAATCTATCAAAGATGACTTCCGCAACCTTGTTCGGTAAACTTCAAGAATATGAAACAGAACTCGGAAGACTTGAAACGCATGAAATTCAAATGAAAGATTCAAAAGATATTGCCTTGAAGACAAGAGTCAAGCATCATGATAGCAATCAAGAGGATGAATTCACTAGTGAAGAAGATAATGAGTTTATCAAAAAGTTTGAAAAATTTCTAAGAAAAGAAAAGAAAAAGGAGATCATTAAAGAGGAAGCACCAACAAGGAAGATTAAATGCTTCGAATGTGGAGAAAGAGGACATGTCAAAAGTGAATGCCCTAAACTTGTAAAGAAGGACAAATACTTCAAGAAAAATAAAGATAAAAAATCTAAGAAAGCATATGTAGCATGGGATGACAATGAAATAAGTTCATCTTCAGATGAAGAACATGTGAATCTTGCATTGGTAGCAACACACCATTCCGATGATGAAGACAATGAGGTTAGTAATGAATTTTCTCTTTTTGATAATGATGTTCAAGATGCAATAAATGAATTGTTAAATGAGTGCAAAACTCTCTATAAAACTATCTCATCTCAAAAGAAAATAATATCATCTTTAGAAGAGAAGGTTAAGATAATAGAAGAAAAAGATGACAAAGAAAAAATGATTAGTGTTCAAGAAGATAATTTTGCATGCAAGAATTGTGAATCACTCTCTTTTCAAATTGTTCAAATAAAGAGAGTCCTTGAAAGGTATGAAAAAGGACAAATTGGGTTGGAAGGTGTCCTTAGGCAACAAAGATTCCTTAATGATAAAAGTGGTCTTGGATATGCAAAGTCTAAACCAAGTACTAGTAAAACTATCTTTGTGAAGGCAAGTGGACAAATCAACAAATTGGATAAAGCACAAAAGGTTCATCATCATCCTAAAAGGTTTCCTAAAAAGAAACCATATGTTCCTAGATATAGAAGTAACTTTGAACCTACTTGCTTTTATTGTGGTATTATTGGTCACACACCCAATGCTTGTTATGTAAGGAACTTTAGTGTTCCTAGTGGACATTATGTATGGGTGAAGAAAGGAACTAACTATGATGGACCCAAAGCCACTTGGGTACCAAATAAAACTTAATTTGTTTTGTAGGTTTGCTTGAGGACCACTTAAATTCTATGGTGTTTTTATCAAGTGGTGGTTCTAAGCATTTGATGGGAGAAATAAACTAACTTTCAAATCCAGTTATAAAGTCCAAGGGTGATTTCACATATGGAGAATACCTTAAAGGAAGAATTCTTGGCATTGACAAAGTTGGAGTACTAAATTTCATATCAATTGAAGACTTACTTTATGTTGAAAGACTAAAAGCAAAATCTTCTAAGCAAAAGCCAACTTTGTAACAAAGGCTTCAAAATAATATTCATCAAAGATGAATGTTTTATGAAGTCACTCATGAGGTAAAACTCATAGGTAAATAATTATTTGTGTTCATATTTTATAATAATTTATCTTTTTCCCATCCTTTTTGATAATGACAAAGGGGGAGAAGATATATTTGTGTATATGTATATGCTTGCTTGTCTCTAACATTTGCAGCCACAAAGAAGTAAAATTCTCTATAAATCAAGAGAGAGCCTTGATCAAGGGGGAGTTATCAAATTTAGGGGGAGCATTCACATAAGAGCACTACACTTCAGATTTCAAAGGTTGTCATCATCAAAAAGGGGGAGAATGTGAAGGCAAGCTTCTACAATACTATGTTTTGATGAAGACAACTATCATGAGCATGCATCAATAAAGGATGAGAAAAAAAGATCAAATTAGCTATGGATCAAGATTGCAACTTTCATGGAGATTAGCTTTGATTGATTGATCTTCATGTCATAATGGTACAAGCTAAATTCCTTTTTACTTTGATATTTCTTAGTGCTCAAAAATCATATAAACTTTCATTCATACATACTCAAACTTATATATGCATGGCATAAGTTTCACTCCAAAGTAAACTCTTGTTGAAACCTTTTTCAAAGTCAAAATCCTAAATAAAGGTTTTAGGAACCGGGTTGTCCCTATGAGGGAACCGGTTCCCAGCATTCTCAGTTTTCAGCTTTCTGTGGTTTACTATGAGGAACCGGGTTGTCCCTATGCAGGAACCGGTTCCCACGTTCAAAATTCAAATATTCTGCTGTAACGTTCAGCAGGAACCGGGTTGTCCCAGGCAGGAACCGGTTCCTACTGAACCAGTGTGTTTTTCCATTGCATGTTTTCACTCAAACGAAAATATATTTTCAAACCTTAAACATTCCATTGGTTGATCATTTTATACTCTTTCTAAAGGGTGTAAATACCTATATAAATACCATAAACTTCAGATTTAAATCTCACCTCTTTCATTACAATTTACCACACTTTTTTGATCATATATTTTCATCATATATTTGCATACAAGTGTTTCGTACTTGAACTTTCATTGAAACTTTTTCTACACATTGTTAGAAAAGTTTCTCATTCATTCATAAACACTTGAGCACTATTATATCATTGTAAATTGTCTTGCTTGAAAGAGAAGATCAATCTTATTGATTGGTATATGTTCATCAACATTTCTACTCAAATATATTTTGTTATTATTGACTTGCTATCCAGGATTGTTGGAAGCAAGGGTTGTTGATTAGTGAGAGGATTGTTCTCATAATCAAGTTAGTAAATCCAAGAGGATTGTTCTTGGTAGTTGTAACCTTGTTGTCCATAGTTTTGGAAACAAGAGGTATCCTTAGGGAGGGTGTTCTCTTAAGGACTTATTGAAATCCAAGAGGATTGTTCTTGGTGGTTTGGTTAGAAGATTGTAGGAGGAGTCTTGGTATAGGCTTGTACAAAGATCTAACAATAGTAAAAATCTCTTTCGTGTTTGAAAGGGGACTGGAGTACTCTCGGATTGTGAGGGGAACCAGTATATATCGTTGTGTTCTTTACTTTTCCGCAATTTACCGCTTTCATCACTATTATCAAGAAAAGAAAAGAACCATTCAAAAGCCTTCAAACACTTAACCAAAAAAAATAAGTACAAGTATTCTAAAAACCGGATAAATCTTCAAAAACCTAATTCACCCCCCCCCCCCCTCTTAGGCGCACTCTTAAACTTACATAACTTCTCCAAATTTCTTGTGGAAAGAAGACTAATCGCTTTGATCCATCATTTGGAATAAAGACTCAATGCTTCTCTCCTTATTTGTTGTTTGTTTGGAAGTTAGTTACAAACTTCATTTTTCTTATATAAGGAGGTTCAAGAGTTCAACTTATTATAAGCTCTGAAGTTTATTGATTACTCTCAAGATCAAATCTTGGAGACATAACTAAGTCATTTTTTACTAAATCTGTATAACTCCTAATGTCTCCTCTCCTCCCTTAACTTTTAATTTTAACACTCTGTGTGAAATTTATTCTTCGCTTCTTATTTTTAAAAAAATTCTAAAAATGTTCTTAAACTTTGAAATTAATTCAAAAAAAAATTCAAACTCATTTTTTTTCTGAAGCACACAATTCATTCCCTTTTTCGCATGTGAAGTCACATGTCAAACAAGGTTTTTATGTGGGTGTGAATAATGAGATAGCTTAGAATGTTTCTTGTCGGACTCTTTGAAGAGCAAAATCTTGTTTTGTTGGTCTAGAAGGAGACACCAGTAGGATTATATCTCCTTTTGCGAGGGGATGAGGAGGAAGAGACGAAACTCTAGTAGCTTCACCGAATGCAGCAACAGCATGCCATTGAACGACATATTGAATGATTTTGGATGTCACCATGCTTAATAAATTAGATGATAGATATGTTGGAGGAGGAGGAGGTTGAAACTTCAAGGAATAAGATCGTTGAAATTTGAAGAAAAAGAGATATGGAGATACATTATTTTTTCATGGAAACTAGTGAAAATTAGAAGTCAATTATGATAGACAGCACCACTGTTCATTTAGGAAATAGAAATGAAAGGTGAAGTAGCAAAGTTATGTCTTACTATGATGGATATATACTTCCGATGCGGAAGAGAAGGGGGTCGCATGTAATGTTGTGTGTTGTGCGGACTACTTTTAAATAGGATAAACATGGATTGATGCGTTCGAGAACGGAATTGTTAGCTTCTAATTATAACAAAAATCAACTTGATCTGCGTGTTTTCCCACTCCGAAGTTCAATCTTGAACTTTTTCACTTAGGACATTGCAACTAGTCCAGAACAAAAATATTAGCACGATGTGAATTTATTTGGATTGGAATAATGTTGGTAACATCAAATTTGCAAACAAGTTCTAAGTTAAGATTAGCTTCAAATGTGTAAGTAATATGCTAGGTCTTAAAGCAATTGTTTTTGGAGTCATTATTTTTGCGTTGGGCCCTCCCTATTTTCTTTAGCCACCCATGCTTATGTTATGTCGACAGAACTTTTATATGAGAAGTTCCAAACACATTTCCTTGTTGATAAAATACCAACTGACACTCATACTATATTCCTAGTCAAAAATAAAGTATAAACAACAACCTCTCAAGGGCAATATAGTAAATCCAAATACTCTCCAATATAAGTTATAACTAACCTCATTTCCATCTGTTGAGTCCTAAAAGGGCATGATTGACATTGAACATTCATAATAAAAGTCTCAACTATACATCCCTACGTTCACATTTTCTCTCTCTCTCTCTCTCTACATAACTCTCTTTCTCTCTCAACAACCATAATTTTTCAACACCGTCCATCTTCCATTTCATCACCATCCTATACATGAGGAGGAGTGAGAAACAAAAACAAAAATAAAAACAAAAAACAAAAACAATAACAAAAACAAAAGGTGGTAGATGCATGAGCCACAACAACAAAAACACACACATTATCTCATACAACCACACTCTCACCACCTTCTCTTTCTTTCTTCTCTCATCACCTTATCCTTTTTCAGGTACACCCTTTTCATTAACTATACCAACAATAACATCAATGGCTTCATCACTTGTTTTCTATTTCCGTACGTTTTGTTTGTTTTTCTCTTTCTTTTTATTATATGATGAGTTTTATTTTATGGTCATGTATATATTATCATATGATAGTGTTTTTTTAGTTGACTGATGGTAAAGTCTTGGTCTTTCTTTTGTTTCCTTTAATGGGTGTTTCTTGAATTTTGATATGAATGTGTGTGGTCAATATGGGTTTGGCTTTTTTTGTTCTTGTTACCCTTTTCCAAGAAAGGTGGTAGGTTTGATAGAGTTGACTTCAACATAGAATGAGAAAGTCTTTTTGGTTTATGTTTGTGATTTATGATTTTGGTTATAAGGGGGGGTTTGGTTTCATTATGTTAAATAGGATATCAACTTTGTTTTTCTCAAAAGATTTGTTTTTTTCTTCTTCTTGATTTGGAAATTAGTTTTATCATGTTTCTGGTTTAATATGGGTTGTTGATATATGTTTCTGCTATGATCAAATTGGATTCATGATTTGAATGATGTTTTCAAAGGTCTAATTATAGGTAAGAATGATGTTTTCTTCCTTCTTGATTTGGCCAAGGTGGTGTGATCTTAAGCAAGGTTTGAAATCGCGGTCGCGTAAAGGTTTTCGCGATTTCGTTCGATACAGGTGTTGACACTGATTGCCGTCATCGCGGTGTGAATTAACCACAATTTGTTCTTTATCATAAAAACGGTGAATAACGGTATCGGCATCTTCCGATACCATTTTGTCACGGCCGTTTTCTAAAACCTTGATCTTAAGCTTAATGAGCATGCCAACTTTTTAAGCACTTCACAAAGTTCAAAGAGTTTAGCTATACCTTTGTATGTGTGTGATCTAGTTCTTGATTTCCAATCAATGTTTTCATTGAACTGATTATGGAACTTGTTTCTTCTCCTATAGGTCTAAACAATCAATCTCATCTGCCTGAAACTTTCCCACTTGTGTTATAGTTACATTATTGCTTCCTAAATTGATGAAAAAAGCTGGTATGGCCAGAAGTTAATCGTTATGCTTTGACGACTTGGTAAAAAGACGAACTAAAAATGGTAAGCTTAAGGAGGCGCAGACTTTTGGGACTATGCTCAGGTAAACGTTGGTAAACTTATTCATCATGCTTTTGAATCTATCACTTTACTGAGTTAATTTTCAAATCGGTTTTCGTCTTTGCAGGAAGCAGTTCCTTTGTTTCCCCTCTTCCTCTATACTGCGAGAATCTAACTGGTTCTGTGAATTCGTCGTGGCATGCTAAACCAAAGAGTGAACAGCCTATGCTTTCGGATAACGCAAGCATCCCGGACTGTGTAGGAACAAGTTTACCACTACTAAATAATTGTATATATGATAGTCTATCTAGCATTTATATCTTAGACATCCAAGAACTTATACCGAACTGTTTTACGTTTACCAGAATACCGTTGTGCAAGAAGAACCAGATTCGTCGAATATTTCTGGTTCAAGCTCATCGAAAGATCAAACCATTCAACAAACCATTGGTTAGTTGTTTACTAGGTTATTTTTTTCTTCGCATTTTCTGTTTATGTCTGGTTTAGTTTTTAATGGAAATTCTGTCCGATTATTTAGCAGGACCTCCTGTCAAACGTAGGAAGCGACATAGGAGAAAGACGTTGCACAGTCAGGATGCGTCCATGAGAGGCGTCTACTTCAAAAATATGAAGTGGCAGGCAGCGATAAAAGTTGACAAGAAACAGATCCACCTAGGGACTGTTGGATCACAAGAAGAAGCTGCTCACTTATATGACAGGTAAGCACGGATACAGACACGGAACTGACATATCAACACGGATACAAATTTAAATGTAATCGCCGCGACATGAAACATGTGTTGTTATTTGAAACTATTGTTAATGCTTGAATTTCTTGAATAGAAGACCGTATAAAATCGGTTGGCATTGTAATGCTCAAGGTCTCTTTTTCTATATTCATTGAATAACGAATGTATCAGGTCTATATATAGTCCAGATACACTACTTATTCAATGAATCTAAAAAAGAAACTTTTTCTTATAAATAGGACCAGAGAGAGTATTTTTTAGCTATGATCTACCTAGTTTGAAGAACATCTCTTTTCTCTATAGGGCTGCTTTCATGTGTGGGAGAGAGCCCAATTTCGATCTTCCAGAGGAAGAGAAGCAGGAGCTACGCAAATTCAAATGGGACGATTTCTTAGCGATGACTCGACAAGCAATCACACGAAAAAGTAATCTTTCATTTTGGACTACGCCACATGGTTTATTTCGTAGAGTTTAATAATCATGCACCGACACTGAAACACTAACGTCTAATATCATTTTTTTAGAGCACAAGAGAAGTCTTGAGATGGAAAAAGAAGATTGGGAAAGTAAGCAAGGAGTAAGCGGCTTCTCTGCATATGAAGATGCAGAGCAGGAAACATCAGGCTCTTGAAAATTATGATTCAGGAATCAAGAGTGAAGATGAATTATACCAGCTAGTTCTAATCCAATTCTATATGCTAGATCCATTTTTATTGTAGAAAAATGCAGCATTTATAATGTCTAAGACATTCAAATTACTAAATCTTAACATAATAAAAAGTAAGTACATCTCAAGTTGGTCATGTCAACTTTCAAACAATGCAAATAAATATGATTCTCTTCATTTCTACATGAAAGAGATATCTATAACTTTTTCTTTTGATAAACCTTACTATAATAAGATAATCTGTGTTCAATAATTTACATCTGATCAACTTTGTGTGAGCTTAGTATGATGAAAATTTAACTAAACTTGTAATGCAATCTCATGTGTTATCAGACATATATGCACATGAATCCTAGCTAGAAGATTGATCAGAGAAGCAAGTTGTGTTGACCCAACTTGTAATGTTTCTAGAAAGTGCCTCGTGCAGGAGAATTAAACTCATGGCTCAAGAACATGACAACACTGTAAATATAAGGGTCTTGATAACGAATGTTCTCGGGGCACTCTTTAAGCATACTAAATAAAAAAAATATTCTTTATAAAAGTCATGATTTTAATTTCCAATGCATTGAATGCACGCATTTTTAAAAAACTTACTACTTTAATCACTTAAAAAGTGCCCCAAGGGCACTGGTTAGCATTTCCCTAAATATAAATAGCAATGCAGCATCCTCATCTTTATATACATTTTTATTTATAAATGGATTGTCATATTTTTATCATTAACTTGGCTCATAGCATTCAAAACCTATAGGTCCACTATCCAAATTGAGTAACTTATGATCCGAGTGGTAGTATATAAAGGACTAGGTTAAATATATGTCTTTGGACTTGGCATAAGAGAGGAGATAGTAGCGAGATCCAATAGTGCACTAACTTCTCCACTAACTCCTTATGAGAGCATTTATAAATAGAGATGTTGAACAAGAGAACAAAAGAAAAAACATACACATCTAGGTTCTTTAGTCTCGGATTAATGTACTTTTTATATATATATACGAAAGAGACGTTTTGTATGAGATATATAAGTTTATGAATAGAAAGTACATTTTTATAATAATAAGATACGATGGAATAAATGTAATGTTCAATTGATATCTTTTGAGTCTAACTTAATGGAACTAGAATTCAATAAGAACTTCCATATGTAATGTTCAATTGTTCATAAAAACTTCCATTTGTTTTTCAAGCATATCGGAGAATATGGGCGCCATGCACCTTTGGAATGTCATTGGAGCGTTACACAACCAGAATGGCATTCTTCTATACAAAATATTGTATGGACAAGTGAATATTGTCTTTTCTTGATTTATGGTGCTACAACAATTTGATTATAATCGGAGTATTCACCTTAGAAATAATAACAAGCTTGATCGGGTAGCCTCTCTAACATGATCCTTCATCGTTGATGTGTTGATCCTTCTATAGTCGATACATACTCTCTAACTTGTAAGTGTTCAACTAAGGATTAACTCATTCTTCTCCTTCGTGATCATTGTTGTTCCTCCCTTCTTTGGCGCTACACAAAAAGACTTACCCACTAGTAATTTTATCACTTCTTTTAAAATTACTTCTTTCTTGGTAAGATTGAGCCTTCTTTGGGGGATGTACCACTGGTTTGTGTTTATCTTCTAAAAATCTTATGCATACATATCGTTAGATAATCCTCTTCAAGCCTTCTTTGGGCCATGATACCCTCAATCAGCCATAAATGTTTTTTCTATCATATCTCTTTCAGATATCGCCCTACATTAGACTTGGGTTGACATAACCAACCTGATCCCTTATCTATTTCAACCCGACCTTGTTCTTTTGGACAAACCATTAATCCGAGCGAGCATCGCTAGATCCGAGTTGAATCTAGTTCATTCAAGAACTCGGCCCAAGAAATCAGACGTGTACAATATTGATGATGAGTGATTTTGCTAGTTGGTAAGTCTTTGAAACTTTTCACACCCCTACTTGTCTTTGTAATGTTAATTCGCATTATTGGCCAATGATTTCCACATTTCCACGCACACTTTCATGAATCTTTTCCATCTTGTATTTTACTTTTTTTTTTTCCTTCTAAACATAACAATATATAGAAAAAAATCCTCATGTATATCTTAAATGTTATGACTGTATAATGTGTTGTTGCTCATTTGTCTTTTTGAGCTCCTTCTTCTTTTGGAAGTGTTTCATTTATGAGGAAATATTTAATCCCCTTGCTTCATGTAAACTAGTGATGATAACACATGCCTCTGTCTTAGAGAGACTAGGTGTTCGCAAAGTTTGAAAAACTATAGTCTTGTGTTGAGTAGAAACTTTTATGTTGGCCAACTTTATATATATGAAAATTCATATCCATAATATTTTAAGAGTTTCAATGAATATATAGTGTCTTTTTCAATTGTCTTATTTGACTTGATTCAATATATTTGCTACCCTTCAACTCTATGGTTCAAGGATTATCATACATATCTTAGATGCTAACCGACACTATCTCTCATTGAGAACTACTAGTCAGTCAGCTGACTTCGGTTCAACTAAAGTCACAATTCATATCAACTGACTTTTCAGTTCAATATCGATCACATGATTTTATTAAAATTCATATTATTGATAGTTATGCTAAAAGAAGTTATTGATAGTTACAATCAAAATTCACATGTACAAGTTGGTATTTTGTTAAGCTCACACTTATTGATAGTTCTACTAAAAAAAGTGACCGAACAATCGAAATTTTAAATGGTACTATATTTTTCATTTTCTTTTTTAAGTATTAAAATCTATAATAAAATTTGATTTGTTTAATCTGTGGATCTAACAACCACAAATTAATAGAATAAGTGAATGTGCCAAAATGTTGATAGCCGAGAATCCAATTTTATATTGAATGCCATTAAATGGCCCAACCCTAGAATTTGCCTAATAAATATTTTCAACTTGAACTTTCCTTGTGCCATATGAGTTTGCCATCCAATCCTAGGAAAAGAGGAATACTAGCTATTTGTTTAGCTTCTAGATTACTAACAATTTGTTTCTATTTTCCTATGACATGGTTACAGGGTGGTGTGCAGTTACCGTGCATAGATAAAAATCTATACATTATGCATAAATTATTATGGACCTTTGGATCAAATTCTAGACATCAATTATTATTATTCAATACTCAATACTCACCACTCAATACTGGATTAAAAACGTGATTCAATGACTTATATAGGTTTATGCATGGTGCTTAAGTAAATCCTTATGCATATTAGCCAAAGTCATGGTTACATAACTAATTTTATTTGTTTAATAACTTTAGTACTATGTCCTTAATTTTTAGTTTATAAAATCAACCCCAGCTTTATCATTTAATCATTTATTTTATTCTTTAAATTTTAATATTCATTTGTTTATACAGCATGATATTTGCTTCCAACTAATAATAACTTATATTTTATTTTAAAGAGAGAAAAATCAGGGTTAATTTGGTATTAAGTCAAACACACTTCAAAGTTCAAACACATAATTGACCACTAAGTTTTTATTCCAGTTTTTCATAACTCTGGAGTTCTTTTTAGTTTCTTTCCCTCTAAAATAAGTACTTGCACACACTCCAAATATATTCTGGAAATTACAAACACGTTCCCCAAGGAAACTCTATAACTGAGATTTCTTTTATTGAAACTCTCTAACTCTCCAACTGATCCAAGATAGTAAACTGAATTAATTTAACCACAAAACTCTCTAGATAACTACTACTGTTTATATTCACACAAGTTTAACCAGAAACCCCTACTAATTTAAATTCCAAACCAACTAAAATATAAGACATCAATAACATATTGCTTAAATTTGATTTAACCATTTTCTTGATTTGAAGTTTGATTCAACCTAATGAACCGTTGATTTCATCATTTAGCCAACTTTTTAATGATTTGGATATAACCTATCACCAACTATTTCAACTTCCTCCACAGTCCACACATTCACAAAAGATAATGAAGTCTTTGCACGGAAAAAACTAAGCAAGGTGCAATTTTATACAGCTTTGGTCTTTTGACCAGATATCACAATTCTGTAAAATTCATAGACTACATAAGTTATTACATGTGGAAGATAGCACCGAGTTCACGAAAGAAGAGAGACCAGAGAAACAAACTCCAAAGTGACCCGACCCTTGGATCTTGTGTTGATGACAAAATGCTCCGGGTATTTCCTTAATAGCATAAGTAAGCCATACCAAGGCTTCCCTTTGGATTCTGGACCAGGCCATTCCTCTGATGTAAGATACCTTCTTACTCTACCATGGTGCCAAACACTGCTATACTTATCCACCAACTAACAAAAAAAACAAAGCAACATTCAGAGATTAAACAAAGGACAAAACTTAAGCTCAGTCCTGTAAGAACATGACATGACAAATGTACCGGCTCTCTCTATCTCTCAAACATCAACAATAACAGTTGCAAAAGGTGCAAAAAAACTGTTAACAAAAAGTGTAAAGGGCAGTTTTATCAGGTTTGAAGGAAACTTCTATTACTTCGAGAAGTGTTTGACTTATATTTCCACAGACCAAATTTGAATTTCCTTTTATGGATTCCTCAAACAATGTTTTTAGGGTAGTTGTTAGCATGATCTTTAAGTTTATTACTATTCAACACAATCATACCCTCTATTATTTTCAACATCCCCGCCTATGTGAACTGTATGAATTGTAAAAGCATTCATGAAAAAGCATCATAGTACCAGATGAGAAATATTTACAAATGCTTCGATGTGACATCAAAAGCAAACTCCAAAACATCTCATTGTTGCATGAAAATTCTG
This sequence comes from Vicia villosa, assembly GCF_029867415.1. NCBI lineage: Eukaryota > Viridiplantae > Streptophyta > Magnoliopsida > Fabales > Fabaceae > Vicia > Vicia villosa. The sequence goes on from NW_026705912.1 coordinate 61,873, forward strand.
ATATGAAGAAATAAGGATGCTACATTATGATTGATCAATACATGTCATCTAATCCTATGTCTCTCAAATACATAGCCAAATGATCCTTTTATATGTTTGGATTCAATTATTTTAGTCATTGATCAATTCATTTTAAATATGTTCCAAATGTGGAAATTGAACTGTGAATCAATTCAAACTCCAATTATTTAATAATAACAAACACAAAATTTGATTTCTATATCAAATCAATTCAATTTAACTTGGATTAAATCATGTCCAATTTTGGATAAATCCCAAAGACAGCCCAAGAGTAGATGTCGATTAGGGAAACTATTGGATTCTAAATCGTGTAGCTGATACTTTCATGTATAGTTCTGGTAAAAACTAAAAGAGATAACAGAAAACTTTACCAACTTGCCCACACATACAAAATTACAAAAGCAAGTATTCTAATAAATAGTAACTTAAAACAAATAATGGTCAGAACTAACCACAGCATGAAGTTTCTCCATAGGCATCCACTCTCCAGGGCCACAAAGGTCAGAAAGCACATTAGCTACAGATGATACTACATCCTTTTCTTCCAATTGCTGAAGTTGAAGATTATCAGCATCACGATCTACTCGGGACCTCCCTTCTGCCTTCTTATCTGCAAGTATCAAACCATGGTAATTAAGGTTGTTAAACTTAAAGTCAAGATCCAACCTAGGATTGAAGAAAGAAATAAATATGTAGATAGAATGATCATAACAGGGGATTGAAATATCTTAATATTCAAAATTGCATATGCATACTAAAATAACCTCTAAAGCATACTAAAATTTAATCATCCCACAAATCTAAAATGCACAAGTCTCGCGTAAATCAAAAGTCATAAGCCACAAATTAAGCTTAAGTTAAAATATAACACCCTCATAATATAAAAGTTAAAATATAGTTTCTTTATTTCATGTTCATCATAACTTTCATCGGGAATAAATTGTTTTGAATAATCCATAATAAAAAAATCATTCATATCAGAAGCCTCAATCACTATTTATGAGTTTCAAAATAGCCAATAATTTTACAATCTATTTTACCTACACATGGATAGAGATTGAATATGGTCTCTCCCCAAGGATCAAACAACAACAGCACCCCTACATGTTCTCCATGCTGTTATATTTTTAGTATAATTCAAACTCATCATTTTTCTAATCTAAACATAAATTTACGCTAAAAAATTTACTGATTAACCTATACCTTACTATAAGTAAAATATAGACAACAACATAACAGTAAACATATTTTCCTATTATATTAGATTAGCAACATGAATCATACATACATAGGGAGAAACATCTAAAGCTTCCTGAGAGGTTTCCTAGTTCTTCCTCTACCACTAATTATTGGACTCTCCCCCATCTTCTCTATTCTCTATTTTGGAGCTTTTGCAGGAATTTTCCACACAAATCAAGCTACTTGAGGTGAGATTCTACCATCTCCACCACAATAGGTGCTACAACATTCTTTCTCGAATACTTCCATTCCTAATCTTATCATGTCCTATATGTCCATTCATCCATCGTATCATTCTTATCTTAACAACATTCAGCTTTTTTTCTGCTCGGCTTTTTAGAGTAGCATAATATTTGGTCTCAAATAACATTACATATCTTATAGCTGAGATTTTAAAGTTTCTCTTAAGCATCAATGATACTTATCTATCACAAATAATACCAAAAAAGCACACTTCAATCTCATCCACCTTAATTGAAACCTAAAGTGTACAAATATCTCCCACTTTTCCCTGAAATTTTTTATGATAGGCCCAAGATACTTAGTCAATGTGATTTGCTGCATAGTATGGTCTCCAAATCAAAGTCTTATCTATAAACTATAATTAGTGTTCCTTTTGCTAAACTTACACAAAATATATTTCATTTTCCGTTTCCATTAATGCAAAGCATGTGCTAACAAAGCTTGTCTCCACATCTCTACACTTTCATTTACATCTTCTTTTGATTATCCAATAGATACATTTAAAATTATATACTTCAATGTAAAAACATTTGATTTTATAAGACAAAGTATGTTAGCAATAAAATAAAAATGGAAAATTCATCACATGCAAGGAAATAGTACTCAAGCCGCACAACAAACAGTTAATGAGTCAAAAAAGGAGTGCGTAGATGAAAAACGGAAATTTAATTTAACCAAATAAAGTCTACTCTACACACTGCATTTTTCACTTGATTTCATTCCAACCCAATATTACCCAAATCTATGGGTATTTTGCATGAGGACTTGTAACATCCTAGAGAGCAAGTTCGCAACAAGTTCAAAAAAGAAAGGAAACTTGAATACACATGAACATGAAAATTTATCAATAGATGCAATTGAAAGTAACTACAATGCAAAGAAAACATTAATATGGTAAGTACCTAGAAACTTGAGGAATCCTCTCTTAAAAGTTATCTGTCAAGTGGAGAAACCAAGCTACTTAAGTACTCCACTAAGCATCCCATACTACTCGATGTGGTACTTATTCACCCCATAATACCAAAGTCCCTATCATATTATATTTGTAATTGAAAAAAAAAATGCAAATGCTAACGGGTTCCCTTATGGCACTTGTTAGTGTGCTAAAAATAGAAACTTTGTATTAGAAATTATGCATTCGAATTTCTAGAAAAGTTGAAAATTGCTCTTTTTGAAGACATAATTTACATTTGTGTATTCCTTAACATGTGCCCTTAGGGCATATGTGAGCAAGACCCTTAAAAGAATTATGAAAATCAACATTAAAATGGAAGGAAGTTCTAAATTCTATCACTTATCAATCATTAAAGTTATTAATACCAACTGTTCTAGTGAGAAATCAGGACAGCTGTTATAATGAAGATAATAGATACAAGTTAAATAATTCATACTGCATGTATATAAATGCTAAAAATATACACAAAAGAACCTTGTTATTGTTATAAAGAATTATAGTAGTCATTGTAACTTGAATCAAAATTTAAACAAGGTTTCTAACCCTATAGTCTGCTATAATTAAGATAAAGTGAAGGCAAAATTGTGAGGGAAACAAACAATATTGCTGAATAACTGAGGAAATGGGGGCAAGAAGGGCTCATCATCAATGATTGAAATTGCCATAATTGTGGTCGCACCCGGGAACAAAACGCAAAATGCTCCACATTTCAGTTTCCATATTCAATCTTGTGCAATTGATAACTCTGAGCCACATTTGACAGCAACGCCATCAAAAGCAACAAGGAGTTGATAGTACTTTTAATAGAAATATTTATGGTCTGTTAAGCACATTAAACAACAACAAAAATAGTAACTCCAGAAGGAAGAAAAAAACTGACTCATCTTCCCTACAGTTGTGTGATACTCATAAATGCTACCTAGAATCAGGAGGGCAGCGTAGACACTTAAAATGTGAGATTATCACGTGTAATATAGAAACAAACACACATGGGTCTTGACACAAGGTGTCAAAGTCGAAGCATTTAAACCTTTTATGATTTTTTGTTATAATGTGAGTCCAATCAATTCAACCGTTGAATCATATTATATTTACTTGATGATAATGGATATAAATCTTCAGACTTAGACATTCATATCTATCGGATTTAATAGTAGTTATTATTTACTCCCTTATGACTCGTGCAAAAAATGTGATAATCATCTACACCCCAGCTGTGATACTCATAGATCCAACCTAGAATTAGACACACGGTGTCAACACTTAAAATCTGAAATTAACACGTAATGTAGAAAAAAAAAATAACACATGCGAGTCTTGACACTGTGTCAAAATTGGCATATAAGCACCTTCGATGTTTATTTTGTTATAATCTATGCTGTCAATTTCTATTGCGGAGCGGCCGACCTCATAACCGGGATTGTGGGGTCACGGATTGCGAGATGGCCACAATTCTACTACTTTTTATTAAATAATCAACACTATAAATATATTTTATACATATATAAGTCATGAAATTATTTATTTGAAGTATGATTGGGTTTATTTAAGGCCCATTAAGTGAAACGCAAACCCTAAAACTGACTGATGTCTTCTCTAAATAAATCCTAAAACTGAAAAGTCCTCTACTCAGAAAGAGCAGCCTCTTAGCCTCTTCTCTCTTGCTGTTGATAGCTGCCACCACAGAACTGTTGTGCCCCTTCGTTTTCACATTCTTTGTTTCTTTTAGTATTCTATTTCTTCTTTCTTGCTTCTTCATTTCTTCTTGTCATGTGAAGGTACTGGCCAGAAAAACTCCAAATCACGACCGGAATACTGCCTAAGTATACTGTAGCAGAGCTCCAAGCCTGAAACAAGTAGCAGGCAACAGCCAAACCGCTGTGTTTGGGGATGGGCATGGATTGTTCCACGCCACCATACCGATGTCACGTCACTATATATCACTTTTTACAACAAAGGTTATGATGTGAATTCAACAAATTCTCCCATCTAATGTCATTATTCTACCCTTTATTAGTTCAAGACAGGTGAAATGTAAAGACCCTTTATAATAAATAATACCATCAAGAGCAGTATAGGAAAGTAATGAGAACGAACATAAAGTGACTTGATATAGTATCAAATAGTTTTCGAATTGTTCCGGTGTAATCAGAACTTTTATTTCAATGTTAGAATAGTTAAATTGGACTCCAAGTTATAGAAAATTAAAATATGCCAAATTTGACGCCTAGTGCTAATAAAGACATGCATACATATACACATATAGAGGTGAATTCTAAGGCACCATGCCGCACATTGTTTGATGGGTTAGACTATGTAGACCTATGATAGTTGATGTTGGACCATCACATTCGTGGACCATCTAATTAGACCATAAATCAAAGGGTTGCAAGTCTGATAACTTTCAAAGCGGTAATTGGAAGAAAATGACAAAAAATTGAAAATGAGAGTTTTACATAATTTATACTCTGTCTCTCATTCTAAATATTGTCATACCATAACCCCAGACTTCACTTTCCCACTACTAAAGAACAGCCCATCCGGCAAAATACCAAAAAAAAAAAAAAAGGGAAAAAACTCAATGTACATAAACAGGGGAACCTAAAAACAGAGGAAATCGCGACAAGACTAGGTTCTCCCGGCACCCTAGACAAAGCTCCAAGCCCAGAATTGTAGTCGGTAATCACAAACCAAAGTCCAGACTTCCATTTGCAGCTCTTCATAGTTGGCATCAGCCTTGGGTAGTGACTTTTTCTCGGGTTAATTTCCTCTACCCTATGGTACAAAGTACAAACAAAGGGTTAATTTTGGTGGGTTTTCTCCAGGTTTTAGCCAGGTTATTGATGGATTTTCTGCATCAACTAGGATTGGTGGATTAACTAACGACCCCACCAAATTTACCTTCTAACATGCAATCCTATCACAATGCCAGCAACACAAGTTCTGAGCTAGAATCAAGATCGGTCAAGCTTGCATAACACATACAGTTGCACATTATAAATCTGCCTTATGATTTTGACATCTATGGTCTACACGCTCACCACTGGCTGTCATATACCACTTTGTTAATTATGTAAAATCTCTAGCAATAAGTGGCTTATAGGCATCATAACTATCTCAGACTATAGTGCCTACTAGAAGACAACTTGAACTAATCATCTTAGGCCATCTTGCGATTGGGCTATAGGCAATGTAGTCAAACACTAGATTTTAAGTAGGATCTGAAGCATAAAAATATATAATACATAAACAAATTACCATAATTCAAAACATTAAACTAAGTTAATTAATAATTCAGAGACCCGCTTGAAGCCATTAAGTCATAGAGACCACACAATTAAGCTTGTCAAAGAGAAAAGGAAGAAATAGAGCCGTGGTGAAGAAGAGGAGGAGAGGGGTTTGCAGAAAGAGGAGAGACCGAGCATCGTTAGGGCTTTCTATTTGTGTCCTGGTAGTGAGAAGGGAGAGAGAAATCACGTGTTTTATTGGTTCTAAAGAAAAACATGACCCGTTTTTAGCAAGGCCTGGCAAAACAGGTGGCCGGACATGGAAACCTTATATATCCTGCTCAAAACACTCTGTCTTGACTATGAAAAGCAATATTGGCAATCTTGCTCTGATCCTACGTGTCAAGTGTCAACACTCGATTCTGGCTACATTGGCTATAAGAGGTTATATTTACTCAATCATCAGCTTATCCCTAGCATATTGACAATATAAGCCGTGGAGTATTAAAAAATGCAAGAAATCACATATACTAAATGCGAAGCTCATTAAAGGGTTTAAATGGTGAAAACTGCCAGAAGATAACAATGATGATGTTGTAAATTCATAGTTTCTACACCAGCAGATGCGTATGCTAAACTTGATACTCCATTATATATTTATTGGTGTGGAGTCCAAATATCACATGATAAGGATGAAGATTATGTGGGTTTAACATTGTGCAGGTATGATTTTTATGAGACAGTCTTCAAGGGAATCTCAAGTTTTGAGATCCTGTCAGTCCTCTCAGCAATAGCCAGCCACATCTATGATCTTGAGAAAAAACTATAAAGAATTACCATAATTGTTGTTCTTACAACCTTGCTCTAAAATGTTCTATACTTTTATTATTAGAAATATTGGTGTTAGATGATAGTACAATCCATCGACGCTGATTGATCCATATATTGAAGCTCATTGGAAAACAAAAGGATCGTTCTTTCTGAAAATTGAAGTTCAAAAGACTCTGATTCCCTTGACTAGCACGCTCTCCTTAAAATTTACCAACTCAGTTGTAAAACCAAAGATGGTCCTCATCACAAAAGACAGCCCGGAAGGACTGATGTTTCACAAAATGCCAGGACAACTTATCAATGTACTAAATGATTTGAATCTAATCCACATCATTTTTCTAGTCTTGCTATAAAGAACCTACCAATCGATTCAATGATCTACCTACCTCACCATCGACTGCAAAGAGAATCTCATGTTCCGTGGTATCCTTATAGTTCCCTAATTAATAGCAATTACAACTATGATCTTAAAAACAAATGATAAAGAACTATGTAAGTGTAGGTAAGACCCTGCTTTTACAAATTCTATACTTTCATTAAAAACTTGGTTTTAGAGGCTTGAGACAATAGAGCCCAATGACATTGGTTGATCCATCAAGTGAACCCTTTTAGATCATGACACTCACTCCTCAAACCCCATGGATAAGAATGCACAGCACCTATATATAACCTCCTAGAAATATTGCAACCCACTAGAAAAGCCACAGCAAACAGTAACACTCACACAGACACAAACAGATACAATAGCCACTACAGAAGATAAAGCTATGTAACCTAACAAAACCAATCATCCTCAGACAAAACACAATTTTAAAAATAAAATTCTAGCAAACCAAAAATCCTAACAAAAACAACATTCTAGGAAACTAAAAACCCCAAACAAAAAATAAAACCCTAGCTGCCAGCATATAAACGACCAGTTAAATATACAAGGCCCCAACACACCCTAACTACAAAGCAGGGCACACACACACACAATTGAATCCTCCTTCAGCTAACTGCATAAAACATTAAAACCAGCATTCACAAAGGAACAACATTACATAGCCTCTTCCCACATCAATAAAGAGACACAACAGAAAAATTGCATAATCATAACTATTGTGAAATAAAATTCCTTCAATCCAAGTATCTGCTGTGAAATTTATTCAAATTGAGTCTAAAATCTAAATCACAGAACATTCACAGCAATATAAAAGAAATTCTCAACAAAGACTAACCAATTGGTCCAGGCAGAGAAGCCTTACCCCCAGAACCAACTCCACCACCATACCCGTAACCATCATAAGCCTCCCTCCTGTTAACCTTCTTCCCACTACTCCCACCACCAACACCAACACCACCAACATCCACATCAGCATCATCATCCATCTCATACTCATCCTCATAATACTCCCTCCTCCCTTTCTTCACCATCGCACCACCCGACCCCGCAGGATGTCCATAACCATAATGCGGCTGAACAGGCAGAGCAGGAGCAGGAGGAGGAGCAGGGGCAGGAGCAGCAACACCTGCAGAATGATGATTATGATTCGCATAATGCCGAGGACCAACACTCCCCCCGCCGCCGAGTATACTCCTAACCGGAAGCAAAAAGTAAAACTCCTTATCACCGATCTGAAGAAGATCCTGAGAATCAAGCTTAACAGGAGGGTTCCCAGGGAGATGAAGAACACCTTCAACTAAACACCCGTTCTTCCCAAGCACTTCTAACGCAAAACGACGCCGCGTGAAGTCGTAGAAGATACGAGCGTGATGACGTGAAATGTTCATTCCACCACCGAGACTTGAAAGGTCGACATCGACGGTGGATTTCTTGGAGTTGCGGCCGAGGATTATGGAGTAGGTTTGCATATAGTATTCGAAGTCTTCGCCTTGAAGTTTGGCGAAACCGGCTTCCACGTCACCGCCGCCGGTGCTTGCGGTTCCCATCGCGAATTGAAGAGAGGGAGCGGAGAGAAAGAAAGAGGGGTTTGTGAAAGTGTGAAATGGAGGAGGAGAAGAATGGGAATTATTACTCTTTCGCTCGTCAAATGAAACGTTCCCCAAAAATAATAAAGTATTTAAAATATTAATTTTTTCATAATTATATTTTTTACTACCTCCACAAGAAAAGATGTTTTTAATATATTAAATAAATAATGTATTTATACACATCTAAAAATGAATATTTTCTTGTAAATGGAATCAGAGGGTGTATTAGTTTCTTTTAATTTTTCAAATTTTTTTCTTAATACTATTTGCTCATAATTTCTACTTTAATATAATAAAGTAATATACTACTAATTTTACTTAATTATCCTAATTAAAATATTTTAAGAGTTTTTTTTTATCAAAGCAAAATTAACTTTTCTCATTTATAATCAAAAGTTCAATATAAGGAGGAACTACATGTATAATATTACGTCTAGCCCATAAATTTGTCGTCTTCGCTAACGAGTGAGCAACCATATTCGCTTGATGTTTGACAAACTTAACTTTAAAGTTGGGAAAATTCTGTAATAATAATTGAATATCTCTTATTATAGTATAAAACTCCAAAATTCCTACGGTAATAGAGTGAAAAGCTTGCACCACTCGAAGAGAATCACTTATGAAAATAATCCGATCAAGATTTAACAAAATAACATCTTGGATAGCTTCTTTGAGGGGCTAAAGCTTCCGCTACAAAAACAGAAAGGTTACTTGGATCTCATGTCACTCCTACGGCAATAAAATTGCCGAGTTCATCTTTAAGGCACCATCCTCTATTTGTCGTGCTTCTATTCTTATTAAAACCCGCGTCCAAATTATACTTGATCCATCTGCGAGGAGGCGTTTTCCAACTTAGAATATGTTGATTATCATTGTTACTATCATGAACTCGTTGCACCCGAAAACCAATCTCGTCAATTATGATAAGCAAGCCAACCAAGTCTGGAGCCATCATCATGCTCATTATTCCAAATAAGAGCCTTTTTTAGTACCCCTTAAATGTCATTTCAACTTTATAATCATTACTTACCCTAATTCCTTAACCTAATTAAACATTGCATTTATTTTTATAGCCAAAATACAATGTTTTAAAGTTTTGTATTGGAAACATGCTACTCTTTCTCATTCCTTTACAACCTAATCAATTATTTATTAAAGGCAAGCCAATTCAGTTCATGTTCTTCTTATTCCATCGTAGAGAAGCTTTTCTTTTCAGCTTCCACTCCGCCTCAACTACACCTTATTCCTTCCATCAGTCTTCTATTGTCATCTCTAAACACTTTTCATCCACCAGTGAACCTCCTTGATTCTCCCATAATAACCAATTTTCATCCACTGGTGACTGCATTGGTGTGGCAGAGTTTCAAATTGAAAAGAAGAAAAGGTATTTTTTTATTTTCTTCATCTATGAATATCATAATTTTTTACAAAATCAAAAATTAAATGGTATATAGTTTTTCAAATCGGTTTAGGCTGATTACAATCTCTTCCTTTTCATTTGTTCATCCATAAATGAATTTGTGTGTCAGTGTTTCAAATTGGAAAGGAGAAAAGGTAAGATTTTTTTTTATTTACTTCATCTATCAATCTCATCCCTTTTTACAAAATTGAAAATTAAATAATATATATTTGCAAATGGATTTTGATTTAATGGGTTGCTTTTAGTTTCTGTTGATTAAGATTACGAATCCATTCCTTTTCAATTCCAATTATTTTGTTCATAGATTAATCACTTATGTTTTTTAGAAGATATATGGTTTTTTACAAAATATAATTTATGCAACATTACAATATTTCTATTTGATTTAAGGTCTGATTCGGTTCATTTGATTATCATTGCTGCTTTTAGTCCATTCAATTTGGTTTCACCGTTTGCTTCAATTTGCAATTATGTTTCAATTCTGCTTGGATCATAGTAAACAAACAAATCATTATTGATCTTTTATTTTATTTTTGTGTTTGCAGGGCTAGAGCAAATATTCTTCTCCAACACAACAACAAGTCTAAATCGGTAGTTTTAAAAGTTCTTTTAAGGTTCATTTTTAATCAATTATCTAAATTACTTTGTATCCTCCATATCTATTATAGTCTAATATAATTTTGAAATAAATAAATAGGTTTCTTTGCAAGGCTGCAATAATATAAGAAGACAGACAAGTTGATCAAAAAAGGATCCAAGAAGATTAGCAACAATTACAATAGTTGAAGAAACAAAGTTTATTTTAATTCATTGTCTATAATTATACGTGTATTAATCATTATAAGTATATAAATTTTTGTAAAACCGAAAATAAACATTGCTTTTATAATTATTATGAATTATTAAAATAACTTATAACATATCTATTGCACTATTTTTTTTAGAGTACTTTTATTAATATCGAAAAACAATTAATATAACTGATCCAAGGGGTATAGGTGCCTATTCAAAGAAACTATAACTATGCATGAGTTAAAGCATTTACATAAATACAAAGTTTCCTATGCATGTTACATCTCACTCTAATATTTTCAATTATCATCTCCTTCATCTTCGGCGTCAAAACTCCTTTGGGAGAAAATCATGTTATTTATCCCTTTCCATATTTCATAAATAGTTTTTGCCAATGCTATTTTCAACAATTTACTTTTCCATCCTTTTTTCTTTTTCTTATTGATAAGCCAAAGACATTCTCTATTCCATCCCTTAGGTCTTAGAGCCGTTTCAAAACGTCGTGCCAAATATTTTTATAAACAGGAAAAAATCAACTGTTTACACAATTTTTTTTTTAAATCGGGAATAAGTTACAAATATTTTTATAAACGGGGAAAAGTCTACCAATGATACAATTATTTTTATAAACGAGAATAAGTTATACATATTTTTATAAATGAGAAAAGGTCTACTTTTGATACAATTATTTTTGTAAACGGGAATAAGTTACAAATAACTTTTTAAATGGGAAAAAGCCAACTGTTGATACAATTATTTGTTGAAATGAAAATATTACAAATATTTTTATAAATGGACACACGGGTTCAAAAAACTTGTCCCCGCCCTACAAAACCATGGGTGCGGGGCGTGGCGAACACGCGGGGATTGCACCTTTTATGAATGGAAAAAAATCAATTGTTGATACAATTATGTCTCTGTGTGAAGCATACTACACTATATACTCATATATTCTTCAACATAATTTCTATATATATCCTGTCAGCAACTACAGCTTGATAAATTCAACTAATATTTATATGACAATCATCATTTAAGACATATTTCTCTCAATTCGTATATTTGTCTTTCGCGTAACCAGGAATTTTAAGTTTTGGGATACCAAGTCTCCTTCACGAAAGTCTCCTTTGTCTCGACCAGTTGCTCATTCTCCCTAATGTTGTCGATATTACTAAGCATAGGAACAAAAAATTGCTAAAAAATTGTCATCACGATTCGAGCATATTCAGAGATATTAAGTTCCTTGAGTTGAGCATATGCATCCAAAATTTCTGGACCAACGACAGGTTCAGAAAGAAGCACATGAGGAAAATCTAAATCCAACGCATAAGTACGAATCTTGTCCATTAAAGCCTTGATTTTTGTTGCCTTAAGACTAGTCGGAGTTAGAAGAGGCTTCACGTAAGCTTACTAGACTGCAAAGCCTATCTATCGCCTCCAGAGCATAAGGTTTTATCATCAACATATTTGAGGACGAGTGTGAATTAGATTATTGAGGCACACCTAGAGGAGAGTGGGTTGCAGTAGGGGTAGCATTTTTCTTTGCCACAAAAGCCTACAAATTTTATGAGTCTGAAAAACTATAGTCAGAACTAGTCGAACTAGAATCCTTATACATGGCAGGACTAGTGACTGAGTCAAAATCATTTCCAGTAGTCTGAACAGTCAAACCAATGAACTCACCAGCGTTGACGGCAGGAATTTCGTGGTGGTGAGAAGAAGAGTCCATTGATGCAGGAGAGTATCCAGCTACATTTTGAGGTTGCTGACCAGAAGTATTAACCTGTTTATAAATGAAGGTGTGTAAGGAAAAATCCAACAACTTAGGTAGAAAAAAGTGAAATAGGTGGTTACCTGGGCCGAGAAAGGAGGAAGGGTATCTGGATTTTCCGCGCCAAAAGCAGCATCAGCAATCTTAGTTGGCTCTGAAGTCTCAACAGTTGAAGGAGATGTAGGATTGATAATAGTCGTATCAATCGCCATGGTCTCCGCATCCAAAATAGGTTGAGCTTCAGGTTCTTTATCCACGAGCGTTTTGTTTTTCTTTTTTACTTCACCGCTCTTGGTAGGAGAATCATGCTTCTGTTAGAACAAGAAATATTCTGATCAATATTCTTAGTTTTGATGATAACATTATATATGAATTTTGTATAAGACAATGTGGTACTCTAATTATTCACGTTTTCCTTTTCAGGAAAAGTCAAAAGAGTATGCACAAAATCAGCGTTCAGAAGCTCTAACTCAGAAGATCTGGATGGCTTCATTAGAACATGGTCTGGCAGACATCAGAATATGGTCTTGAAGAAATCAGAACATGATCTGGAAAGCATCAGAAGATGGCAGTCAGAAGCAAAGCTCTAAAGATCTGATTGTATCACGCTCCAAAGCACTTCCAAAGTCTGATGGCTGAAGTTGCATCTGCACCAAAGATGAAGACTCTGATATTCAAACGTTATTCTAATAGTCTGAGTCCAGAAGCAAGTACAAGATGAAAAAGCTATAACATCAAATCTGTCTAACTGACAAAAGGGACGTTAGAAGCTACAAAAGACAAAGTCAGTAAAAGCATTTGAAGCATGGCTCGAGGTAGTTGACAAAAGAGTGAAACATTAAATGCAGCAGTGTACTATTCGCGCAAAGCATTAAATGCGCTCAACGATCACATTTTCTCACTGCCTATATATAGAAGTTATGATGCTGAAGCAACAACAACTCTCACACGTGAAGTAACAAAGCGCTGCCAAAAAGCTATCACACAAAAGAAAAGAAGAACTTCATCTTCACCCTCACAATATTGTAATATTTTAGTGAGTGTTAGAACTTAAAATTAAGAGAAAAATCACTTGGTGATTATAGCTTATTAAGAAGCAATTTAATCTCTTGTAATATTTATTTTACATTGATTGTAAAAGGAAGTTCCTAGAGTGATCAAATTGTGATTTGTAAACTCTAGAAGACTTAGAGGTTATCTAAGTGGAGAACCATTATAATCAGTTTGATTAGTGGATTAAATTCTCAGTTGAGGTAAATCACCTTTCAGGGGTGGACTGGAGTAGTTTAGTTAACAACGGAACCAGGATAAAAATAACTGTGTAATTTATTTTTATCTACCATTTTTGGAAACAACCCTTATTCAATCCCCCTTTCTAAGTGTTTTTCACTCCTTCAATTGGCATCAGAGCGTCGGTTCTAGGTGCAAACACTTAATCGTGTTAGAGAAAAGATTCAGGGAGAAAAACACAAAATGGTTGATCCAGCTACTCCAACTCCTACTGAGCAAAACAACAATGGTAACAATGGAAGTAGTAGCTTCAATGGTTACAATAGACCACCAGTCTTTGATGGTGAAAACTTTGAATACTAGAAAGATAGACTTGAAAGTTATTTTCTATGTCAAGATAGTGATCTATGGGATTTAGTGTTGGATGGTTACACACATCTGGTTAATGCTCATGGAGTCAAGATTTCTAGATAAGCTATGAGTGATGATCAAAAGAAAGAGTTCAAAAATAATCACAAATCAAGAACTATATTGTTAAAGGCTATCTCACATGCTGAGTATGAGAAGATAACAAACAGAGAATCTGCTCATGACATCTTTGAATCTCTGAAGATGACTCATGAAGGAAATGCACAAGTCAAAGAGACAAAAGCTCTGGCTCTAATCCAGAAGTATGAAGCTTTCAGAATGGAAGGTGATGAAAACATTGAAGCAATGTTCTCCAGACTCCAAACTCTAACTGCTGGATTAAGAGTTCTTGACAAGGGATACACAAAGGCTGATCATGTTAAGAAGATAATCAGAAGTCTTCCCAGAAGATGGGGACCAATGGTTACAACATTCAAGATTGCAAAGAATCTGAATGAAGTATCTCTTGAGGAGCTTATAAGTGCACTGGGGAGTCATAAGATTGAGCTAGATGCAAATGAGCCTCAGAAGAAAGGTAAGTCTATTGCTTTAAAATCTAAAAATAAACACTGTGCTAACGCTTTTCAGGCAGAAGAAGAAGAAGAATCTGACCAGTCAGAAGAAGAAGATGATAAATTGTCTCTCTTATCCAGAAGAGTGAATCAATTCTGGAAGAGAAAGAAGAGAATATTCAAGAACTTCAAGAGACCTGAAAAGGGAGAATCTTCTAAACACGGAAGATCTGGCAAGAAGAAGGTAGTGTGCTATGAATGCAAAGAACCTAGACACTACAAGAATGAATGTCCTAAGCTTCAGAGGGAAAGGCCTGGAAAGAAGTTTGAAAAGAAGAAAGGCATGATGGCTACATGGGATGACTCTGATTCATCTGATCAAGAGTCAGACTCTGAAGATGAGCAAGCCAACATAGCACTCATGGCAACAGTTGATGCTGGTGAAGAATCTACTTCTGATTCAGACTCTGATGAGGTATTTTCTGAACTCACTAGAGAAGATTTAGTTTCCTGCTTATCAGAACTTCTGGAAGTCAAGAGTCAACTTAGTATCAAATACAAAATGCTCAAAAAGTTTCTTGCATCTGAAACTAAGAGACTTGAAATAGAAAACTCTGAACTAAAAGAAAAAGTTTTAAAATTAACTAAAGATGTTGAAACATCTTCAAGTTCAGAAAATTCTATTCCAAGCACTAACAATATTCTGAAAGAATATGACTTGAGCTTCAGAAAGTTCTTATCTAGAGGTATAGGCAGAAGTCAGCTAGCTGTTAGCTGGAGATTTCGATCGCTATATATATTCTTCGAAAATTTAAGTTTTTTGAAGAGAGAATGGCTTTGGATGGCTATTTTTGAGAATGTTATTGGTGATGAAGATTCCTAAAATTGAGGCTGAATCGAGATAGGTGGTCTTCGAGGCCTTGAGTGGTCTTCGATATACAAGGATGCTGAAACTTAAAGTATTTTGATACATTCTCACGAAGAACACATTGCCACATATCGAATAAGGTTCAAGCGGGAAGTTTTGAATTTCGAAATGATCTGTTTAAATCGATGAGGACAAATGGTGCCCCAAAGATTCGAAGCGCATGCATGTGGGTAACATGGCATTTCATTAGTGTAGGACCTTTAGGGTCGAATTAGTATAAATAAGGGTATTAGTATCAGGATCCAGTGTGTTCATTTTTTACAAATTACTCACAAATCACTCAAGTATCAAACGTTAAGAGAAAGAGTTTTCGCTGAGAAATGTACGTGTAACACCAACACCTTACATATGTTTGTATTTCTAGTATAGAATCGAAGTATCTTTTAAATTCCTTTACTTTTTCGTTAAGTCTTTTCATTCCAGCAATTTACATTCTCTTTACATTCTCGTCGAAGTTTATTTATGTTTATGGTCTAACCGATTTATGTTTCGCCGTATATTTACTTAGTTTATTTCGCAAGTTATTCATAGATTTACACCATCCCATTATAGAAGAATAAAAACCAAGAGAACATGAACCAAATCATCTTAAAAGACGACTTTCGACACATGTCCTAGGATCAATCTAGTCGATCCTGCGAGTAACCAAAGTATATTCATAATTTGGAAGACTAGCGGTTGTTTACCGGAAATCACCGTAAACAGATTGGCACGCCCAGTGGGACGGTGTCAAAAAGTTGTCATTAAAAGTTTTTGCTTTTGACTTATAGATTTAGAACATATTAGAACCTTGTATGAACCTTAGGAATGGTAAATTAATCCAACAGTGCACAGCTAATTCCTAAAGGTAAGTACAATAAGAAAATGGTCAATTCAACCAGTGAAAGGGGAAACCAAGATCCCCCATAAGGATCAGGAACAATAGCCGCAAGTACAACAAATGTTTCGACCACCATGCCAAAAACACAAGTGATACCCACATCGACAGGGTCCGCGACCGTAAATAGTTCCTAGTCCATGCCCGAATCCACATCGATGTCAACAGGGACGATACCAGTACTTAGTTCGACTACGGTACCACCCCTTACAAGCACAACAGAAATCCCACATTTTTCGACAAATTTTGCAAGTCATCCACCACCATTTACCCCCGAGACCAACGAGATTCGAAGGTTGAAGGCCTTGGAACCAACAACCTTATGGAATGCCAACATCCTATATGACAGGAATGCAAGGTGGAGGAACTTCGTATACCCAGCCTATTACGGCAACCTTTTCGCCAAATGTAGGTTCAGCCGGTCGAAGCGTACAAAATCCAGGCCCATCAGGCCAAATGCCTACACTAACCACAAATAATCAAGCAGTATTTAGGCAAGAGATGGATGCAAGCAACCATGACATGGTGGGTGTACTTGCTCGAGAGATGGGTTCGATTTTTTCTCCCTTAATAACAAACATTGCTAGGACTAACCAGGATAATGTGGAGGCATATCAACGAATATCCATACAAATGGGGCGTATAGCAGATTTCTTTGGGGCCCCTCAAACGTCTACCAGACGAAGAAACAACCAGGCTGCCATTCAGGCAGACAAACCAATCTTGGAACCTATCCTAGACCCAGTTCGACCATCTAGGCAAACGCCTAGTGAGAGAAATCAGGTGATAGATTTAGAAAATACTATTCAACAGGAAGTTCCTGAAAAGCAACCTAGGGTAGTTGTAGTTAATAGGAAGCAAAATGCAGTTGAAGTAATACACAGGGTTAGAAGAGACAATATGGCGACAGAAAATAACTTGACAACCCTGATCGAAAGGATTATGGCTAATGATGGCCTTAATACTTGACTTCGACGTCCAAACTACACTTCCCCTGTAGCAGATTATATTTTACAAACTGAATTACCTAGAGGTACCAAAGTGCCCAAGTTTACGAAATTTTCAGGGGATACTAGTGAATCAACCGTGGAACACATAGCCCGATATTTAACAGTGACAGGTGACTTAGCAAATAGTGAGAACTTAAGGATTAAATATTTCCCTAGTTCATTAACAAAAAATGCTTTTACGTGGTTCACCACCTTACCTCCAAACTCCATAGATACTGAAGGATAGAAAAACACTTAGAAAGGGGGGATTTGAATAAGTGTAGCTTTAAAACTTGTAAGATAAAAACTATTTGCACAATGATTTTTATCATGGTTCGTTGTTAACTAAACTACTCCAGTCCATCCCTTTAGAGTGATTTACCTCACCTGAGGATTTAATCCACTAATCACACAAGATTACAATGGTTTTCCACTTAGACAACTTCTAAGTCTTCTAGAGTATACCGATCACAACCTGATCACTCTAGGAACAAACTGCTTAGATACCCTCTAAGACTTTCTAGAGTATACTGATCAACAACCTGATCACTCTAGTTCTTACAACTTAATGTAAACAAATTCTTTTAAGAGTTACAATGCTTCTTAGAAAGCTATTATCACAACTGTGATTTTCTCTTAAGTTTGAGCTTAATCTCACTAATATATTACAACAGCAATGTAGTGAGGTTGAAGATGAAGTTTGAGAGCTTTTTGAATTTGACAGCGTTTCTGTATATTTGCGCAAGTGTTATATTTAGCTTCTCATCAAAACTTCAATATATAGGCGTCTGAGAAGATGACCGTTGGGAGCATTTAATGCTTTGCGTAATCCGTACAACATTGCATTTAATGTTTCACTCTTTTGTCAACTGCCTTGAGCCTTGCTTTCGCTGAGTCTACTGACGTTACCTTTAATAGCTTCTAACGTTCCTTTTGTCAGTCAGCGTAGCCTGCCATCTTGTACTTGCTTCTGATCTGATGTTTGTGTAAACAACGTTTGAATATCATCAGAGTCAAACAGCTTGGTGCAGAGCATCTTCTTGTCTTCTGACCTTGAAGTGCTTCTTAGCGTGATACCATGAGAACTTCAGTGCTTCTGCTTCTGATCTCAAGTTCTTCTGATGCTTCCATAGACCATGTTCTGATTCTGCTTGACCATCTTCTGATGTCTTGCCAGACCATGTTCTGATGTTGCATGCTGAACCTTCTGAGTCAGTGCTTCTTGCGCTGATTTTGTGCATACTCTTTATGTAATTCCTGAAATGGAAATTGCATAGTATTAGAGTACCACATTATCTCATACAAAATTCATATACATTGTTATCATCAAAACTAAGAATATTGATCAGAACAAATCTTGTTCTAACAATCTCCCCTTTTTTGATGATGACAAAAACATATATAAATGATATGAATTTGCAATCAGAATATCAGACGGCTAAAGACAATTACACAGCTATAGCATAAGCATATAAACATAGTGTGTGAATATGTCTCCCCCTGAGATTAACAATCTCCCCCCTGAGATAAATAATCTCCCCCTGAAATAAATACTGGAAGAGATTTATAAATAAAGGACTTCCCTGAGTATTTTCAATTTCAGTTGAGACGATCACGTATGCTTAGATCTTCAGAACATTCATAGCTTCTGCTTCTTGCTTCCATAGGACAGCTTCAGAGCTTGAGTTTCTTCTTGAATCATTGCATGCTAGATTGTATCAGAACATTGTTGAATGTACCAGAGCATCATCAGAGCATCTCTACATCCTGAAATGTTACAGAACAAACTAAACGACAACAGTCAGAGCATGAATGAATCAGAACATAAAATATGTATCAGAACATATACTATGTATCAGAGCAAAAAAAAAATAATGTTTCAGAGCATATTTAGAACCCAAACATGCATCAGAACATATAAGGAATAAGAATGAGTTAGAGCATATTCTATCATCAGAATATCATAACATTCTTCCTTCTTGACTCTGATCTTGAAGCTTCACAGCACTCAGCTTGCTTCAATTTCCATGAGCTTGTTTCCATACAGAATTGCTTTTCCTCATGTCTTTGCTTCTCATGTTGAGCTTTTAATAATATCTTCAATTTCTGCAAAAACACTCAAAGACATAGAACTTGCAAGTTCTGTTAGAGATGTGGAGACTTTCTCCCAGCAACTAATAAAATAAATCATATCATTTATCACAGTTTCTCCCCTTTTTTGTCATAACATCAAAAACACAAAAGATTCAGATGAAAAACAAACAATATGAGAGAAAGAAGGATAATTTTCATTGATTTGCAAAAGAGAATTATCAGAAAATACAAGGAAGATGCATAGAAGACAGATGCAAGAAACAAAGAAAAACAACTAAGACACAAAGGACTAAGACGACCCTAGCTTAGACATAATCTTGGCCAGCCTGTCATGAATCCCAGCATTGCTCTCAGTCTGTCTTTCCATGAAAGAGCGGAACTCAGCATTGATGGTATCTTGGTTGTCCATACGAGAAGCTAGCTCAGCCTGATTCTTCTGAATAACCTCTAGAGTCTTCACCAGAAGAGAGGGTTCACCAGAAGAAGCTTCACAACTTCTGTCCAGAGGGACAACATTCACAACCGCAACTTCTATAGTAAGATCATCAACTTGATTTTCCTCAACAGAAATAGTCCCAGCAGGATGATCTTCAGCATCAGCTTCTTCCATAGAGGCATCTCCATCATATTCTGGAGCAGGAAGATCAGAATCTCCATTCTCAAGTGCTTGAAGAATGGCAGCAAGATTCCTTGGTGCAGAAGAACCTTCAACTTCTGGCGGGTCAACAACTTCTAGAATGACCATATTGGAGTCTTCCTCAGAAGGATTCTCCCTCAGAAGGTCAAACAAAGATTTGAAGTCTCCAGTCAGAACTGGATACTTAGGTCTCCAGACCACAATATCCCTGCAAGGATTAGCTTCCATTTCCGCAGCAATTCGTGCCTCTACAAGTTCATCAATGAATTCTTTCTCTTCAAAGCAATATCTTCCTCCAAGACGACTGAACCAGAAGTCTTCATAGTTCCTCAGAATTCCACAAGGTCGTGGAGCAAGTTCTACACAAATTTCCTGAAGTTCTTCAAAATAAGCATATGCTTTTCTTCGGAAGATTCTCCAGAATTTTCGCATAGCAACATCATTTAATCCAGCATGTGCAACTATTTTGAGAGTATCAAAGACTCTTTTGAGATTCCTCTTTACCATTTCATAAATTACACCAATAGGGTATGCTCGACGGGATTTGATTTTGGTTATAGGAGAGCCTGGTTTCAGAACAAGGTAGGGTTGAGGTTCTCTATCAAGGCGGAAAGATGATTCTGCTTCATTCTCAGAGTCTAACACTACCAGTTCAGCTGCAGGACGAGGCTTGGGAGTGTAGTTGCAGTCATGGAGCAATTGCTCATGTGATGTAGAATCTGGAAGATCAGATACTGAGGGATTGTTTTGAGAGGTGGAAGGAATGGGTTCATAGTGTGCATGAGGTGGTGGTTGAGAGGTGGATATATTTGTGTGAGGTGGAAAGAGAGTTTGAAGGGGTTGGATATCAAGAACAGGGGTTTCAAGGGCCTGGTCAGAAGCTATATTGGTTGTGGTTGGAGATGTAGAAATGGGAACATTTGAGATGGGTGAATGAGAAGGGGCAAGAGTATTGGTTACAGGAGAAGAAGGAGGTGTGAGAACATGGATGTTTATGGGTGATTCTGATGGGGCTTTTTCTGGTTGATTTACTGGTTCAGGGGTTTGAGCAACATTTATTGGTGCAACTTCTGAACGTAAAGCAGGAACAAAATCAGGTTCAGAGAGATGTATACCTTTGGACACCTTCTGAACTGCTTCAAACACAGCCTCAAGCTTCCTCTACTTCTTACTTTTTTGCTCTTCCACAATCTTTGCCTTTCCAAGAGAGATTTCTCTTCTTCTGGCAGATTCAAGATTCTCCTTCTCATTATCAACAACCTTCTGACCTTCAACTTCTAGAGTTGTTGGTCCTTGAATGATTTCTTCTTGCTGATTCACAGCTTCTGCATGCTGATTCACAGCTTCTTGAATTTCCTTATCTTCATCTGAGGCTTCAAGGATCAATTTTCTTTTTCTTGACTTTTTCTTCTCAACAGCCTTGTCAGCTTCCACACGTTTGTTATTAGACTTTCTCTTCTTCTTTTTCTTCTTCTCAGCAGTCTCTTTCTCACTGTTTTTATTTTCAGCTAAAACAACCGGAACATCTTCTTCAACAGCTTTTTCCTCAACAGCTTTCTCAACAACAACAGTAGCAGCAACTACACTTTAGACTACCTTCTCCTGGTTAACAGAAGGATGATCAAATTTTCTCTTTGTCCTTCTTTCCTTCTTGACACCAGCTTCCGGTGCATCTTCTGAGACATCTTCCGAAGCAGCAGGCATGGAAGTAGAAACTTTCTTGTGACCACCTTTAGCAGGAGCATCTTTGTCTTTTTCTTCCTTTAGTGAGTTCAGATACTTAGTTCTGACTCCTGGCAGTTCACTTCTGAAGAAGGATTCAAAGTCCGAAAGAACAGGATCTCTTCTGTTCCTTGCACCTGGGAGAGGTTGAGGGGTTTGTCTGATAGATTCAATAACCTTCATCTTTCTCAAGGTGAGAGCATTCAAACAGCTTTCTGTATCAACAACAAGATCTTTGATGGTCCCTTGAGCTTCCAAGTCCTCAACAATCTTGGATGAACCAGAAGATTTGTAATAATTCTTCCAAAAGGAATAATACAACTCTTCTTTGCACTGAAAGCGTTTCTGGAATCTCTTACAGCAGTCCACATGTGGTTGAAGATTATGTAGATAATATCAACCTTCTTCTGAGTGGCTATGCAATAAAGAATATACTTCTGCTCATTGTTGACAAAGTCTGCAGAATGGGTTGCTTTTCTGTGATAAAAGCACCCCAGAAGAATCTTGGTCCAGACTTTGTAGAGATCCTTCATGTTCTTGACTCGCTTTGTTTGCTTCACGTATGTATAAAGAGTGGCCAAAACCTCATCCCACTCAGCCCTTTGATCAACTTCATGAACACCTTCAGGGTTTCTTAGGTCAAACATCATTCTCAGAATGTTTTCAGTAACAACCACAAACTTCCCATGGACAAAGTACAGAATAGATTTAGGAGCAACAACAGCATGCACCCAAAATTCCTTTACAAGATCTGGGTAAACCGGTCCACAGAACTCAGCAAATAACGAAGTCCATCCTTGAAAAATGATATCTTCTTTAAGGTGAAATTATTCTCTTCAAGACTATCAAAGTCTACCATAAGTTCACAGATAACTTCCAACTCCTTTTTGGGAATAGAGCAGGAGATAACCGGAATAATTTGTAGATCTTCTTCTTGAAGATGAAGAGGAATGGATGAGCCAGCGTTTAGAGACGACGAAGCAGCCATTGAAACAGTACTGAGATGGCAAGAAATATTTCTGGGTTTGCGCTTAGGGTTTGAGAAAAGACCGAAGAGGTTGTTTAAAATGCATGCAAGAAGAAAGAGAGAATGAGAGCGAAAAAGATAAACGTTATGATTTGAAATGTATTTATAGAGACGGATTTGAAAAAAAAAAGAATGCAATAAAATTATGAGAATGAACAGTTATAGAATCAAATGAAATCAATTGCATTAAATGATGAGTGACGTTAGGTGAGAGATCGTGGTAATTGAAATGATTTAACACAGTTACCTAGGGCGGCGTCCCATCAGATTCACTCACGCTTTTACCAACCGTACAGACACGTGTTCACCATCAGAATACACTTGATGACAGCTGTGTTGCACTGAATAGAACTTTTCATCTTCTGATTCTAATCACTGCTTCTGATTATTACTCTTTAGAAATGATCTAGTTCTGATAGGATCATCTTTCTTTCCAAGAATCACATCTTCTGAGTGAGCTGCGGTGAGTCTAGAAGATCTTCTGACTGTTGGCTCTTCATAAATCCTGAGATTCTCTAAAGATGCAGCAACTTGATCTTCTGATCCTTTGCTTCTGAGACTTTCAGCTTCTGAACCTTTGCTTCTTGTTACTTCAGCTTCTGATATATCAATATCTATATCTGCAAAATTCTCAAACTGCTTTGGCTTTTCAAGACCAAGCTTATCATCAAATCTGATATTGATTGATTCTTCTACAACAAATGTTTCAGTATTGTATACTCTGTAGCCTTTGGAGCGTTCAGAATATCCAAGAAGGAAACATTTTTGTGCCTTAGAATCAAACTTACCAAGATGATCTTTAGTATTCAGAATAAAACAAACACGTCCAAAAGGATGAAAATATGAAATGTTGGGCTTTCTGTTCTTCCACAATTCATAAGGAGTCTTATTTAGAATAGGTCTTATAGAGATTCTATTCTGAATATAGAATGCAGTGTTTATTGCTTCTGCCCAGAAGTGCTTAGCCATATTGGTTTCATTGATCATGGTTCTGGCCATTTCTTGTAGAGTCCTATTCTTTCACTCTACAACTCCATTTTGCTGTGGAGTTCTAGGGCAAGAGAAATCATGGGCAATGTCATTTTCTTTGAAGAACTCCTCAAAGAATCTGTTCTCAAATTCACCACCATGATCACTTCTGACCTTTATGATTTTACACTCCTTCTCAGATTGAATCTGAGTGCAGAATTCAAAGAACACTGAATGAGACTCATCCTTGTGTTTTAAGAACTTTACCCATGTCCAGCGGCTATAATCATCTACGGTGACTAATCCATATTTCTTCCCTCTGACAGATGCTGTTTTGACTGGTCCAAACAGATCAATGTGCAGAAGTTCTAACGGCCTAGAGGAAGAGACAACATTCTTAGATTTGAATGCAGGTTTGGAGAACTGGCCCTTCTGACATGCTTCATAAAGAGCATCTGATTTGTATTTCAGATTTGGGAGTCCTCTGACCAGATTTAGTTTGTTAATCTGAGAAATCTTTCTCAAACTAGCATGTCCTAATCTTCTGTGCCAGACCCATTGCTCTTCAGAAACAGACATAAGGCAGGTCACCTTCTGCTTCTCAAGATCAGAAAGATCAATCTTATAAATGTTGTTCTTTCTCTTGCCTGTAAATAGGATTGAGCCATCCTTCTGATTTACAGCCTTGCAAGACTTTTGATTGAAGATTATATCATAACCATTGTCACTTAATTGACTTATGGACAGTAAGTTATGCGTTAATACTTCTACAAGAAGTACATTAGTTATGGAAGGAGAGTTACCAATACTTATGGTTCCAGAGCCAATTATCTTGCCCTTCTGATCTCCTCCAAACTTGACTTCTCCACCAGACTTAAGCACCAGGTCTTGGAACATAGACCTTCTTCCCGTCATGTGTCGCGAGCACCCAGAGTCCAGGTACCATGACATTTTGTGCTTTGTCCTCTTTGCTGCCAAGGATATCTGCAACAGAAATTATCTTCTCCTTAGGTACCCACAATTTCTTGGGTCCTTTCTTGTTAGTTTTCCTCAAGTTCTGATTGAACTTGGGTTTAGCATAATAATTAACAGGAGGGACAACATGATATTCTTTAGGTTTGGCAGCATGATATCTTTTAGGTTGTGTCACTGTTTACGGTGATTTCCGGTAAACAACCGCTAGTCTTCCAAACTATAATAAATATGATTTGGTTACTCGCAGGATCGACTAGATTGATCCTAGGACACATAGTCAAAAAGATTGTTATCAATGGTCATTCGAACCATAGTCATGATTCGTCTTCGTTAATAAGAATTGTTTCGAATAAAACGAGTAATCTTGACAATCACTTGGTTATACGTAAGTATAATTTCAGTGAAAGGATAAGTAAAATAACATATGAAACGAAAGTATTGTTAAAGCGTAAAGAATCTTAAAATGCAGGAATGTTAAATACTTCAAAAGTAAATGACATGAAAGTAAAAATACAGAAATGTAAATGGCAAGAAGTAAATGAAATGCAATAATACTGAAAGATATTTGAAAACGAAAGAGAATACACATGTATTAAAATGGTGGTGTCATACGTACATTTTCTCAGCGAACTCTTTCTCTTAACACTTGATACTTGAGTAATATGTGAGTGATTTGTACAAAATGAACACACAGAATCCTAACATTAAGACTCCTATTTATACTAATTTCGACCTTAACGGCCCTACGCTAATCTAATGCCACGTTTCTCATAAGAACTCCAAGGACGCCATCTGTTATTTAGACAGTTACGAAACCGTCTTCGAATTTCAAATCTTCCCGCCTGAGTCCTTCTTCGACGCGTGGCAGTGTATTTAAAAACACTACGAAAACACGCTAAGTAGTAATACTTGAACATATTTCATAAATTCTGTCTAAGTCCTCGAAGACATACACTTCTACTAGCTTCAGTATTCATTATCTTCATAACGAACTTAGAAGTCTTCATTCTCGAAGCATGGCCATCAGGGGCCATTCTTTTATTTTTAAGGGATGGTCATCAGTAACCATCTTTCCTTCGAATTTTTCCTTCTTCGAAGAACCAAATTTGTAAAACGAAATCTTCAGCTAACAGTCACATGCTTCTTGGTGTGTGTAGTATGAAAGCTTTGTGCATGTGAAGTGAGCCTGATATCATGTGAGTGGCCATATTTGAACTGATCATACAATGGCTTGTATGTGATTTTCAAATCATCTACAGGTTCAAATCTACGTGGGATATCACCCTCATAGCCAACGCCAATCCTTTTGTTTCCAGAAACTCCATATATCATAGAAGCAAGGTGGCTTCTGCCAATACTTCTAGATAGAAACTTTCTGAAGCTCGAGTCATATTCTTTCAGAATATGATTGAGGCTAGGAATGGATTTTTCTGATTCAGAAGGAGATCCAATGTCTTTGGATAATTTTAAAACTTTTTCCTTCAGTTTAGAATTTTCCACTTCCAGCTTCTTAGTTTTAGATTCAAATAGCTTTTTCAGCTTTTTGTATTTGATACTAAGATGAGCCTTGAGTTCCAGAAGTTCAGTTAAACTGGAAACTAACTCTTCTCTAGATAGTTCAGAAAATACCTCTTCAGAATCTGATTCTGATGTAGATTCTGATCCATCATCCACTGTGGCCATCAGTGCAAGGTTTGCTTGCTCGCCTTCAGAGTCTGATTCTGATTCTGATTCAGAATCATCCCATGTTGCCATAAGACCCTTCTTCTTATGAAACTTCTTCTTGGGATTCTCCTTCTGAAGTTTTGGGCATTCATTCTTGAAGTGTCCAGGCTCATTGCACTCATAGCAGATGACCTTCTTCTTGTCAGATCTTCTGCCTCCAGAAGATTCTCCTCTTTCAGGCTTCTTTAAACTTCTGAAGTTTTTGAACTTTCTTTGCTTGCTCTTCTAGAGTTGGTTAACCCTTCTGGAGATCATGGACAATTCGTCTTCTTCTTCTAATTCCGATTCTTCAGAATCTTCTTCTTCAGCCTGAAAAGCGTTAGTGCATTTTTTATAATTAGATTTTAATGCAATAGACTTACCTTTCTTCTGAGGTTCATTTGCATCTAGCTCTATCTCATGGCTTCTTAAGGCATTGATTAGCTCTTCCAAAGAAACTTCATTCAGATTCTTTGCAATCTTGAATGCAGTCACCATTGGACCCCATCTTTTGGGCAAGCTTCTGATGATCTTCTTTACATAATCAGCCTTGGTGTAGCCTTTGTCCAGAACTCTTAATCCAGCAGTTAGCGTTTGAAATCTTGAGAACATTTTCTCAATATTTTCATCATCCTCCATCTTGAAGGCTTCATATTTTTGGATTAGGGCAAGAGCTTTGGTATCCTTGACTTGAGCATTTCCTTCATGGGTCATCTTCAATGACTCATATATATCATAGGCAGTTTCCCTGTTAGATATCTTCTCATACTCAGCATGAGAGATAGCATTCAGCAAAACAGTCCTACATTTATGATGATTTTTGAATTGCTTCTTTTGATCATCATTCATTTCTTGTCTTGTAAGCCTTACGCCAGTAGCTTTCACTAGATGTTTGTAACCATCCATCAGAAGATCCCATAAGTCACCATCTAGAACAAGGAAGTAACTCTCAAGTTTATCTTTCCAGTATTCAAAGTTTTCACCATCAAATACTGGTGGTCTAGCATAACTATTGTTACCATTTCCATTGTGTTGCTCAGCAGAGCCAGATGCAGATGTATTTGTTGGATCTTCACCAGCCATCTTGTACTGAAGCGTTTTTCTCTTCCTGAATCTTTTCTAAACACGGTTAAGTGCTTGCACCTTAGAACCGGCGCTCTGATACCAATTGAAGGATAGAAAAACACTTAGAAAGGGGGGGGGGGGGTTTGAATAAGTGTAGCTTTAAAACTTGTAAGATAAAAACTATTTGCACAATGATTTTTATCCTGGTTCGTTGTTAACTAAACTACTCCAGTCCACCCCCTTGGAGTGATTTACCTCACTTGAGGATTTAATCCACTAATCACACAAGATTACAATGGTTTTCCACTTAGACAACTTCTAAGTCTTCTAGAGTATACTTATCACAAACTGATCACTCTAGGAACAAACTGCTTAGATACCCTATAAGACTTTCTAGAGTATACTGATCAACAACCTGATCACTCTAGTTCTTACAACTTAATGTAAACAAATTCTTTTAAGAGTTACAATGCTTCTTAGAAAGCTATTATCACAACTGTGATTTTCTCTTAAGTTTGAGCTTAATCTCACTAATGTATTACAACAGCAATGTAGTGAGGTTGAAGATGAAGTTTGAGAGCTTTTTGAATTTGACAGCGTTTCTGTGTATTTGCGCAAGTGTTATATTTAGCTTCTCATCAGAACTTCAATATATAGGCGTCTGAGAAGATGACCGTTGGGAGCATTTAATGCTTTGCGTAATCCGTACAGCATTGCATTTAATGTTTCACTCTTTTGTCAACTACCTCGAGCCTTGCTTTCGCTGAGTCTACTGAAGTTGCCTTTAATAGCTTCTAACGTTCCTTTTGTTAGTCAGCGTAGCCTGCCATCTTGTACTTGCTTCTGATCTGATGTTTGTGTAAACAACGTTTGAATATCATCAGAGTCAAACAGCTTGGTGCATAGCCTCTTCTTGTCTTCTGACCTTGAAGTGCTTCTTAGCGTGATACCATGAGAACTTTAGTGCTTCTGCTTCTGATCTCAAGTTCTTCTGATGCTTCCATAGACCATGTTCTGATTCTGCTTGACCATCTTCTGATGTCTTGCCAGACCATGTTCTGATGTTGCATGCTGAACCTTCTGAGTCAGTGCTTCTTGTGATGATTTTGTGCATACTCTTTATGTAATTCCTGAAATGGAAATTGCATAGTATTAGAGTACCACATTATCTCATACAAAATTCATATACATTGTTATCATCAATACTAAGAATATTGATCAGAACAAATCTTGTTCTAACAGATACTTGGGCTCATCTTGAGAGAATGTTCCATGAACAGTTTTACATGGGACAAACCAAGATCAGTTTGAAAGAACTGGCTAGCATTTAGAGGAAATTCACAGAACCTATAGATGACTATTTGAATAGGTTCAGTTTATTAAAATCAAGATGTTTCACAGTTGTTCCAAAACATGAATTGGTCGAAATGGCTGCAGGCGGTTTGGACTATTCAATTCGAAAGAAGTTAGATACTCAATATTTGAGAGACATGGCCCAATTGGCAGATAGAGTTCGACAAGTCGAACGACTAAAAGCTGAAAAGGCCAGGGAAAATAAGACTTACAAGAAAGAGAGAGTAGCCTATGTCGAGGCTGAAGACGTCGAAGTCGAAACCTTAGATGATTCATATGGCTTTAATGAAGTCGAAATAGATTTGGCTGAATTAAAAGAGGCACCTCCATATTCTTGTAAATTGCTCACCCCCTCTAATGGAAAAAACCCTGTCGAACCTGACAAAAATGACAAATTCCCAAAGAAAACATACACTTTCGACGTCACCAAGTGTGATGAAATTTTCGATTTATTAGTTAAAGATGGCCAGATGATAGTACCTCCTAATTCTAAAATCCCTCCGTTGGAGCAACGGAAGAAACGAGGTTTTTGTAAATATCATGGGTTTTTGGGCCATAAAACCTCACAATGTTTTCTTTTCAGGGATCTAATTCAAAATGCTATCAAGGATGGTCGTTTGAAGTTCGCTGACAAAGGAAAAGCAACATGAAGGTTGATGCTGATCCCCGTAATGTCGCTGACACCAACTATGCTGAACCTGTCGACATTAACATGGTGGATGTGTCTGAGGCTGATATCACGGAGTGGGAGATGGTTTCAGCAGGAAAGCAGGCTACTGAGAGCCTAAGTAACAATATGATCTTCAATGCTGAAGTTGAAGGTCCGCTCGAGTCAAAGACTACTGATGGTATTATGGAGAAAACTAGTGAGGCCACTGAAGACCTCAGGTTGAAGCTCCAGAAAATAAGGATTTTTGAAGTTCCCCCAGCGAGAGTTAACATGGTAAATGTTGGACAACCTTTATCTGAGATTGAAGAACTGGAAAAATGTCTGGTGAAGGAGCAGGAAAAAGGAAACTATGGAAATCCAAGGGCAAATGAAAGTTTGAAGGAATATCTCTGGAGATGCCATGAGAAGAATGTTGGGTGAATGCTGATGTGTCCAAGATGCTCAATTATGCTAAGTCGAAGGGCTCAGGCTAACTAGGAAAGGGCCCAACATAACAAAATGCAAGGACACTGGAGGCAAGAAAACCAGTTGCTGAAGACTTACCCAAGGCCTTGTGAAAGTCTTGTCAGTTTTCTGGTTCGATGTCATAGGACAAAAGTTGAAATCATTATGTGTCCTAGGTGTGGTGCAGTTTATGATAACCTGATGGCAGAATCTTTCGAAAGGGTATCATTCTCTACTGGTTGGGATGCACAAGGAATCAATCCCAACATGTACGTGTTCGATAATCGAGCATCATCGAGAAGGCCCGATAGCCCTCATCCCAAGGCTCGGAGAGTGACATTTAAACTCCCAGCAGATGTACCTATGGACAGATGGACGCACACTGGCACAAGGAACAACAAATGGCGAAACTTTGACCAAGGTGGGAGAACAGTCGTGGCATATAGGAGGCAGTTCTAGATGTCAAATCGAGAGATGTACATGCTCGAGAATTATAAACGCAGGAATCCAATGTCCAGATCTTAATGGAGGAGACACTAGAGAATAAAGAAGGCTGAAAGAGATTCAAAAGTAAAAGAAGTTGGAGAATATAGCAGCAGCAAAGTCCCATTGCAGGGGCAAAGCCAAACAAACCCCCTGTGGAGCGCAAGTTGTTCAGTTCAGAGAGTGAAAAGAAAGAAGAAAATGCACAATCTTGGAGAGACGAAGATCGAATGACTAATGATTTCGATTCAGATGGAGTTTTTTCTATAAACCTCAACTGCAATGTGGTATCGGTTCTCCCTCATGAGTACTATCAAGAAACGGAAGTTGAAGACTGTGAGGAAGCTGACGAAGAGGAAATGGCGAAGCACAGACCAGTATGTTACTACGTGATGAATAATGGTGCTGTCGAAGAGCAAAAGGCATTCTTCGAAAGACCTGACCAGGGTATGAGAAATCATCTGAAACCTCTCTACATAAGAGCCAAAATCGAAAATATAGGCATCAACAAAGTTCTCGTTGATGGAGGGGCAGCGGTGAACTTAATGCCTCAATATATGTTGAAGAGGATTGGCATGTTCGACACAGACATAAAATCATATAAAATGGTCTTGTCTAACTATGAAGGGAAAGTAGGACACACCTTGGGAGTTATCCAAGTAAACCTAACTGTGGGTTCAGTCACAAGGCCAACTATGTTCATGGTAATTCCAGCAAAGGCGAACTATAACCTTCTATTAGGAAGAGAATGGATTCATGGAGTGGCTGTCGTACCCTCAACGATGCACCAAAGGTTGACTATCTGGAGAGAAGATAGAATAGTCGAAAACATAGAAGGAGACCAAAGTTACTATATGTCTGAAGTGAATCAAGTCAACAAAACAAGCTTCGACAAAAACCTAGCCAACATAGGACAGTGTCGAGCAGCAGAGGAGATATACTCTCCAAATAAGAATGCTCTGTACTATTTATCTCTTCACCCTAATGGATTTCAGTGGAATAGAGAGATAATGGGAGATCTCGAAGAGACATAACCCATCGAAGGATTACCATGAACACAGCCAACTGGCTAGGACGAAGACGTTGAGTATGTCTGAATTGTCCTTCTTTGAAAAGATTTAAGCTTATATAGTCGAGAATAAAAGAAAAGCGGCTCTTGAGACCGAAATATCAAACATGGCTGTCGAGGCCATGCAAAAAGAATCAGAAGTACTAGGTCCACTGATACACTTTATTCCAGAACCACCCGACGCTAAGATCTTTGACAAATAGGTTTCAGGCGAACAAACAAGTCAAAGATTAGACGCATTTTACGATGAAGAACCTTTGGGATTCGAAAAGGATCCAATGGAAACAAATGTGAAGATGTTGGCTCAATACCCACTCGAAGAAGTAGATCTCGGAGACGGGAGTTTGAAGAGGGTAACATATATTAGCGCAAAATTGCAGCCAACCCTAAAAACAAAGGTCATTGCGTTACTAAAAGAAAATAAAGATTGCTTCGCTTGGGACTATGACGAGATGCCTGGTTTATAAAGAGAACTGGTCGAATTGAGGTTGCCAATAAAAGAGGGGGAAAATCCCATCATGCAAACTCCTAGAAGGTTCACACCAAAGATTCTCTCAAAAATTAAAGCAGATGTTGAAAGACTTCTTTGTTGCAAATTCATTAGGACTACGAGGTATGTCGAATGGATTGCTAATATAGTACATGTTATTAAAAAGAATGGACCTTTAAGAGTATGTATAAATTTTCGTGATCTGAATGCAACAACCCCTAAAGATGAATATCCTATGCCTGTGGCAGAAATGTTAGTGGACTCAGCTGCAGGCTTCGAATATCTAAGTATGTTAGATGGATATTCAGGATACAACCAAATTTTCATTATAGAGGAAGATGTGTCTAAAACAGCTTTTTGTTATCCTTGGGCAATAGGCACCTACGAATGGGTCGTTATGCCTTCTGGTTTGAAAAATGCTGGGGCAACTTATCAAAGAGCAATGAATTCTATATTTCATGATTTTATAGAAACTTTTATGCAGGTGTACATAGATGACATTGTCATAAAATCTGCATCAGATGACA
Source organism: Vicia villosa (assembly GCF_029867415.1). NCBI lineage: Eukaryota > Viridiplantae > Streptophyta > Magnoliopsida > Fabales > Fabaceae > Vicia > Vicia villosa. The sequence goes on from NW_026705912.1 coordinate 94,519, forward strand.
CTCATCTCAATCATCTCCGCCAATCATTCGAAAGAATGAGAAAACATGGCTTGAAGATGAACCTCCTTAAGTGTGCTTTCTTTGTCCAGGCTGGAGACTTCCTAGGCTTCGTAGTCCATAAGAAGGGATTAAAAATTAATTAAAATAAAATGAAGGCTATTATGGATACAAAACCTCCATCCACGAAGAAGGAGTTGCAATCACTGTTGGGAAAGATAAACTTCTTGAGACGATTTATCTCTAATTTGAGTGGGCGAACGCAAGCCTTTTGCCCCTTACTCCGTTTGAAGCAAGGAAGGTTCGAATGGCATGCTGAAAATCAAGGAGCTTTTGATAAAATCAAGCAATATTTGATACACCCACCCATCTTGTCACCTCCAAATGGGAAGAAACACATGAGACTTTATATCTCAGCTTCCGATACCATTATAGGTAGCATGTTAGTGCAAGAAGATGAAAATGGCATCGAAAGAGCCATTTATTATTTAAGTAGGGTACTTAATGATGCAGAGACTAGGTATACTGTCATAGAAAAACTCTGTCTTTGTTTATATTTCTCTTGTATAAAACTTAAGTATTATATAAAGCCAATTGATGTTTATGTTTCATCTCATTTTGATGTTATTAAACACATGCTATCTAAACCAATATTGCACAGTCGAATTGGCAAATGGGCTTTAGCCCTCATTGAGTATTCTTTAACCTTTCAACCTCTTAAGGCAATGAAAGGACAAGTTATATCAGATTTCATTGTAGACCATGCAGTGGTCGAAAACCCCCAATAATATGTTGATTTGAAACCTTGGAAATTATATTTCGATGGTTCAACACACAAAGAAGGGAGTGGAGTTGGTATACTTATAATTTCTCCTGAAGGAATTCCAATAAAACTCAAGTACAAAATGTAGCAGCCTGCCCTAAAAATAAACCTTTTAGAGTCGCCACCTATTCTGAAGGGCGAATAGGAAACCCTACGCAGTTAAGAGATCCAGGGTAAGTTATTATAATCAGGTCGAGGGAAGGTGTTAGGCACCCTCAACCCTTTCCTATTGGCTTTGAATCTAAGGGTCAAGTTTTATGGCTAAAATAGTTAGATTAATGGCTAAAGAAATGAATAGGGGGAAAATTGAGATTTTAGGGAGGGGGACTCGCCTTGGTTATCCAAGTGCCTACGTATCTCCTTAGGGAGAATCAGAGTCAACGTAGTTCGGGCACAAGGTTGTACGCCTTAGAATTTGATATGAATGTGTTGACGGTATTTTGAATTACCGTTTCGCCGTCTTGAAAAGGTATTTTGAATTACCTTCGTAGTTTCGCAGTTTTGAAGAGACGAAAATCCGTGGTTTGTGGTTTGATGTGTTTTAAGTGTTTGGGCGTACAACCCTGGTTTGATATGGCACCGTTAGATACGATGACCAATAGATTTAGTCAGTATAGCTAACGGATTAAGGGGCATTGCTGGTTACTCAGATCGATAGATTGATCGTCGCGGGCAGCAAATTGAATGTGTTTTGAATTATATATTTTTTGTCTCTTGCCTAATACGACTAATGGATTTAGTCGGGTCGAGAAGAGAATTAATGTTAATGTTTTATTATTTTTATCTCTCGTCTAATGCGACTAATAGATTTAGTCGGGTCGAGGAGAGAATTATTCAAGAGGTTAATATTTCGCCAAATGGGCAATGGGATCGGGCAAACCCTAATAATACACGGATTGACTAGGGTTTTATTGTGTTTAATAATTAAAAATTAATTAAATCAATTAAGTCGAATAATCGACATAATCGAATAATCGGGATGACCCTAAATAATTATAAATCCTAATCATCAACCTCATCCTAATTTAAATCCTAATCCTAATTAAATAAACTAATTAAATTAAACCTAATCAATTAACAATTTAATCTAATTAATTAAATAATAAAAATAAACAGAACCTGGGTACTGATTTGGTGTGGTGCGCTTCTGAAAGAGTACCATGGAGTTGCATCTTTGTGAGCGTTAGATCAACCAGAGTGGGGATCAGATGGTGAGAGATCGAGGTACATGATGATCCTCAAGAGATGTGCAGCGTGTGATCTTTACATTGGTTATAGCAAACAAGTTAAGAAAATAGTGAGAAAATAAACATTGATATACCCAGGTCTTTTGGTTTACCATTGATATGCCTCAACCACTTGTGCTGCGTGTTTTTGTTGTTAACATGATACATCAATTAATTTATATAAAAACAAATTAATCAAAGTCTTTTAAAAAAACTGGGCACGCGGACTGCCCTTCTTCTCCATTCACCCAGCGATTTTTCCTTTGCCGACAGTCCGACCTCCATGGCTATTGCATCTGCCTTCTTCAAAAATTCACACAAGCCACATAAATAAAAAACAAAGACACGGTTAGACTCACCTTGCCGTCGCGGTATTGAACCGAATTCGTTCGATAGTTGTGTTTGATTGTCGCTGCGTCGTTGATTTACGAAGCTGTGCGGCAGAAGTTGGGCTTCATTGGTAGTGAGCAATTGAGGTTGTTCCACCTCTGTTCTTCAATTCCGATTCAGACTTTCTTGACTCTTTTATTGCTATATGGATCATCAGCTTCTCCCATCAAATGCTCAAACGTGAAAAAAGTCAGAACAAGGGTCCTTTATTATTTGTTTTTTTTACAATACACTCATGTGAGAGAGAGAGAGAGTATTGGTTTTGTCTGTGTGGCTATATACAAGGGTGTGGGATTTTTGGTGGAAAAGAAACCAAATATTTTTTTTCGGCCTCCCCTGTTCTCCATCCCTTTTAGAATATATATGAATCAATTAGGGTTTATTTGGGCTCTTGGATCTTTGAGTCATGTGTTGGAAATTTGATTGAAAAAAAATATATATATATATTATTTCCTTCTAAATTTGGAAAGTCTTCCTCATAGACCATGCAAATGAATTTTTACTATCTTATGAAGTTATATGGGCCTTTTATTTGATCAAAACCAAAGCAATATATTTTTATCCGTTTATTTTGTATTTTTACTTGACTTATTTGCCTTTTAATTGACTAAAATTCAAATAAATCTAAATAAAAAGTATAAAAATATGGGGATGGGTTTTGAGGTCAAATTATGGGTCATGGGACTGTTTGAAATCAAAATTCTAGGCCCATTAGTTAAAAAACCAAGTTTTGAGCAATTAGGGTTTTATGCACATCTTAAGAATCGCCCAACTCCTAAGCCTTGCATCTCCTTTACTTTTTGCCATATAACCATGTTCCAGGACTTTTTAGAAAGCCTGATGAGTCCTTTGAAACCTCCTTTTGGTTCCACCTCGATTGGATCTTCCATGCTCAAGTTATGAGCTTTGACCTAAAAGGTATTTCTTGTTGACTTTTTTTGGAGGACCTCTAATCTCTTGTACCCTTCAGATGAAATGAGATGGGCAAATTTCGGGGTATGACAGCTGCCCCTGTTCAATCTTCTTAAACCTGAAGAATCAGATAGACACGTCTGCCTATCGTGATCTAAAGGTAGAAGATGATTGGACACTGAAATGCCCTGAAATTTGCGTTTGTTGGAAAAAATTCCGTGGGAGATGGGCTTAAAGATGCCACCCAAGGTAAATACCCCTCTCTTTTGAAGAATGTGAAGCAGATGATTTGGAAAGGAACCACTTGCTTTGATTGTAGCATGGCCTGAAAAGGCAATTTTATGCAATGTGATGATGCATGTAATGTATGATGCAGTGAGCTTCTCAAAATAAATGAGAGCCATGTGTGTATATGCACTATGTATGAATGAGGTATGTTAGTTGAATGATGCATGATTGTTAGTTATGTTAGTTGAAGTATGTTAGTAATTCTGAAAAGAAAGATAAAACCTTTGCATGTTATTGATGATGTTTTGAAAGATATCACTGCCAAGGGACCAACGTGATAAGAAACCCAATTGGGAAACCCTTTTGTAGATCCTTGTTGTACAATCCTTTGTAAAACCCTGTTTGCCTAGAAAAGCTCCTAGAAAGGATGGAATACGTCTTAAAGAAGACTGCCTGGAAAGGCTCCTACACCAATAGGGTTATTTGTGAGGGTTATCGCAAACTCACCTGCACCAATAGGATCATTTGCTATGCTTATAGAAACTTCACCTGCACCATTTAGGATAATTTGCTATGCTTATAGCAACTTCACCTGCACCATTTAGGATAATTTGCTATGCTTATAGCAACTTCACCTGCACCACTTAGGATAATTTGCTATGCTTATAGCAAACTCACCTGCACCATTTAGGATAATTTGCTATGCTTATAGCAAACTCACCTGCACCATTTAGGATAATTTGCTATGCTTATAGCAACTTCACCTGCACCATTTAGGATAATTTGCTATGCTTATAGCAACTTCACCTGCACCATTTGGATCATTTGCCCTGGTTCGGACAAATTTCACCTACACCATTTGGATCATTTGCCCTGGTTCGGACAAATTTCACCTGCACCATTTGGATCATTTGCCCTGGTTCGGACAAATTTCACCTACACCATTTGGATCACTTGCCCTGGTTCGGACAAAATTCACCTGCACCATTAGGAGTCATTTGCCCTTGTTCGGACAAGTTTACCTGCACCACGGGAATTACCTGCAATGGTTCTGACAAGCGTTCCTGCATAAGAAGAGATCATTTGCTATAGTTCTAGCAAACTTACCTGTATCAAAGGAATTGCCTGCCATGGTTCTGACAAGCGTACCTGCATGGAAAAGATTCACCTATTTGGAGACTCACGACTCGAGGTTCGGAGAAAGTAGCATGCCAAATATTCATGACTCGAGGGTCGGAAAGGAAATGATATGTTTAGAAACGCACGACTCGAGGGTCGGAAAACACCTATCACAACACGAGGGTTGGAAACTCACAACACGTGGGTCGGAAGACTTTTGTAGTATGTGAATGCACTAGATGATATGCAAATGCCAATGTGTATGTATGTTATGAGTGAAATGAAACAACAAGGTTGCTATCATCGGTAAGGTTACCGGGACACATCAATCAGGTGATTGGGAAGAATATCTCAATAAGGTTACTGGCATCGGTAAGGTTACCGGAAAGTAGGAGGACAATGTAGTTTAGCACCATAGTTTTGAATTAGATGTTTTGATGTATGGGATAATGCTCATGCTCATGCATATGTTGATTGATGTAACGAGTGGAACGAAGTAATGCCTTCTATAAGACTACCTGAAAAGGTTTCTGGAATGGATATGAAATTTTGTCTTAAAGAAGACTACCTGAAAAGGTTTTTTTAGCAAGGATGAAGAATGTCTTTAAAGAAGACCACCTGGAGAGGCTGAAAGATGTCTTAGAAAGATTACCTAAAAAGGTGTGGTGTGATGTATCAACCAATGTATGCAATGCATGATCATGATGCTCCGATGATAGGTTGTTGATAACCAAAGTGTATATAGCTCGCTGGAGTTTATAAGGTTGTTGGATGCTAGTGCGATTTCCCAATACCTGCTTTTGAACTTTGATGATCGTAGTTAGGAGAAAGATTTGTTCGAGGTTGTAAAGTATGAGAACACCTTTTCCTTTAGATGTACACCTTGCCCCGGTTTGATCCTTTGAAATACTCCACGCCTTTGATTTTCGAAGTTCTCCATGTCTTTAACCTTTTGCAGTTTGCACCTTTTGTAATTCTCCTCACCTTTGTCTTTTTCGAGGTTCTCCACACCTTTCGAGATTCTCCACGCCCTTAACCTTTTGAGGTTCTCCGTGCCTTTAACCTTTCGGGGTTCTCCACACTTTTAACCTTTGGAGATTCTCCACACCTTATGGGTTTGATACCCCATGCCCCAATGTTTTGTGGAAAAAGACGCCTCTGATCTCCAGCTATGAAGGAAGTGCCCCGAGAAATAACCTTGTCAGATGCTTCGACGTTTAGACTGAAGGGTATGCCCTTGATCTCCAGGATATAGAGGGCTATCAATAGTGTTCTATCCTTTGAATTTGAATTCTTCCCATGTTTGACATGCCCCTGATTGTGATTGCTTCGAGATGTGCCCCAAGTCGATTGAACCTTTAGGATGAATGCCCCTAGTTAATAGGATGTTTGATTGCATGCCCCTGCGACGCTTGAAATTTTTCCCCTGTTAAGGGGAACCCCCTAGATGTGATTCCCCCCATTCCAGAGTCTTTATTAGAAAGGTCGCCTTTGATTAAACCAATTTCAAGATCTCCTCGATGCTAAGTGTATACTCGCAGATGACGTTGTACCATTTGAGAAGTAACTCCAATGCAATGTGTATGCAAGTTTTGAAATCGAAGTCCGTTATGAATTAGGACGAGATGATTTAGAAATGAATGCTTGAAGAAGCGCAGTGGTTTAGAAATAGTTTTTAACAAACTTAGGAGTCAGTATAACAAACCCTGCGTAATATGCTTTCATAGTTAACCTTGCCTCAATTAGGACTTTTGAATGTTGTAACTTGGCCTGGTTCACAATTTTAAGAAACAATGGATATAAGGCTCAAAGTTTATTTACCCCACCCCTTTCTCCTTGATGTTCTCCGAATCCTAAAAATTCGCTTAATCCAATGGATGTGCTTTGTTTGTAAGAGAATCGTTTCAGTTATGATGTTGAGCAGAAGCCTTAGTAGAGATCCAATCACTAATAACAAAAATGTTGTGAAGATCCAAGCATTGATGTGAAGCTTTGATGGTTTAGCAGTCACAAGATTATCCTTTGTATTTCGCCACTGTTTTTTCTATCCCTTATTTTTGCATGAGCTAATTCTTTTGAATTTGACCCATCGGGATGCCCTAATTTTTGCCTAAGTCTTTTTTGTTTTCTTTTATGAAACTTTCCATTTTGACTTAGCGGGCGCTTTTCTCCTTTTTCTTTTGAATGCTCCTTGGATTTTGAATATTGTGACTGCTATGTTGATTTGCAAGCTTCGACTTTGATACTTCCTCGATCTTGAGTGATGTAATGAGGAAGAAGATTGTTGTGAATGTTATCTCCATTGCTCCCTCATTCTTGGATGAATGCGAGGAAGAAAATATGCTCGAACCTTTACTTTGCTTGATCCTTGCGCTTGAACCTTTGCTTCGTTGATTGATTCTCTTGACAACCAAAATACGCCATTGAATTATTTGAAATCTACCCTGCCCCTGGTTAAAATCAAGGTTTTTTGAAAAGTAAAAACAAACTCCAACTCCTGGCTCGAGGGGGTAACGAGGGATTAACATCCTTATATCTCCACTGTTTGGGAATTGAAGCAATGCCTGTACATCCTCGGCTCGGTCTTACCTTGAAAGCATATGTTTAGGTGCACTTTGTTATTTGTATTCGTCATTCTCCCTCACGTTTGTTAATACTCCTAAATTTGAAATTGAAAATAGAAGTGTGCGAATGAAAAGTCGTAGTAGTGAACGAATGAAGCGAATGAATTGACTCCAAAACCTGCATGGTCATCCCATTAAAATTGCTAATCCGAAGGTACAACTCTTATCCTGAGTGACACTTAATGATCGTAGGGGTTGAAATTCTGAGCGTGGTAAACACCTATTGATCCTAGGGACAATCTCCTTTGTAGATCATTGATCTTGTTTTACTCCTTAGTTCATGGACTTGTAGAAGTGAAGGGTAACCTCGAATTCTCCTTGGGCATGTCAACCTTGTCGGGAATAAATTGTTAGCGGTGGGTTTTCGTCGTATCGGAACTTCATGAGTTTCCTTTGACTGAACCTCTTTTGCTTTTCCCGAGGATAGTATCACACCATTTGCAATCTCCAGGGTTTGTAGATTAATAGAGAGAACGCCTATGACCCTTTTGCCCCTTGGTGTGGAGTTAACATTGGTCGCCTTCCTTCCATCGTAGTTATGCATCTTTGTTCGGGATTTTGCCCCAGTTGGACAAACCCTTGCCCCCAGGTTATCGTAGAGCGTCCTTGTAAGTTTGATATGTTCTAAGATGAACCCTTTTATGACTAGATACATATTGAGTGTATCTATGAGGGAACTTCTTTGTTGAACTAATCCTTGCTCGATGACAACCTTTATTGTATTTACAAACCCGTTACAGAAAGGCATGGGCATGCGGCTGGCATGGTGAAAGACACCCCTTCTTGGTAAGACTAAGATCATTCTCAATACTTTATTCTCCTTTCTCCATAGCTTATGATCCTTTTGATTTTTTTTGTGAGTCTCAGGAAATCGGCTAGCACGGAACGGGTGGATACGGGCGAAGATGCAAATGTAAATTTATGAATGCATGAAAATGCAAATGCATGCGTATGCGAGACTCCTTGTATTATAACTCCGTGTATGCAATGCCGACGTATGACATATAATCCTAGGGATAGCCTTTAGAGGTGATGTTAGACCCTAGTGAACCTTGCAAGATAGATGTTATGACATGCCAATGGAAATCCCTTAGATTAAGGAGTATGCAGAAGGTAGCGGCTGGTGAGCGTTCAAGACAGTCGCCAAGTCTCATGGCCATCGAGAGGCCGTTCGACGTATACCGATGAAGTTGTCCCTCGTGGAAAGGTTCTCTATGCGGAACACAACCTACCTAAGGACGATATAAGACGAAGTGAAATCCCTACAGGCTAGGGATGAAAGATGTATAGATGGGAATCCAAACCCTACAAGTTAGAGGGTGCACGGAAACAAGCATGGAGTGACCGTTCAGGACAATCACTAGATCTCATAGCCATCAAGAGGCCAATCAAACGCATGCTAATGAAGTTGTCCTTCGGGGAAGGACGCGTCGTTGTGAAAACACATGGATGTAAAAGAAAATCCCTATAGGCTAGGGAGTACGTAGGAGTAAGCACCGGGCGACTGTTCATGACAGTCACTGGATCTCATGGCCATCGAGAGGCCAATCAATGTGCACTAATAAGGGTGTCCTTCTACGAAGGATTCAATTTTAGAAATAGAATCCCTACCGGCTAGGGAATGCGTAGACGTAGGCACGGAGTGACCGTTCAAGACAATCACTAGATCGCATGGCCATCGAGAGGCCAATTGATGTGCGTAAACGAAGATGTCCTTCGTGGGAAGGACACGTAGTTGTAAGAATATAAGGATATATAAGGAAAGTCCCTACAGGCTAGGGAGTGCGTAGATACGGGCGCGGAGTGACCGTTCATGACAGTCACTAAGTCTCATGGCCATCGAGAGGCCAATCAACGTGCATAAATGGAGGTGTCCTTCGTGGGAAGGACATGGTTTTGGAAATAGGGTCCCTGCAGGCCAGGGAACGCGTAGGAATACCTGCAAAATCAAAATGCAAGACATTCGCAGTATAAATTGCAACCACATAATAAGCATATAAGCACATAAGCCCTAGGTTCATAGGTTCGACGTAACGGCTTAGGGTGCCTACCCATCCCATTGGTATGTTCTAGAAGGTCTCATGGGGTCGTTCGTAGCCGCCGAGACTTTTTGTCTCTTTGGATTTTGGAACAACTCGTTGGTCCATGAGGTTCGAATTTTAGGGGTTGGTTCCCAGAGAGATCAGCTAAATACCTAGTCCAGCCCTCAACAAGGTCAAGCCTCGTATTAGACCTTTCCGGATATTCAACCCACTCTGAGTGGAATTATAATAAGACTCGTAGGCGATGTAATTCCCCTCTGGTCTTAAATATAATTCCCACGCTTAGGTTTTAACGCAATTTATATATCCTAAGAATGCGATAAAAATACCAAATATTCAATTAACAGAAATATTTAATCGAATTGATATAAATGAATGAGATTGTAAATGAATAAATAAATAAATAAATAAAAATTTAAATATTTTAATATACAAATCCTAAATCCATAGAAATTATAAATAAATATATGAATAAAAATTTAAATATTTAAATATAAAAATATAAAAAGAAAAGAAATAAAACCTAAATCCTACTCCAAAACCCTAATTTTGGCAAATTAGCCAAACCCTAAAAAAAGTTCGCCAAAAAACCTAAAAAGTTTGCCAAAAACCTAAACCCTGTCAAAACCTATAGGAGCCTAATAATTCACCATTAAGTGTATCCCCAGCAGAGTCGCCAGCTGTAGCAGTCTGCCCTAAAAATAAACCTTTTAGAGTCGCCACCTATTCTGAATGGCGAATAGGAAACCCTACGCAGTTAAGAGATCCAGGGTAAGTTATTATAATCAGGTCGAGGGAAGGTGTTAGGCACCCTCAACCCTTTCCTATTGGCTTTGAATCTAAGGGTCAAGTTTTATGGCTAAAATAGTTAGATTAATGGCTAAAGAAATGAATAGGGGGAAAATTGAGATTTTAGGGAGGGGGACTCGCCTTGGTTATCCAAGTGACTACGTATCTCCTTAGGGAGAATCAGAGTCAACGTAGTTCGGGCACAAGGTTGTACGCCTTAGAATTTGATATGAATGTGTTGACGGTATTTTGAATTACCGTTTCGCCGTTTTGAAAAGGTATTTTGAATTACCTTCGTAGTTTCGCAGTTTTGAAGAGATGAAAATCCGTGGTTTGTGGTTTGATGTGTTTTAAGTGTCTGGGTGTAACACCCCAATTCTACCCAAAGCATTTAGGCAAGAAAATATCAGAGTATTAAAATTTCATACAACACAATTAGGATGTTACACTAAGTAACCAAACAAACTGTTATACCCCAAAATTTGCCCGCATCTTTTTTTAAGAAAACTCCAATCTGAAAATTAAGAGTCTCATATAATCATGGATTTTTATTTCAACAAATATCCTGACATATGAAATACTTAGTTTTTAGAATTTTTCTTATACAGTAATTTGGCTTGCAGTTGAATTTATTCTTACGCAAACGCCAAATACTGTTTATTACTTCACACATGCTATTTATTTATTTACAGATAAATAGTACTGACACAATTGGTACAGAGTTAAATCTTTTTGCAGGCGCAGAATCAGGAAACTCAGACTGTACTGGTAACAAGTAGATTATTATTATCTTTTGTTTCCCACTAATTTTTGTACTATATTCCATTATTTTCAAAAATCTTTTCAAATCTCTTTTTCAAAAATCAAATCCTAACTTTATTCTCTACATCTCTCTTTTTCCCAACACTATCATACACTTTCTTTCAAATCTTACTTCCACTCAAATTTTCCTTTTGTACGGAATCACATCATTCCCCAACGTCTCTATACTTCTTTCCACTCTATAAATACCTCTCATTTTTTCATAAAAATCTCACATCAAATTCTAATTCATCTCTCAAATTTCTACTTCATAATCCATCCTTTCTTCTTCCCCGACAAAATGGCGAAGCGGTGGGAAACGTGTTTTCTTATGGTCATCACCATTGCTACGGTGATCATGTCTTTCTTCTGTCTACATAACCCGGAACACTGTGGACCTGGGATGCTTATGCTCCCAATCATCTACATGTTACTATTTGTAGCATGGGTTATCAATCGTCATTCTTAAAATTTGTCGTATTTCTTATTTCTTAAATGTACCGTTTATTCGTACTGTTCAATATAGTATGTAATATTTGTACTGTCAGTATTAAATGTTGTACTATTTGTCATAATATTGCTTAAATACTCAGATAATATTTTGTGTGTTTTCTGCCAGTCAAATATTCATTTTTCTGTGCATTAAATGATTTTCAGGGTTATTATCGGTAATTTTGCCCGCATACAGTAAATATTAGTTATTTATTATGTCTGTGTTTTTTTTAACAAGTCATGTAAATAAACTTTCATTTTTTCACATAGAACAAAAACAAAAACAACAAAAAAGAAAATTAACTTTGACTGTTGATTTTTCACTCTAACTGCTACGTCAATACCTGAACAGTCAGTTGACAGTCAAACTGCTGGCAGTACAATTCTCAGTGTTTTGTACCATCAATTAAATCAATCTTTTACAATTCAAAATTCCAAGATTTTTGTTCTATAAGTCTTCTGAATATCACGCGATTAGCAGAGACTCAACACTGCACAAAAATCAGGTACGCTTAACTGTCTCCTACACAAACAGTCCCTGACTAGGGTTTTCTTGTTTTTACAGGAGAAACAAGTTTTTGAGACCTCAAATGGATTTCATGCACATCCATATATCTCAAAGTACCATCATACAAATTTTCAAACTTCAATTCACTCAGACGCACCGTCAGCAGCTCAAACAGTCAACAGACGACCCGTGTGACTAAAAAGTCAACAGACAGTCAAAAATGAAATTTTTTGTCAAAATCCATATTTTGTCAAAGGATTCATCATTTGATCATTGGATGATCATAATTCATCAAGGAAAGATCAAAAATCAACAAAACCCTAAGATTCAAAATTAGGGTTTTTGCCTGAAAAGTCAACTCAACTTTGACTGATCATAACTCTCTCATCCTTCATCCAAAAAATTCAAACCAAAGCTCATTTTGAAGGAAATTCAATTATCTTTCAAATGCAATTGATCCCATGGTCATTGCATTCACCATTTGAAAAATATGACCAAAGACATTACAGGTCATTTTCAAAGTCAACAAAAAGACACTTTTTTCAAAAGGACACACAAGGAGCATCAAAAATCATTTTGACATGAGACCAAAGACATTGGTTAGAGGACTCTCTGAGGTTTCGAAAAAGTGCAAGAACTCCTTCATATGACAAAAATTGAGGGATTTACACCTTGTTGAAGTTGGCTAAATTTTGGAAAATACATAAAAACAACATTGCTCAAAAATGTATTTTTTCCAAATGGGGCCAAGTTTTCATGGTTCAAACATCATTTCCATAATATTATGGGCCTCCCACGACCAAGACTAAGCCCATACCATTTTTATCCATTTTTGGCTTAATTTTATCTTATTTTAAGATTAAATTAAAAGGAAAAATGAATGGATAATGGATAGCTTACAATCTAAGCATGAGTCATCCAAAAATCTTCAATTTTCTGCAGAGGATTGAGGTACAAGGCAAGAGCATTGAAGGGAAGCAAGACTTGGTCAACAATTCAAAGGTTTTAATATAAAAAAATCAAGAATTCAACAAAGACAATTAAGGCTTCTTAGCTTCCATTCTAAGCACAACATAGTCTATATAAAGGCTATAACACTTCACAATCAAAAGAGGACGAATTCAGAAGCATTCATAAGCATATATCACTCTTGTAACAACTTGTAATATTCAAAGAAACTTGAAATTCGAATTTTAAGTTTCAGTCAATTTCAATACAAACTAAACATTCAAACATCATCTCTGAGCTTCACTGAAACTATTCCAATCAATTGCAAGTCTTAAACCTCATTGAATCGAGCTACACAGGTCACGATTTGCTCAAACAAAAACCAACTCATATCTGATCATACACGCACATTTAACAAGATGTAGATATATATTTGTGTTTAGATTGGTGCTCTGGTCGTTTCTGGAGCTTTAATTAAGTTTTAATGACCGTTTGCACAAAACCACCATTTTAGGGTTTCTAAGCTCAAATTTAGGGTTCTTCATTAGAGCCAAAATTAAACCAAATTAAGGGCATGGTTACATTCAGTGGAACAAGACGAATTTAATGGTCCTATCGCGCCTGATTTCTATGCTTGTTTACACCTATTCGCTATTTTGCAGGGATGAGTTTAATTTATTACAGCGCTTCTAGCCAGAAAGCGCTGTTAAAAGTGGTGTCTGGAGGTTGAAGATGATGCGTGTCCTCACCCCATTGGCCAGCCAGCGCGCGCGTTCTTTTAAATTTTCCTCTAATCAAGTGTTTTGCAGGTATACTGATTGCCATGCGCCTCAAAATTTGAGCCTTCTGATCCACTTTCCATCCAATCCAACGCGCCAGATCATGCATGAACATCATACTCCCTCATAATCAACCACATCTGATTAGTATCCTTTTATTTTTTATTTCTATTTTCATTTCTTTGCAAAATTAATTAAAAATAGTTAAAAAAATCCAAAAAATACACAAAAAATATTTTTAAGCTTCTAAAATAATATATTATTTTTTGAAATAAAAATATTTCATTTTTCTTCATAATTCCAATATTTTGCATAATTAATTAGTATATATTTATATATTTGCTTTTTAATTATTTTCAACCAATAAAAAAAAATCATAAAAAAAATTGTTCTTTATATTAAATATTGTTTATATATTATAAACTAATTTTGTACATATTTAGGATAATTTTCTCTTTAAGTTTTAATTATTTGTATAATTATTTGCATAATTATGTCTTAATTAACTTAATAAACTTCAAATCAATTTCAAAAATTCCAAAAAAAATTAGTTTTGTTTTAAAATTAATTAACAAGCACATTTGAACATATTTTTAAGCTTAATTTCTAGGTTTAAATTTATTTTCTTTTTCTCATTTTAATTTAATTAATTATGCATTAATTTTAAATTAAAATCAATCATCAAAAAAAACCAAAAACATGCATTTCTCTATTTATCTTATTGCAATTTAAATTCCTAGATAAATGTATAGGTTGTCAAAATCATGTAAATAGGCTTAGTTTACATTTCCTGCACAATCGATGTAATAGCGTAGATTTACTTTCCGCACTTTACATTTCCGCATTTTAATTTCCAGCAAATATAAACTGCGTGTATGTCAAAGATAAAATTGAACCGTTAGATCACTAACTTCAAAGATAAAATATCTGAATCCAATCACAATCACACTTGCACCTTTTAAGGTAATCCCTTCTCATTCTTTTCAAAATCAAAGTCAAAATTCTACTGTTTCGAGAACAAAATCGAACCTTTTGTTTGTATCCGGTGAAAGGATAGATTTTTAAAGGAAATAGGATAAAGACCTTACAACTCAGGGTAGACCTTGTTAGAACAAGATTTGTTCTGATCAATTATCTTAGTTTTGATGATAACAATAATATGAATTTTGCTTAAGATAATATGGTACTCTAATCCAATGCAATTTCCTTTTCAGGAAATATATAAAGAGTATGCATAATTCAGCGCTCAGAAGCTTTGTCTCAAAGGGTTCAGCATGCAACATCAGAACATGGTCTGGCAAGACATCAGAAGATGGTCGAAGCAGAATCAGAACATGGGTCTATGGAAGCATCAGAAGAACAAGAGAACAGAAGCACTGAAGTTCTGATGGTATCACGCTCAGAAGTACTTCAAGGTCAGAAGATCAGAAGATGCTTTGCACCAAGCTGTTTGACTCTGATGATATTCAAACGTTGTATTCACAAACATCAGATCAGAAGGAAGTACAAGTGGCAAGCTACGCTGACTGACAAAAGGAACGTTAAAAGCTACTAAAGGCTACGTCAGTAGACACAGCGTGAACAAGGCTCGAGGTAGTTGACAAAAGCGTATAACATTAAATGCGATGCTGTACGGAACACGCAAAGCATTAAATGCACTCAACGGTCATCTTCTCCAACGCCTATAAATATGAAGTTCTGATGAGAAGCAAGGTTAACGATCCTGCACCAAAACAACTTATATTAAACTTGCTGAAACGCTGTTCAAATTCAAAGCTCAGAATCTTCATCTTCATCAAAGCTCACTACATTGCTGTTGTAATATATTAGTGAGATTAAGCTTAAACGTTAAGAGAAATATCACAGTTTGTGATTATAGCTTTTAAGAAGCAATTGTAATACTCTTAGAATTGATTACATTAAGTTGTAAGGAACTAGAGTGATCGTGTGGATCAGAATACTCTAGGAAGTCTTAGAGGTTATCTAAGCAGGTTGTAACTAGAGTGATCGTGTGGATCAGTATACTCTAGAAAAGTCTTAGAGGGTATCTAAGCAGTTGTTCCTGGAGTGATCAGTGTGTGATCAGAAGACTCTGGAAGACTTAGTTGCTGACTAAGTGAAAAACCATTGTAATCCGTGCGATTAGTGGATTAAATCCTCAGTTGAGGTAAATCATCTCTGCGGGGGTGGACTGGAGTAGTTTAGTTAACAACGAACCAGGATAAAAATATCTGTGCAATTTATTTTTATCTGTCAAGTTTTTAAAGCTACACTTATTCAAACCCCCCCTTTCTAAGTGTTTTTTTATCCTTCAATTGGTATCAGAGCGCCGGTTCTAAGGTGCAAGCACTTAACCGTGTTTAGAAAAGATTCAGGAAGAGAAAAACGCTTCAGTAAAAGATGGTTGATGAAAGTGAAAAGTCTACACCTGCATCTACATCTGGCTCTGCTGAGCAATACAACGGTAACAATGGTTATACTAGACCGCCGGTATTTGATGGTGAAAACTTTGAATACTGGAAAGATAAACTGGAAAGTTACTTTCTGGGTCTAGATGGTGATCTATGGGATCTTCTGATGGATGGTTACAAACATCCAGTAAATGCCAGAGGCGTAAAGCTGACAAGGCAAGAAATGAATGATGATCAGAAAAAGCTTTTCAGGAATCATCATAAATGCAGAACTGTTTTGCTGAATGCTATCTCTCATGCTGAGTATGAGAAGATATCTAACAGGGAAACGGCCTATGACATATATGAGTCCTTGAAAATGACTCATGAAGGAAATGCTCAAGTCAAGGAGACTAAAGCTCTAGCTTTAATCCAGAAGTATGAAGCCTTCAAGATGGAGGATGATGAAGACATTGAAAAGATGTTTTCAAGATTTCAAACTCTTACTGCTGGATTGAGAGTTCTTGACAAGGGATACACCAAGGCTGATCACGTAAAGAAGATCATCAGAAGCTTACCCAGAAGATGGGGTCCTATGGTGACTGCATTCAAGATTGCAAAGAATCTGAATGAAGTTTCTCTGGAAGAGCTTATCAGTGCCTTGAGAAGCCATGAAATAGAGCTGGACGCAAATGAGCCTCAAAAGAAAGGTAAGTCTATTGCATTAAAATCCAATATCAAGAAATGCACTAATGCTTTTCAGGCTAGAGAAGAAGATCCTGAAGAATCAGAATCTGAAGAAGAAGATGAACTGTCCTTGATCTCCAGAAGGCTAAATCAACTCTGGAAGACCAAGCAAAGGAAGTTCAGAGGCTTCAGAAGTTCAAAGAAATTTGAACGTGGAGAATCTTCTGATGACAGAAGATTTGACAAGAAGAAGGTCATGTGCTATGAATGCAATGAGCCTGGACACTTCAAGAATGAATGTCCAAATCTTCAGAAGGAAAATCCCAAGAAGAAGTTTCATAAGAAGAAAGGTCTTATGGCAACCTGGGATGAGTCAGAAGATGATTCAGACTCTGAAGATGAGCAGGCTAACTGTGCGCTGATGGCGACAGAAGATGACGGATCAGAATCTACATCAGAATCAGATTCTGAAGAGGTATTTTCTGAACTTACTAGAGATGAGTTAGTTTCCGGTCTAACTGAACTTCTGGAACTCAAGTCTCAGATTAGTCTCAAATACAAAAAGCTGAAAAAGCTGTTTGAATTTGAAACAAAGAAGCTTGAGTTGGAGAATTCTGAATTAAAAGAAAAACTTTTAAAATTATCCAATCATGTTGGATCTCCTTCTGATTCAGAAAAATCCACTCCTAGTCTAAACCATATTCTGAAAGAATATGATTTAAGTTTCAGGAAGTTCTTATCTAGAAGTATTGGCAGAAGTCAGCTAGCTTCTATGATATATGCTGTGTCTGGAAACAAAAGAGTTGGCATTGGTTTTGAGGGTGAAACCCCATACAAACTTGAACCTGTTGATGAAATGAAATTCACATACAAGCCATTGTATGATCAGTTCAAGTATGGCCACTCCCATGATATTAGGCACACTTCACATGCTCAAAGTTTTCACATAACACACACCAAAAGGCATGTGACACAACCTAGGAAATATCATGAAACTCACATTAAAAATTATCATGCTGTTCCTCCTATTGCTTACAATGTTAAACCCAAGTTCAATCAGAACTTGAGAAAATCTAACAAGAAAGGACCCAAGAAAATGTGGGTACCAAAGAAAAAGACTATTTCTTTTGCAGATTCTCTTGGCGACAAAGAAGATAAAAGTCAACATGACATGTCTCCTGGACTCAAGTTGGTCTCAACACTTGAAGGGAAGAAAGATTGTCTTCCAAGTTCTGGTTCTTAAATCTGTTGAAGAAACTATGTTCGTAGGAAATCAGAAAAGAAAGTTTATTAGTCTTGGAACCATCTGTTTTGTTTGTCTCTAAAGCATTGATGTTTCGTTCTTGAGTATTCTAAATGCTCTAAATGCTACAGAATATACAATATTGAAACATTGATTGTGGACGAATCAATAAATATCTGGTTTGATGATAAACTTGTTTCTAATGAAACAAAACGCTTAAGAATTTCTGCAGATACAGTTTTGTCTTATCAGAAGCTGCAGAACAAAGAAGTGAACCTCCAGAAGCTGTGTATATCAGAAGTAATGGATCAGAAGATCATTCAGATTTATATCAGCACACTTCAGAAGGAGTGTTTCCTGAAGAGAAACTTGATCAGATCAGAAGCAGTGATCAGAATCTGAAGGCGTAAAGTCTATTCTGAAATTTACAGCTGTCATCTATTATCTGATGGTGAACACGTGTCTGTACGGTTTGTACAAAGCGTGCAGTTGAAAAGACGCCGACCTAGGTAACTGTTTTAAATCATTTCATTTACCACGTTCTCTCTCCTTACGTCACTCATCATTTAATAAAATTGATTTCTTTTGATTCTGGAACTGTTTAGTTTATATTTCTTTTTATTTTCCTTTTCAAATCCGTCTCTATATATTCTTTTCAAATCATATCTTACATCTTTTTCGCTCCCTTGTCTCTCTCTCTCCTTGCATTCTCTCGTTTGAAAAGTTCTTAGCCGTTTTCTAAAAACCCTAATCGAAAACCCAGTTCGCTTTTCTTGTTCGTTTTTGTTCATTCTGCATCCATGGCTGCCTTCTCATCCCAAAATGCTGAGTCATCTGTTCCTCATCATCTCCAAGAAGAAACTTTGCAACTCACTCCTGTTGTTGCATGCTCCATTCCTAAAGATGAATTGGAAGTTCTGTGTGAACTCATGGTTGACTTTGACAACATTGAAGAAAACCAATTTCACCTTAAAGAAGACATCATCTTTCAAGGATGGACCTCGTTGTTTGCTGAGTTCGTTGGTCCAGTTTATCCGGATCTTGTCAAGGAGTTCTGGGCACATGCTGTGGTTGCTCCAAAATCTATACTTTCTTTCGTCCATGGAAAGTTTGTTGTTATTACTGAAAACATCCTAAGAATGATGTTTGATCTGAAAAACCCTGAAGGGGTTTATGAGTTTGATCAAAGGGCAGATTTGGGAGATGTTCTATCCACTCTCTATCTAAATGTCAAGAAAACAAAACACGTCAAGGATTTGAAAGATGTCTACAGAATCTGGACAAAGATCCTTCTTGGGTGTTTCTACCATAGGAAAGCAACACATGCCTCGGATTTCATCAGTAATGATCAAAGGTATATTCTTTATTGCATTGCCACTCAGAAGAAGGTTGATGCGATTTACATTATCTTCAACCATATGTGGAAAGCAGTAAAGGATTCCAGAAACGCTTTCAGAAAAGAAAATGGTGGAACAATCATTCCTTTTGGTAGAATTATTACAAACCTTCTGGTGCATTCCAAGATTGTTGAGAGTCTGGAGTCTGAAGGTATTATCAAAGACCTTGCTGTCACCTCTGGAGCCTGTCTGAATGCTTTTTCTTTAAAGAAGATGAAAATAATTGACACTATCCTCAAAGTTCCTCAACCTCTAGCTGGAACAAGAATCAGAAGAAAACCAGTACTAGCTGACTTTGAAACCTTCTTCAATAGTGAGGTACCTGAAGTCAGAACTAAGTATCTGAAGTCACAAAAAGAGGATAAGAGTCTTAAAGATCAAGACAAAGGTGCTCCTATTAAAGTGAATCGTAAGAAGGAAGAAAGGACCAAAAGAAAGTTTGATCATCCTGCTGCTACCACCAATAAAGAAGTGGTCCCAGAAGAAGTCATTGCAAAAGTTGCTAAGGCTGTCTCTGCTGATTTTGAGAAGAAAAAGAAGGAAGCTGAGAAAAAGAAGAAGAAGTCAAATAACAATGCTGAGATTGTTGAAGTTGTTGAGAAGAAGAAAATCAGAAAAAGAAAGATGATTCTTCAAGAATCTGATGAAGAAAATATCTCTCAAGAGGCTGAGAATCAACCAGAAGTTCTGGCATATGTCAGAAGGAAAGAAATCGCTAGCGGCAAAACAAAGATTATTGAAGAGCCGAAGAGTAAGAAGCAGAAGAAGACTGAGGATGTGGCCAAAGCTTTTCTGAGAGGTTCCAAAGGTATATGCATTTCTGAACCTGATTCTGTTCCTGCTGTTTGTTCAGAAGCTGCACCAATAGAGGTTGTCCCTACACCTGAACCAGAAAAAGCCACATCAGAATCACCTGTCTTTGTCCATGTTCTTACACCTCCATCTTCTCCTATAACCATTCCTTCCTCTCCACCTACCATAAATCCTGTTCTGGATATACCACCCCTTCAAACTCTCTTTCCATCTCAACCTTCTCTCAATGCCACTCTTGAACATACTCCCTCCACCTCTCAAAACAATCTTTGTGATTCTCCTCTTCCAACCTCTGCATCACATGAGCAGCTGCTCCGTGATTGCAACTACACTCCCAAGCCTCGTCCTGAAGCTGAAGTGGTAGTGTTAGATTCTGATACTGAAGCAGAATCTTCTTATAGGTTGGATAGAGAACCTCATCCGTACTTCACTTCCAACCTTGCCTTTTCAAAAACCCAAATAAAATTCCGCCCTGTATATCCTATTGGTGTAGTTTTTGAAAACATAAAGAGGAATCTCAGAAGTACCTTTGATACTCTCAGAATTGCTGAAAGTTCTGGATTGAATGATGTTGCTATGCGGAACTTCTGGAGGATCTTTCGCAGAGAATCAGATGCTCTGTTTTTAGAACTTCAGGAAGCCTGTGTAGCTGCTGCCCCACGGCCTCGTGGAATTCTGAGGAATTATGAAGACTTCTGGTTTGCTAGTCTCAAAGGAAGACATCTGTTGGAAGAGAAGCCCTTCTTGGATGAGATGGAACAATTAAGATTGGCTGCTGAAATGGAAGCAAATCCATGCAGGGATATTGTTATCTTTATTCCTGATTATCCTGTTCTGCTCGGAGATTTCAAGACTCTTTTTGACTTTCTGAGGGAAAACCCATCTAAGGAAGATCCAAGCTTGGTCATTCCAGAAGTTGTTGACCCACCAGAAGTTGAAGGTCCTTCTGCTCCCAGGAATCTAGCTGCCATTCTTCAGGCACTTGAAAATGGAGACTCGGAAATTCCTGCTGCAGAATATGGAGATGCTTCTATGCAAGAAGCAGATGCTGAAGATCATGTTGCTAAAACTGTTCCTGTTGAGGAAATCCCTGCAAATGATCTATCTATGGAAGCTGCAGATCAACATGTCATCCCTGTGGATAGAAGCGTTGAAGCTTCTTCTGATGAATCTTCTCGTCTTGCAAGGACTCTGGAAGAAATTCAGAAGAGACAGGATGAGCAAAGCTCACTCAATGCTGAGTATAGCGCTTTCATGGTGAGGCAAGAAGGACACAACAATAAGGTTCAAGAGATGCTGACCAAGATCTTGTCAAGACTAGGGCCATCTTAGCTTGAGTCTGTATTGTTTCTTTCTTTTCGTTGCATCTGTCTTTGTGCATCTGATCTTACTTATCTTCATGTACTTCTGTACCTGCTGTTTGAACTTCAATGAAATCATCTTCTTCCTCCGTGTGTTTCGTTTTGTTTGTCTCTGAATATTTTTTGCTTTTTGATGATATGACAAAAAGGGGGAGAAGATAAATGATAAATGATTTGATTAATCTATCAGTTGCTGGGTAAAGCTCCCACACATTCACTAACAAGAACTGCAAGTTCTATATGGTTAAGTGTTTTGCAGGTATAAAGAAGTGAAGAAAATCTTCAAAGCAAACACAAGAAGCAAAAACCATAAGAAGTGTTATTCTGTAAAAAGAATAAGCTCATGGAAACTGAAGCAAGCTGAGTGCTATCAAGCTTCAGAAATCAGAAGCAAGAAAGAAGAATGAATCAGAAGCACTGATAATAGAATTTGATCCATATTTGTCTATTTGTTCTGACAAAATTCTATTTGCTCTGATACATTATTTTAGCCTATATGGCTCTGATACATATCATGTGTTCAAATATACATTTTATGTTCTGACTCGTTCATGCTGACTTTTGTCGTTTAGTTTTTGTTCTGTAACATTTCAGGATGTAGAGATGCTCAGATGATGCTCTGGTACATTCAACAATGTTCTGATACAAATCTAGCATGAAGTGATGTTGGTAGAAATTCAAAGCTCTGAAGCTATCCGAGGCAAGCAGAAATCAGAAGCTGTGAATGTTCTAAAGATCCAGAAAACTCAAGTTCTGAAGCTGTCCTAGATGGAAGCAGAAATCAGAAGCTGTGAATGTTCTGAAGATCAAAGAAATTCAAGTTCTGAAGCTGTCCTGAATGGAAGCAGAAATCAGAAGCTGTGAATGTTCAGAAGATCAAAGAAATTCAAGTTCTGAAGCTGTCCTAGATGGAAGCAGGAATCAGAAGCTGTGAGTGTTCTAAGGATCTAAAGAAATTCTAGTTCTGAAGCTGTCCAATGGAAGCAGAAGTCAGAAGCTATGAATTCTCTAAAGACAGAAGCTTATATGATCGTCTCTACCGAAATAATCAGGGAAGTCTTTTATTAAAGTTCTTCGAGTATTTATTTCAGGGGGAGATTATTTATCTCAGGGGGAGATTGTTAATCTCAGGGGGAGACATATTCATATGCTTATGCTATAGCTGTGTAATTTGTCTTTTGCCGTCTGTTCTTTCTGATCGCAAATTCATATCATTTATATATGTTTTTGTCATCATCAAAAAGGGGGAGATTGTTAGAACAAGATTTGTTCTGATCAATTATCTTAGTTTTGATGATAACAATAATATGAATTTTGCTTAAGATAATATGGTACTCTAATCCAATGCAATTTCCTTTTCAGGAAATATATAAAGAGTATGCATAATTCAGCGCTCAGAAGCTTTGTCTCAAAGGGTTCAGCATGCAACATCAGAACATGGTCTGGCAAGACATCAGAAGATGGTCGAAGCAGAATCAGAACATGGGTCTATGGAAGCATCAGAAGAACAAGAGAACAGAAGCACTGAAGTTCTGATGGTATCACGCTCAGAAGTACTTCAAGGTCAGAAGATCAGAAGATGCTTTGCACCAAGCTGTTTGACTTTGATGATATTCAAACGTTGTATTCACAAACATCAGATCAGAAGGAAGTACAAGTGGCAAGCTACGCTGACTGACAAAAGGAACGTTAAAAGCTACTAAAGGCTACGTCAGTAGACACAGCGTGAACAAGGCTCGAGGTAGTTGACAAAAGCGTATAACATTAAATGCGATGCTGTACGGAACACGCAAAGCATTAAATGCACTCAACGGTCATCTTCTCCAACGCCTATAAATATGAAGTTCTGATGAGAAGCAAGGTTAACGATCCTGCACCAAAACAACTTATATTAAACTTGCTGAAACGCTGTTCAAATTCAAAGCTCAGAATCTTCATCTTCATCAAAGCTCACTACATTGCTGTTGTAATATATTAGTGAGATTAAGCTTAAACGTTAAGAGAAATATCACAGTTTGTGATTATAGCTTTTAAGAAGCAATTGTAATACTCTTAGAATTGATTACATTAAGTTGTAAGGAACTAGAGTGATCGTGTGGATCAGAATACTCTAGGAAGTCTTAGAGGTTATCTAAGCAGGTTGTAACTAGAGTGATCGTGTGGATCAGTATACTCTAGAAAAGTCTTAGAGGGTATCTAAGCAGTTGTTCCTGGAGTGATCAGTGTGTGATCAGAAGACTCTGGAAGACTTAGTTGCTGACTAAGTGGAAAACCATTGTAATCCGTGCGATTAGTGGATTAAATCCTCAGTTGAGGTAAATCATCTCTGCGGGGGTGGACTGGAGTAGTTTAGTTAACAACGAACCAGGATAAAAATATCTGTGCAATTTATTTTTATCTGTCAAGTTTTTAAAGCTACACTTATTCAAACCCCCCTTTCTAAGTGTTTTTCTATCCTTCAGACCTCCTAGTTTGCTTGCTCAAATCAAAACAAACAAAATTCTCATACACTGTTGTTTTTCAAAACAAAACTTTCCAAAAAGACAATATTTTGTATACATCCAAACACGGATCATTACGAAGTTAACGTTCTTTTCAAAACATCTTTCGAAAGATAAACAAACATTTTGTATACATCCGCACAAGGATCATTACAAATTCAATTTACAAAGGTATTTGAAACCACATATGAGCATTCTAAAGCAATTGAAAAGTGATTAAAAAACAAGTGAGCTAAGCAAACTTAAGAGCCCATGGATAACCATGGATACAAAGGGTGCTAACACCTTCCCTTTGTATAAACTACCCCCTTACCCAGAATTTCTTAAAGGTCTTTTTTCTGTTTCTTTTATAAACCTTTCCTTAATTGGATAAAATAAAAGGTCGGTGGCGACTCTGTGAATTTTCAAAAATGCGAAAGCAGTAAGCGATAAAAAAGAGTCAGTTCACGTATCTCTCCCGCTCAGAGGTATGGCCCGAAAAACGGAGGTCCACACAAACACCTAGAAAACAAACGGACATCAGCGATGCCAAAAGCATACACACCTGCCAATAAAATGATACATAACACACGGAAGGTATGAACATATATATATATATATATATATATATATATATATATATATATATATATATATATATATATATACGTATAGCTCTCACTCTCAAAGAGGAGTTTTCCAAAATAAAGCATTTACTATACACATCATCACATATACATGTTCAAAGAGTCATATACAAATAAATAACAATAGACTCCCGACTCCCCGGTGTTACGTATCAGAGCGACCGACAAGACCAACTGGAGAACTACCTCTTCCAAAAGACTCCCAAAGCGACTAATCTGCAGGATGCCACTCAAGCATCAAATCAGCAGAAGGGTGAGAATATAATTCATAATGAAAGCATGACAATTATAGTAATGCCAACAAGTATCATCAATAATCATACAACAAAGTAATCCACCAAGTCAACCACAATCAATATATAAGTAATGCGACACATGAATGGTAACATAAATTATAAAGATTGACGATGATGAATGAGACTCGACTATGCATATGCATGTGGTACCAAATCCGGAGTAAAACTCCTCCTTGTCATTATGACAAATACACCTGCCGAGCATTATGCTGGGACTTTATTCCACTCAGGAAGCCCGCAGGCTGTCGTCATCGAGCACGCAGCTCCCACTGATGACCTCTTGCCACTCAGGCTAATATACTGTTACCGAGCATTAAGCTCCTACTGGTAACCATGCCCGCAGGCCATCTGTTAACAGCATTCCGCCATTAACGTATTGAAATGTTATGCTGTGCAAATATATGACTCTATTACACAACAACAACATCATCAACAATATAACACGATCATACACTCACGTTACATCGTTTATATTCTATCCAAAAGGATACATCACCAATTAATAACATCGTTATCAATTACATCATACCATAATTACCACACAGGCATTAATAAGCACACAGCACACATTCACCGTTAAAACATACTGGCCACATCGGCATAAATGATCGCATAATTGCATCACCTCAAATTAATATTGGCCATTAGCCCACAACTCCAACAATACATTATCAATAAGTTGTAATAACAACAATTCAACAATGATAATACATCATTCTCATGACAACAATGACTTGCCATAAGGCCACACATCATGTTAATAACAAACAACCAAACATTGTCACATATCAAGAATGAACATTCATCAATACATAACACATATGAACATGATCTCATGTTATCGACAACTAATCACATACCTCGTACCAATACGATAACATTCACACAACACATCATCATGATTTATCATGCACTAGTTCACAAAACCATTTATGAAAATCAACCAACCACTACTACATCCTACATCATTAACAATTACCACCAAGCACTATGATTATTTACCAATCATATCGCGCATATAAACAATTATGTGTTTTCATCAACAACCCTCATAACCAATTAATAACAAGCTAACCAAGCCTATACTATCATATAGAACATCCAACTAGCTTCCTAACACTTCGAACGGCGTACGGAACGGAGCTACGGATCAAAGTTACAAGGTTCCAAAGTTTGGATAATTGAACATACTACACAACTCATCACTTGATCCTAATAAAAATAATGGGATACTTCATCCTATGAATCATTTAATTAGATAATAATATAGTTCATTGCGTTAGCTTTCCAACGCTTCGAACGGCGACAAAATTGGAGTTACGGTTCAAGAGTTACGAAGTTTCAAAGTTTTGGAAAAACAGAAAAAGCTGTTGTCCGCTTCAGCTCCGCTCAGCGGACCTTCGCAGAGAATTTTATGCAACAGAACCTCCGCTCAGCGGACCCACCTCCGCTCAGCGGACCTGCGTAAACCCAGAAAAAACCAGAACGAACCAGAACAGTTTTAACCCTCTTATACCCACCAAAACCACTCCAAAACATCATTATAACACCAATACAACACATACAAACCATAGAAACAACCTAACATCAAACTTTTCATGGTTGATTCATCAATCTATCTCAAAACCTAACTTTTTATTCAAACTCAATCAAGCCATGGAAAAGGAAAACAAACATGATCAATCACCATAACACAACAAGGATATCATTTAATCATCATACAATCATTCTCAAACAAACTTAAATCAAACAAAGACCACACAAGAAAATTGTGGAAATTGGAACAAGAAGAACAAGAACAAGAACAAGAACAAGAACAAGACTATAAGGATCATACATCCAAGATAAATTAGATTCACCCCCTTACCTTGCTATTGTGACGATCGGCAATCGATTTGGTTGAGAATCCTCCACTTTCTCTTGTTTTTCCCCTTTGCTCTTCTTCTTCCTCTCTTCTCTTTCTTTCCATCCCTTTCCCTTCTCACAATATTTCTTTCTTATAAAGAAAATATCTACCCCGCGGAAATGACCAAAATGCCCCTACGCTCAAATATCGTTCAAACGCCCCAAAACGCGGAATATTACCTTAATGATATTTCTAGTACCAAAAATATGAAAACCTTCAATTAAATATTAGTCCGCCATTCCGAACTACTACCGACTGAAACGACTTCAAAAACGGTAAAATTCCAATAAACGTCACAAACGTCCAAATTAAGCATATACTTATTTTCCGGGCGTTACACTGGGCGTACAACCCTGGTTTGATATGGCACCGTTAGATGCGATGACCAATAGATTTAGTCAGTATAGCTAACGAATTAAGGGGCATTGCTGGTTACTCAGATCGATAGATTGATCGTCGCGGGCAGCAAATTGAATGTGTTTTGAATTATATATTTTTTGTCTCTTGCCTAATATGACTAATAGATTTAGTCGGGTCGAGAAGAGAATTAATGTTAATGTTTTATTATTTTTATCTCTCGTCTAATGCGACTAATAGATTTAGTCGGGTCGAGGAGAGAATTATTCAAGAGGTTAATATTTCGCCAAATGGGCAATGGGATCGGGCAAACCCTAATAATACACGGATTGACTAGGGTTTTATTGTGTTTAATAATTAAAAATTAATTAAATTAATTAAGTCGAATAATCGACATAATCGAATAATCGGGATGACCCTAAATAATTATAAATCCTAATCATCAACCTCATCCTAATTTAAATCCTAATCCTAATTAAATAAACTAATTAAATTAAACCTAATCAATTAACAATTTAATCTAATTAATTAAATAATAAAAATAAACAGAACCTGGGTACTGATTTGGTGTGGTGCGCTTCTGAAAGAGTACCATGGAGTTGCATCTTTGTGAGCGTTAGATCAACCAGAGTGGGGATCAGATGGTGAGAGATCGAGGTACATGATGATCCTCAAGAGATGTGCAGCGTGTGATCTTTACATTGGTTATAGCAAACAAGTTAAGAAAATAGTGAGAAAATAAACATGACCTGGGGATCGAACCCAGGTCTTTTGGTTTACCATTGATATGCCTCAACCACTTGTGCTGCGCGTTTTTGTTGTTAACATGATACATCAATTAAGTTATATAAAAACAAATTAATCAAAGTCTTTTAAAAAAACTGGGCACGCGGACTGCCCTTCTTCTCCATTCACCCAGCGATTTTTCCTTTGCCGACAGTCCGACCTCCATGGCTATTGCATCTGCCTTCTTCAAAAATTCACACAAGCCACATAAATCAAAAACAAAGACACGGTTAGACTCACCTTGTCGTCGCAGTATTGAACCGAATTCGTTCGATAGTTGTGTTTGATTGTCGCTGTGTCGTTGATTTACGAAGCTGTGCGGCAGAAGTTGGGCTTCATTGGTAGTGAGCAATTGAGGTTGATCCACCTCTGTTCTTCAATTCCGATTCAGACTTTCTTGACTCTTTTATTGCTATATGGATCATCAGCTTCTCCCAACAAATGCTCAAACGTGAAAAAAGTCAGAACAAGGGTCCTTTATTATTTGTTTTTTTTACAATACACTCATGTGAGAGAGAGAGAGAGAGAGAGAGAGAGAGAGAGAGAGTATTGGTTTTGTCTGTGTGGCTATATACAAGGGTGTGGGATTTTTGATGGAAAAGAAACCAGATATTTTTTTTCGGCCTCCCCTGTTCTCCATCCCTTTTAGAATATATATGAATCAATTAGGGTTTATTTGGGCTCTTGGATCTTTGAGTCATGAGTTGGAAATTTGATTGAAAAAAAAAAAATATATATATTATTTCCTTCTAAATTTGGAAAGTCTTCCTCATAGACCATGCAAATGAATTTTTACTATCTTATGAAGTTATATGGGCCTTTTATTTGATCAAAACCAAAGAAATATATTTTTATCCGTTTATTTTGTATTTTTACTTGACTTATTTGCCTTTTAATTGACTAAAATTCAAATAAATCTAAATAAAAAGTATAAAAATATGGGGATGGGTTTTGAGGTCAAATTATGGGTCATGGGACTGTTTGAAATCAAAATTCTAGGCCCATTAGTTAAAAAAACCAAGTTTTGAGCAATTAGGGTTTTATGCACATCTTAAGAATCACCCAACTCCTAAGCCTTGCATCTCCTTTACTTTTTGCCATATAACCATGTTCCAGGACTTTTTAGAAAGCCTGATGAGTCCTTTGAAACCTCCTTTTGGTTCCACCTCGATTGGATCTTCCATGCTCAAGTTATGAGCTTTGACCTAAAAGGTATTTCTTGTTGACTTTTTTTTTTGGAGGACCTCTAATCTCTTGTACCCTTCAGATGAAATGAGATGGGCAAATTTTGGGGTATGACACAAAATATAAGGTCCTCTATGCTCCAACAATGAGGCAGAATATGAAGCATTACTTGCAGGACTTTAAGCCTTGTTGGAATTGGGGGCAACTAGAGTCGAAATTAAAGGAGATTCCGAATTAGTGATAAAGCAGCTGACAAAAGAATACAAATGTATTAAAGAAAATTTGATCATGTATTTTGTCATGACGAATAGGCTGCTCAAAAAATTTGAATATGTGGATTTTAAACACGTCTCAAGAGTAAATAATCAAGAAGCAAATGACTTGGCACAACTAGCTTCAGGGTATAAAGTATCGAAGGAAAACTTGGAAGAGTTAATTGAAGTAAGAGGAAAAGTAATGGCAACGAAATTGTCTCCAACAGATTTAGAGAATTCACCACTAGGCTTCGCCAACGAGCAAGAGTTCGAAGTGTTAAACATAGATTCTCTAGCAGATACAAATTGGAGGAGTCCGATCGTGAATTACTTGAAAGATCCTTTAACATATGCAGAAAGGAAAGTAAAATACAGAGCCTTGTCATATTTCTTGATGGGGAAAGAATTGTTCAAGAAAACCCCTGAAGGAGTCTTACTAAAATGCCTTGGCTAAGTAGAAGCTTATCGAGCACTTTCGAATGTACATAGTGGAGCATGTGGCGCACATCAGGCTGGGCACAAAATGTAATTCTTGTTGTTTCGTTATAGAATGTATTGGCCTACTATGTTAAAGGATTGCATAGAATTTGCCAAGGGTTGCCAGGAATGTCAGGTACACGCAAGTAATGTCTCCTACGTATACAAGGGGCATGGCACGCTTTGCCCAAATAATCTGGGGCAATCAAGTCAAGATTCTGAGAATCTCTCAAGGGTGCCAAAACAATCAGGGGCATGCATCCAAGTAGATCTGAAGCAACTTCCCAATCAACATGGGACATTGTCCTGGGCCTATGATTACTAAAGGCATGTTCGCCCATAGTGCACATCTCATAAAGTCCTCGCGAGGCGAATCTTTCCAAAGTTCCTACTAGCAGGGGTAAATCTATGCAAGTCCAGTTTGACATCTTGATCAATACTCAGTGGTGTGTCCTAATCAAATCCAGGAATGGTAGTTACTATAATACTGGGGGAAACTTTCAAGACACCCTCGTATCCCCACAGAGCCGGGTTCACAAGATCATATCCCCACAGAATAATCATTAAAAAGATACCTTCAAATACTCTCGTTCCAACAAGACATAGCTCCCCGACAAAGTTTACATCTTCAACACTGCCGGTTCCCCGACACTTTTCTCTTCCCCAAATAGGTTTATTCATCTCTCTTATCCCCAGTCAGGGTACATCAAGATCAATCATTCAAATGGCTATCCCCAAGCAGAAATCATAAATCCCCAGCTGAGCATCTTCAAGATAGGATCAAACATCAAAATTACAATGACACGGAGATCCACCTTCTCAATCAAGATGTGTCAAATAGCATAAATCATAGTCATACGTCATAAATCATAAACATATTCGTACATCGCATACATTTCATACAAAGTTTCTCATTTATTTTGAGGGACTCATTACACCATACATCATACAATTGCATAAATGTTCATACATAATACATAATGCATCGCGACAAATGCGTACATAACATGCAAGGTTCTCATTTATTTTGAGAATCCCGTCACATAAACGCATTACATGCATCATGACATGGCATAAAAAGCTAACTTTTCCTTTTTCAGGTTACTGCTGCAGTCAAATAAACAACTTCAAAACCTTTCAGATCTAAGTCGATACCTTGGACGGTTCCTTAATGATCTACCTTCGAATCTAAGTCAATACCTTGGACGGTTCCTTAAATGTTCTACCTATGGATCTAAGTCGGTACCTTGGACGGTTCCTTAATGATCTACCTTCGGATCTAAGTCGATACCTTTGACGGTTCCTTAATGATCTACCTTCGGATCTAAGTCGATACCTTTGACGGTTCCTTAATGATCTACTGATCGGTCACCATTTCTGCTACTTTTCATTCTGTTCTCGGTAATATTTTGTCATAGTTTGCAACATGTTAGTAAGTTATTTTAGCATTTTGGTCAAGTATTTAGTGTTATGTGTTTTAATCTTTGTTAAGTTTATTTAGTAGTTTAAGAGTTCCTTTGATGTCTTTTTTTGGTCTGGATTGGTAGTTTGCATTGCCTCAGGTACTATGGTCGAACAGCGGAGTTCTGAATACATCAAGACAGCTTTTGGAAGGGCCAAAGAAGCTGACACGGTCTGGTGGTGTCATCTGACACGACCGTGTCAGGCAAAGAAGAAAAAAAATACAATTTTTGGGTACAGGAAGCATGACACGGTCGGACCGTGTCCTTTGACACGACCGTGTCAGCGTGCGAGCAGAAATCCCAATTTTTAGTTATTTTGAATCTGTGAGAGAGGAGGGTATTTCGGACTTTGCCGGAGACTTGAGTTCTGACCTAGGAATACAAAAAGGAGCAGAGAAGACAAAGAAAAGGATCTTGGATCATATTTGGAGAAGTGAACGGAGGAAAAGAGAATCAAGGGTTTTGGAAAGAGATATCTTCAAGAGCGGAAGCGATTGGAGATTGAAGCAATCCTCATCTCTTGTAATGTCTACACCTACTTTTGCAATTTTCTTCATTATTATGAGTAGCTAAACATCTTTATGGTAGGGGGATGTCCCTGAATTGCTAGTATGTAATGAATCGAATTACCGTTATTTTATGATTTTGAAGTTTTATGAGTTAAGTTTATATTCAAAATGTCTAATGCTTTTTTCTATTGGAAAATAGATTCTTGATTTACGGTTAACGTTAGGTCGGACAAACCACGTTAATGCTTTTTGAATTATAACACTATTAGTGAATCGCTTAGGAATAAGGGTTTAACTATTGTGATCATCCATTCTTGATTACATGAACATGGTTCTTGGTGCAAAGTTAGGTTGTTAAGGAATTAAAACATAATTTATGTACCATATGATTTTCCGCTAAGGAATTAGGGAAAATAACTATTAAGAATTGTAACTTACTCAGACAAACGAATCTTTCATGAAATAGCGGTTATACGAATTACACGGCGGTTCATACATCTACCCTAGCATGTTTTCTCTTATTTTATTACAAAATCTCGTTTTTAGATATTGCTTATTTCAACTTATTGTAATCTTTAACAAACCAATCAAATCAACCCCATGTGCTTTTTGTTCAATTGAATTACTGTCAAAACTTATATTGCCATAGCAGTCCTTGTGATCGATACTTGGATAATTTCCACTTTAATAACTACATCGGTAGAAAATAGTACACTTGCTATTTTACCGATCATCTACCTTCGGATCTAAGTCGATACCTTTGACGGTTCCTTAATGATCTACCTTCGGATCTAAGTCGATACCTTTGACGGTTCCTTAATGATCTACCTTCGGATCTAAGTCGATACCTTGAACGGTTCCTTAATGATCTACCTGTAGATCTAAGTCGATACCTTTGACGATTCCTTAATGATCTACCTTCGGATCTAAGTCGATACCTTTGACGGTTCCTTAATGATCTACCTTCGGATCTAAGTCGATGCCTTGGATGGTTCCTTAATGATTTACCTTCAGATTTAAAGTCGATACCTCAGACGGTTCCTTAAACAATCAACTTTTCAAAATATAAAGCGGTAACCTCGGACGGTTCCGTAACTATCAACTCTAACGTACAAGCATTATCTATCAGATATGGTCTAATGTATGACCCGTTCCGGTATTCTCAGTAAGATATGGTCTAATGTATGACTCGTTCTGGCATTATCCGTCAGATATGGTTTAGTGAATAACTCGTTCTGACATCCTTCATCAGATATGGTCAAATGTATGACTCGTTCTGGTATTCTCCTTCAGATATGGTTTAATGCATGATTCGTTCTGACGTCCTCTATCATATATGGTCTAATGTATGACCCGTTATGGTATTCTATTTACAAGATCTAATTCTATCATCACGAACGGTGTAGACACGATCAACTCTCCAAAGTCTAATTCAGTTACTACGAACAGTAATGACACAATCAACATTCAATAACTACTTCTCAAACACCTCAAGTTCCGATATAGTCTTACGTACGACTCATCCTAAAAAGTATAGTCTAGTGTACGACGTATTCTCAAAACTATCAAGCTGGATGGCATCTCCAAGCCCATCTCCGAAAAGTCCCTTCATCACCAGCAAGGGCAAATTTCTTGGTATTCTAGTGTTCAATCCTCTTCTACCTTCAGATTTCGACAGGCACACATACCAATCTACATCCTCAGGTATAAGAAGATTGAACAGGGGCAGCTGTCATACCCCAAAATTTGCCCATCTCATTTCACCTTTTAAATGCTCAAAGATCTCCAATTGCTCAAAGTCACCTATCTCCTAAACAAGTGCCTCTGAACTAGGGTTTTGCTTTTCTCAAAGGAAAGTCAGGTTCTGATATCTCCAACGGACCTCATAACCTCTCATATGCTTCAAAGGATCCTCGGGACGAGTTTCAAGCCCTGATTCAAAAGATTACTCAGTCAACTGCTCAAACGATCAATAATCGACTAGTTGACCTAAAAGTCAAACTATGGACAAACTACAGTCAAAACTTCTGATTTTTGGTCAACATCCTCATTATGGAGTAACATTCATCATTTGATCAAGGATTGATCACGATTCATCAAGAAAAGCTCCAGAATCATCAAGAACCTGAGTTTCTAAATTAGGGTTTTTAAGGAAAAAGTCAACTGAACTTTGACCGGCCATAATTTTCACATGGAACGTCAGAAATTTTCCATTCAAAGCTTATTTTGAAGGAAATTGAATTCTGTACAATTTTGTCTCTCACATGCCAGGTCCAAAATTTCTTCATTTGGAAGATATAAGCCAATACATTATAGGTCCCTCTAATGGATCGCGAAAAAGCCATTTTTTCTCAAAACTCATAACTTGAACATGGTAAACTCAATTGAGATAAAACCAAAAGGAGGCTTTAGAGGACATCTTGAGCTTTCTAAAAAGATCAAGAACACCTTCATTGGGTTAAAATTGAGAAAGATACGCATTGCTAAAGTTGAGTAAAAATTGGAAATTGCTTAAAGCCCTAAGTGAATAAAATCTAATTTTTAAGTGATGGGCCTTTAACTTTGGATCATCCACGTGATATTAAACCTATGAAGAGCCCATAAACAAATTTCCACCTATTTTGTGGTTTTATTTAATTTTATTTTGGGTTTATTCACTTAAATACAAAAATAAATTGAATAAAATAGCAAGTGGATGAATTTTGTTTCTTTGAACAAGGTGACCTAATTTCTCAGGTTCTAACATGATTCTAATGACCCATAATTGCCCTTATCACCCAGCTATGCTATTTAATTATTTTTATTTTGTGTTTATTCATTTAAATACAAAATAATGTAAATAAAATAGCAAATAATCACACAAAGCGCATGAGGATCAGAATTGATTTAAAAAAAAATATATTTCTAGAATCATCAAATATCTGATTGGAAGGTGATTGAAGTTGATTGGAAAGAGATTGATCAAAATTGGCAAGATTTGATAAAAGTATAAATCAAATATACAAGCCCATGAATCACATATCATTCTTAACCTAATTCAAGCCTTTATAAATACATGAGATCATTCAGAACAAGGGGAGGGAGGGGCAGACGAAATTGGAGAGAGGAAATAGGGTTCTCAAAGGTGGCAAAGAGTTAAAAAGTTTAGGGCACGATATAATTTACTCTTCAGCATGTTTCAGTGAATAAAAAGTCCTCTATCATTCTCCTGCAACGCCCAAGGACCGGTTCAGGTCATCCTACAAGGCAGAAGCATCCCCGATTGTGCCATATGAGTATCACCGGTGAGGGCATCCATGAAGATCAGTCTAACGTCTCACATGTAAGTTTTAAGGCTGTTAGCACGAATTGCCATTGATAGGGCAAAGGACCTTCGCTGCTTCGTATGCATACTTCCGGGCGTTTTCAGTTAAAACCGAACCTACCAATGAATTCGCAGAGGTGTGTTTAGTGGATTATGGTCTTTCTTTTGCGTTTACTGTGGCTATTTTGCAGGCTCGGATTTCGCCGTCGTCGGAGAAGACGACCGGAAGGAGTTCCGGCGTCCCTGGTTCCCAGATCTCAGGTGGGGAGAGACGTGGCTCCAGATGATTCGCTGATTATTGGCAAGGAGACTGTTGACCACACGCGTGGGTTAATGATTGGCTAGTCAAAATTCTTATACTCTCCCTCCAGTCCTCATTGGATATAAACGTTGGTGGTGGGCCCGTTTCAAACCATTCTTGACTTTTCAATCTTATCTAGTTTTAGTAGTCTTTTTGTTTTGGTTTAACTTATTATCAGATGAAACACATAACAGGTTTGGCAAGAGGCAATGGATAATGGCTGGGAGCGTGTGTTCGAACCTCACATGAGACGATTTAATTTTTACAATATGTTTGTTCCAATTCTATGGCAGATCTAGCACAGGCATCACCACGCGTGCTCCATGTACCCTCGTACCTCCGCCGTTGGTCTTCACAACGATGCTATCTAGTGGCCCAGAAGCGAATCCCCATGATACACCCTCTCAAGACTCACCACACCAGAACCCAAACGCCCAGGTTTTATTTTTATTTATTTTTATAATCTTTTTCTTTTCTCTTTTAATTAAACCAATGTAGTCCTTTTTTAATATAGTTTTCCTTAGGTTTTTTTATAAAAACTCTTAAATAATCTTTTATAACTTTTTATTTTATTTAGATTAATAATATAATTTTAATTTAATTTAGTTAAATTTTAGATTCGTTAGATAGTAATTAATCTATAATTTAAATTAGTTTTAATTTTAGGTTTGTTAATTTATAATTTTAGGTTTGTTAATTTATAATTTTAGGTTAATTAATTTAACTTTTAGATAATTAGTTTAAATAGGTTTAGGTTAGCCTTTAATCAATGATTTTAGGAATTTACCAACAATGTAAGAGTTGTCTATTCAAACTGTAGGCTAAGGTTTTACCCTCAGGTTTTTGTTAGCCATTAACTTTTAAGGTTTTTTAACCATGTTTTTCTAAACTTATCCTTTTATATGCGAATTCTTTTCTCATCTCCCACTCCAGTGTATGTCGCATGCCTTTTTAAATTATTTGCCTTTATTTTGGATTTTGCCTTTTTATTTCTGCCTTTTTATATCTGCCTTTTTATTATGCTTATCATCTACTTAATTATTTCTTGTGGATTCCACACAAGTTTTTGCCATATTATGTAACTGCTCACAGGATGTAATAGTTAAGTAGGTTTATTTTCCTGCCTTTATTTTCCCGCATTCACATGTGTTTATTGTAATAACGTAGGACCATTAAACTGTTTTAAATTTTTGTATACTATTAAACTGCGTGGTTAGTAATTTAGGGAGTGGCAAGATTAATTGAACATAGCTCACTAATTAGAGATAAATATAATCGAATATAACCACATGATTGTTGCGCACACTCACCTTTAGGGTACCTCTCTTGTTGCCTGTTGCCTTCGATTTCGATCAAATAGTCAAGTCCCTTCGAGCGTAGGGATACCTTAGCTTGCTGCCTACGAATTCAAATCATCATAGTCCCTCGAATAAAAGATCATAGTCCTTTTGAGTTGCCTACGAATAAAGTGATCTCGTCCCCTCGATGTTGCCTCGATAAATGATGATAGTCCCTTCGATTGCTAAGGTATCCTTACTGTTGCCTAAACGACTATTATATCCTTCCCTTAGACTACTTGCCCTCTTTATGGTAGGGACAGTCTTGTGGTGAACGATTATTCACGATGACCCTTCGATGACCCGCACATCCAATTGAAAGGCTTCCTACCCTCTCATGGTATGGATAATCCCTTTCGCCCGAAAGACTTAAAGAACACGAAAGACAAAATTAGGGTAGGTAGTTCTTAATTGCTTGCTCAATTCAAACAAATTCAAAATACTTTTCACACCTCCTATTTCAAAACAATTTCAAAACAAGGCTACGCTTATTTACAAGTTAAAGTCCTTAACGAAATCTTTTACTATTCACACACGACACTTCAAACTTTTCAAACAAATCAAACAAAGTGAGCTAAAGCAATTAAGAGCCCATGGATAACCATGGATGCAAAGGGTGCCTTACACCTTCCCTTTGTATAACCTACCCCCCGAACTCAAAATATTTCAAAGGTCTTTCCTGTTCTTTTTGCCTTTCCAAATTGGATAAAATAAAAGTCGGTGGCGACTCATGCTTACCGCAACATGTCAAATAAAGTCAGTTCACCGTATTACAGGTAGGAATCGATTATTTTACCAAATGGGTCGAAGCAATACCATTAGCCAACATAGACCAAGAAGCTGTGATTGAGTTCATTCAAAAACACATACTATATAGATTTGGGATCTGTAATACGGTGAACTGACTTTATCGGAATGTGCGGATAGCAAGAGTCGCCACCGACTTTTATTTTATCCAATTAGGAAAGGCTAAAAGAACGGGAAAGACCTTTTGAAAGATTTTGAGTTCGGGGGGTAAGTTATACAAAGGGAAGGTGTAAAGCACCCTTTACATCCATGGTTTTCCATGGGCTCTTAATTGCTTAGCTCACTTTGTTTTCAAAATGTTTGAATTGTTTGAAAAGTTTGAAGTGTCGTGTGTGAATAGAAAAACTTCGTTTAAGGACTTTAGCTTGTAAATAAGCGTAGCCTTGTTTTGAAAGTATTTGAAAAGATAGGTGTGAAGAGTAATTTGATTTTTAGAGCATGCAATTAGTAGCAACTACCCTAAGTTTGAAAAATCGTTCTTTTACCTTTTCGGGCGAAAGGATCTATCCATACCATGAGAGGGCAGGAAGTCTTTCAATTGGATGTTAAGGGTCATCGAGGTTTATCGTTCGCCACAAGACTGTCCCTTGCCATAAAGAGGGCAGGTAGTCTAAGGGAAGGATATAATAGTCATTTAAGGCATCATGCGAGGATACCTTAGCAATAGGGACAATCACTCTTTATAAGGCAACCTCGGGGGAGTCTCAATAACTTTGAAGGCAACATTGCTTTAGGTATCCTCGGAATCGAGGGACTTTGACAATTTTTAGGAAACAAAGTTAAGGCAACAAGGCAGTAATTAATAGGCAACAGGCAACAAGAGGGATTACCCTAAAGGTGTGTGTGTGGCACAATCACGTGGTTAACTTCAATGACATTTATCTTATAAGTTAGTGATCTATGTTCAATTCATGGTTATCACTCCCTAAATTACTAACCACGCAATTAAAATAAAATAAAGGCAGAAATAAAATTTCCTACGCTATTACAATAAACACCTGCGGTGATGGGGGAAATAAAAAGGCAGAAAAGATAAGAGGGATCAATAATTAATCTTAAACATCCTTGGACGCTTTGATCTTCCTCGAATCCTCGACCGACTCTGAAAATTAAAAGAAAAAAATGATAGGGGTGAGTGTAGGACAGATTCATTAACTAGTGAGGCAAACCCTAATTTTTATAAGGCAAAAAATAAAAATAAAAATAGTATTAAACAAGTAAAGGATTAGAAACTTAGCTTTTCAGTTGGTATGGCGCGTGACTGAAGAGCCTTTGATTAACCCTAAAAAAAAATTAAGAATGAAAAAAAAGAAAGGTTAGTGTATTAATTGATCTAAACCCTAATGATAAGAGATCTACAAACCCTGAAAATTTTACAAACCCTGATCCTGAACCTCAAAGGGTTTTTTAAGAAAACTTATTGTGACCCAAAAGGTTTACAAAGCTTAAAAATGCGTTAGTGGATAACACCTACCTAAGGATGGATTCTATGGTTTATAAATGAATCAAGGTTAACAAAAAATTAATTATTAATTTTCAATTAATTAATTAATAGTCTATACAAAAATAACAATTTTTATCGTTTAAAAAATAAAATTAGAAAAACGAGTTTTCGATTAAAATAAAATTATTATATGATTTATGTGATAAGTTTTAATAATAGTAATAAAAATTAAAACTATGATACTAGATAAAATAAAAGAATGAATATAAATAAGGAATTGATAATTAGAACTAAAAAAAATTAAAGAAACTTAACTGGGATTTTGTGTGGTAAGGTCTGTAGGATGCACCATGGAACGCCATCTTTTGGACTGTCCGATCTGAGTTTGCGTTGATCCAGTGGAGGAAAAGTGAGGGAGTACCATGAGCGTTGACCAGTTAGGAGCGCTGGATCTTGTGTCAGGTTAATTCAAAATAAGTGATAAAATTAAACTGAGGGACCTGGGGGTC
Organism: Vicia villosa; assembly: GCF_029867415.1. NCBI lineage: Eukaryota > Viridiplantae > Streptophyta > Magnoliopsida > Fabales > Fabaceae > Vicia > Vicia villosa. Next base: position 134,150 of record NW_026705912.1, read on the forward strand.
CAACCCCCGTCTCAAGGGTGATGCGTTTCACTATATTGCCAGCAAGGCTGTATCGTTTTGTTGTTAGAGAACCACACGAATAAAAATAAATAAATAAACTAGTGTTATATGGAAAATTAAAAGACCAAATCGAAAGTGGGCCCTCATGTTTACGCAAGATCCAATCGTGGGAAGAGAGAGGGTCCTTGACTTTCTGACCAACCAATTACAACTGGGGAGAGAGTCTTCATGTTTTGACCGACCAATCACATGCTTCAGAAAAGCCAGGCCAGCCCTAGACTGTTCAGCGCCGCCGGAACAGTGTGTTCCGTCATCTTCTCCGGCGTGCAAGAATTTGGCAACCTGCAGAATTCGAGCAAAACAAAACAAAAGAAACCCAGATCACATAAACGAGGCCGTGCGAGTCCAATGGTGGCCTTCATTCAACCTGAAACCGCTTGTAGGTGCAGATACGAAGATCACAACCTCCATGCCCTAACAATGGCACCTTCTCGTTCCTGCGCCAAACCTTGCAAACGATGACTCTAACAAACTCTAAACATCATCAGGATCATGAATACATATACGAAAATCATTTAAATTATAAGAATGAAGAGTTTGAGATTCAAGAGACTAAGCAAACCGGCGAGAGTTAGGGAGAACGTTTGAAGATGCTTCGGGCTTCAAGAACGATATGAATGTAATCCTGGGACCTTCAGGATTATGATGGAGTGCCTGGAATCGATTGCAACTTGCTGAGAGGAGTTTTTCCATGTGCCCTAGTTTCTTGATAATTTGGGAAATTTGGAAACCCTAGTCCTTGTCCATTTTTTTCGTCCCTTTTGCCTCTGCTAAGCTTGTGTATATATAGAAGAAAGATTAGGGCAACATATATGAATCAAATCCAAGTGATTGGAATAAGGGAGATTTGATTTTCCAATCATGTGAATCTTTCTATTTTTGGACCTAAACTTTATCAATCAAGCTTCCACGAATTTCCAGTGATTTATCATGATTTGGAGACTCAATATTTGTTACAAAAATAAACTCATTCATCCCTTTAATATTTTCCATGATTATGTTAGATTTAATTTGAATTTTTAATGAATAAAATCCAAAATAAATGGAATAAAAATAGTAAAATTAAGGGAATGAAAACATGGGCCTTTTCCAAACTCAAAATCACGTGGGAAGTACAACATCATAGGCCCATTACTCAAACAAATGAAATTCACCAATTAGGGCTTCATGTAAATTCTCAAAAATCGACCAACTTGCGCAAGCCATAACTCATTCAATATTTATCATATGGAAGTGTTCTATGACTTTTTGGAAAGCCCAAGATGTCCTCTAAAATCCACTTTGGAACATATTTTCCATTTGGAGATTTTATCTTGATGATATCGCTCCTGACAAAAAACAGCTTTTTGCGATCTTCTAGAAGGACCTGTAATGTTTTGGCCTATATCTCTCAAATGAAGCATTTTTAGACTTGGTATGTGAGAGACAAAGTTGTAGAGAATTCAATTTCCTTCAAATTGAGCTTTGGATGGGAAATTTCTGATGTTCCATGTGGAAGTTATGGCTGGTCAAAGTTGGGTTGACTTTCTCCTCAAAACCCTAATTTAGAAACTTAGGTTTTTTTGATGATTTTGGAGCTTTCTCTGATGCATCATGATCAATCCTTGATCAAATGAGATAGGATCCCAGTGGGGCTTAATCCTTGATCAACCAGTTTCGACTTTCCGGACGAGGACGTCATGTACCTCAAGATGAAAGATTACGACGAGCCACTACCAGACGAAGGACCTGAGATAGGATCCCAGTGGGGCTTAATCTTTGACGGAGCTGTCAATGCTTATGGACGAGGAATTGGGGCAATCATTGTTACACCTCAGGGTACCCATATTCCATTTACTGCCAGATTAACTTTCAAATGCACAAACAATGAGGCCAAATATGAGGCTTGCATCATGGGTCTCGAAGAAGCCATGGATCTAAGAATCAAACACTTGGATGTATATGGAGATTCTGCTTTGGTCATCAATCAAATCAAAGGAGAATGGGAAACACGCCAACCAGGGCTAATCCCTTACAAAGACTACGCAAGAAGATTGTTACCATTCTTCGACAGGGTAGATTTTCATCACATTCCTCGTGAAGAAAACAATTTGGCTGATGCATTAGCCACACTCTCTTCCATGATTAGGATAAATCATTGGAATGACATTCCTCAGATCCATGTTATGCGCCTGGATAGGCCCGCTCATGTGTTCACAGTAGAAGCAATCATCGACGACAAACCGTGGTATCACGATATCAAGAACTTTCTTCAAAAGCAAGAGTACCCTCTTGGGGCGTCAAAGAAAGATAGAAAGACTTTGAGAAAGTTAGCTTGTAGATTCTTCCTGAATGAAGATGTTCTGTACAAGAGAAACTTCGACATGGTTCTGCTCAGATGCGTTGACAGAAAAGAAGCAGAAATACTCATGAGAGAAATACATGAAGGTTCCTTTGGTACTCACATTAATGGACATACCATGACAAGGAAAATACTGAGAGCAGGATATTATTGGCTGACAATGGAGTCAGATTGCTACCAGTACGCAAAGAGGTGTCACAAATGTCAGATCTACGCCGATAGAATTCATGTGCCACCATCTCCTCTCAACATACTCTCTTCCCCTTGGCCTTTCTCCATGTGGGGAATCGACATGATTGGAATGATCGAACCAAAAGCGTCCAACGGACATCGCTTCATCTTGGTAGCCATGGACTATTTCACCAAATGGGTTGAAGCAGCTTCATATGCAAACGTTACAAGACAAGTTGTCGTCAGGTTTATCAAGAATCACATCATCTGTCGCTACGGCGTTCCTAGCAAGATAATCACTGACAATGGGTCAAATTTGAATAACAAAATGATGAAGGAGCTTTGTGAAGAATTCAAGATCGAACATCACAACTCATCTCCTTACAGACCAAAGATGAATGGAGCTGTAGAAGCAGCTAACAAAAACATCAAGAAAATCATTCAGAAGATGGTCATCACTTACAAAGATTGGCATGAAATGCTCCCGTATGCTCTTCATGGTTACCGTACATCAGTACGTACTTCGACTGGAGCAACTCCTTTCTCCCTTGTATATGGCATGGAGGCAGTCCTACCTATAGAGGTTGAGATTCCATCAATGAGAGTTTTGATGGAGGCAAAATTAACAGAAGCCGAGTGGTGTCAAAGCAGATTCGATGAATTGAACTTAATCGAAGAAAAGCGCATGACAGCTTTATGCCACGGACAGCTATATCAACAAAGAATGAAGAAAGCTTTCGACAAAAAGGTTCGACCTCGCACAATCAAAGAAGGCGACCTTGTACTCAAAAAGATTCAATCTTTTCTCACAGATTCGAGAGGGAAATGGACTCCCAATTATGACGGCCCCTACGTGGTCAAGAGAGCTTTCTCAGGAGGAGCCTTAATACTCACGACTATGGATGGAGAAGAATTCACCCGTCCTGTGAACGTCGATGCAGTCAAGAAATACTTCGCCTAAATAAACAAAAGAACAGCTCGCTAAGTTGAAAACTCGCAAAGAGCGACTTAGGCAAAAAAGAGCGTCTCGGTGAATCGAAAACCCGAAAGGGCGATTCAGGCAAAAGTTAGAGACATAAAAAAATATATTAATCAATCCCGGTAGACTTAAAACCCAAAAGGGGTAGTTTACGCAAAAGTTAGGGATATATGGCAAGTAACTGTGTTCAGGACAAACTTGATCATTCAAAATCCATAGCGGAGTATTCATCAGCAGTAGGTCATCTTTTACGAAGCACGAATACAGCGCAACTCGGAGTGGAAGGGAAAGATAACGGTCGTCACGTTTCATCGTAGCCCTTTTCCCGAAAATTACCAATTTCCAACTTTGTAAATACTCCATGGAATCAAGCATTTGGCTGATTACCATTCCATATATAATAATTTGAGCCTTGTGCTTTTCCTTTGCAATCTAGTCTTATTCAGTTTCTTGGAATGCGTTTTAAGTTTAAACAGTCATTTTCTTGAGACAAATGTTTTCATAAAATAAAATGAATTTACTTGCAAAAATAAAGGTGAAATTTCTTTCTAAGGTTTACAAACAATAGGAAGAATGCAAACAGTTGCTCCGAGAACGGTTGAGACTCCGGGAACCAATATTTCCCCATGAGGTCGCTTTGCAAACATCTCCCGATGACGGATCTTTACTTCAATTCATATTACTTACTTCGGACAGCGGACAACTGATAACCAGATATTCCCGACAGAGTTCGAACTCCAAGAAGAGGACATCTTCTGATCCACAAGAATTCAAGTCGTATCTTAGGATTTTCCATCCGCGACAATTCTATTCACATTCACTTTACATTTTATCATTGTCATAATGTTCATGCATACATTACATCATAATTGCATAGTCGAATCAGGCTTTGATCCTGTGAATGCCTAAGTCATTGAGGCATGAACTCAAGTTTCCCCTGCAAGTTCCGGAGAAACTTTTTCCTTCGAAACAACAGTTCATACACAAGGATCTCACCAAGCAAGTCAACAGATGGTAGTCTCCCTCAAAGAGATAGTTTGTTCACTTTTGGAATTCCTCAGCCGAGAATCTCCTGCAGAGCGACATTCGACAGCCTTCTTCAGATAAGATGGTCTGCTTCACATTTTGGAATTCCCTACAGGTTTGGTATTTCCCCAGCAAGGTCAAGAGGTGCCACTTCTTGTCAAAGAAAAATTCAGAATCTCCCAGCAGATCGACAAATGATTCCCCAGCGAAGTCAGCGAATGATAGTCTTCGTCCAGAAGATAGTTCAGATTCCCTAACAAAGTCAGCAAATGGCAGTCTCTTTCAGCAGAAGACAGTTTGCTCACTTTCTATCATAACAAAGTCAGCAAATGGCAGTCTCTTTCAGCAGAAGACAGTTTGCTCACTTTCTTTCATAACAAAGTCAGCAAATGGCAGTCTCTTTCAGCAGAAGACAGTTTGGTCACTTTCCTTCATGACAAAGTCAGCAAATGGCAGTCTCTTTCAGCAGAAGACAGTTTGCTCACTTTCTTTCATGACAGGGTCGACAAATGGCAGTCTTTTCCCAAGAAAAGACAGTTTGTCTGTTAAATACTCAAGAGATCGACAAATGGCAGTTTCTTCGAACAGTTTGTCTGTTTCTGGGATGTTTAACTCCCCACAGAGTCGATGAATGGCAGTTTTCCTCTTAGGAAAACAGTTCGTTGATTCCCCAGGCATCAGTTGACGAATGGCAGTTTTCACCCCGAAAACAGTTCGTCCGCCTTCAAACAAAGTCATTAGCCCCTCAAAAGATCATGAGGCCATATGACATTCTTTCAAAGACGTCAAGTCAAAAGGGAAGATGGTGAAGTTTCTTTACTACCGTCAAATGGCATCTTATCTCCAAGCGCTGGTAAGAAGTTTGACGAGGAAACAAACCTTTGAAGTTTCTTTACAGCCGTCAAATGGCATCTTATCTCCAAGCGCTGATAAGAAGTTTGACGAGGAAACAAACCTTTGAAGTTTCTTTACTACCGTCAAATGGCATCTTATCTCCAAGCGCTGATAAGAAGTTTGACGAGGAAACAAACCTTTGAAGTTTCTTTACTACCGTCAAATGGCATCTTATCTCCAAGCGCTGATAAGAAGTTTGACGAGGAAACAAACCTTTGAAGTTTCTCTACAGCCGTCAAATGGCATCTTACCTCCAAGCGCTGGTAAAAAGTTTGATGAGGAAACAGACCTTTGGAGATTTTCTCTTTATCTGAGATATTGTCCAAACGCAACTGAGACCAGTTTCGAGATTTGGACATCCGGAACGAGAGGAGGTTGTTTACCTTTTTCTAAGTATCAACACTTAGTTAAAGAAGATGGATTGCGCATCCTATACTGCCATCCATTCGCCAGAATCCACATCAAGTATTTCTGCAGGAGTTTGTCTCCTCATCCCCCGCCAAGTGCGACAACGGGATCAAGTCATGCAAAGATTTTTATCAATTACAACATCTCAGGAGCGCCCAAAATTCGGGCATTCCTCGATATTTAAGTCTCTTTTACGCCGGAAAGATCGAGATATCAATCTCTCTCCCTCCAGATAAAAGAAACTTAAATAGGGGCATCTGTCATACCCTAATTTTTGACCCCCCTGAGATGGCATATCTTCAGGATTTTTCATCAGGTCAAGACAAGTTCCCAGAGCAGTTACTTCTCCATCTGGTATCTAATCGAGGATGCTCAAAGACAAGAAAGCTCAGGCAAAGGATCAATCAATACAAGGATTAGTCCCTAATACAATCATGGGGCTCAAGGACTTCATTTTTCTCATCTATGATTGATTAGACATCCAGTCATCTGAGTACAGGTTTACTCAGGTCACCAAACTAGGGTTTTGAGCCTATCAAGGACTGAAATCAGGGATCACCTTTGGGAAACCCTAAAAAGCCCCAGGGAACCATTCAAAGACATCAATCATCTTCAAATATCTCATATGACAAGATCCACTGGACATTACACCTCAGTTCAAAGTCTACAGTCATCATTGTCCTCTGGTCGACAATTAGGGTTTTTGACCTAATTCACCAAGATAGTTGACTTTTAATCAGGGCATGGATCCAAAACTCAAGACATGATTCAAGAATCTCTACTACCTCAATATAATCCATTTACATCAATCATTTGAGGAGAAGATCTTGTTTCTACACAAAAGCCCAAAAATTCACTTTGTCAGGGAAAAGTCAACTGTGAAGGATCATCATTGACTTTTAAGGTTTTTGGTCAAATAATGATTTTCAAAGATCAATATCATCAATATATGGATGTCAAAGTCATTTGACCAAAGAAATTCAAAGAAATTCATCAAGGAACAAAAAGTCGGGAATTAGGGTTTTTGAAGGCATGGTGAGAACTCAAAATTTCACCTACACAACTCAAAAAACTTCCAACATGAAAGTTGTAGATCTTGCAAAATAAAACAACATCTTACAAGGGAACTTTTTTCAAAAGATCAACCATTTATGAAGTTTTGGAAATTTTGAAGTTTAGGTCATAAACACTTAGAAATTTTTCTAAGTGTTTTAACCTAGTTTTCATCCAACTTTGGGCTCATTTTTCACAAATTTCCCAAATGATTCTGAAGAAGACATAAACTAATGATTTGAAGTAGATGTTTAGGGCTTTCCAAATTGTGTTCAACCTTCTCCAAACTCAATTTGAGCTAGGAGTTATGCTTGTTCAAAGTTGGCCTCATGAAGTAAAATTATAGGTCATGTGCAAATTGGAACTTTGCAATTTTGTGCATTTTGCTTCATGAATGGATGCTACACGACCCATAACATGTCTGAAACAATACCATGCATTCATTTTCACCATGGCATGAAGATTGAAGAAGATTCCCAAAAGCAAGAACATGTGATTATGTAATCATTACTTTTGAGAATTTATGATAAGCAATGATTCACCAATTGGAATCTTCTCCTAAGCCAATAGAAACTTGCTACATATCAGAAATGTTCCCTAAGATCCTGCAAGATCAATGGATAGGGGAAGCTAGCCCGAAAATGCATCATTGCATTTTGGAGATTCTTTGAATTTCTTCATGGCTAAGAAACCAAACTCACTACACTAAGCAAGCTCACCACAGCCAATTGATCTGCATCCATTTGCCTATAAATAGAGGCCTCATTCTCATTCAGAAAACACACCAAAGCAACAGAATTCTTGCTTTCTCTTTTCTTTCTTCATACTTAGTTTTTTCAAAGGTCCTTTGGCAAGAAGACTCGGATTCTTCAAACCAAAGCTCTCTCTTTGAAAATAAGTATTCAAACACATTGAGGGAGGCATTTGGAGGTGATCCAAACCTCTGGAACACTGCTGGGCGTGGAGAATCATCATCTCCACCTCTCATTTGGAGCACTTGCAGTTGGAGGACCACAGAACAATTCAGGAGGTTTCAAGCCAAGCCAATCATCCAGGCACACTCCTCAGGTCATAGTGAAGCTAACCAGATGGCTGCAGCTCATCTGTAACTCCAAATTCAACAACCTCCATGTTCACTTGAAGCTGAAATCGAGGGAGGACCACAGAGCAATTCAGGAGGATTCAAGCTCCAATAAGCATCCAGTTAGCATCATTGAGTCTCAGGGAAGCTATTGAGATCATTCATTCAAGCCCAGGTGGTCTCTATCATCCTCACGACCTCCATTTTCAGAGGTAAGTTCCTGAACCTCACTTCTCTAATTTAAGTACTCTTTGTGAAATAGCTCGATTCTATCTTGTTCAGCATCATCAGAGGATTGAAAACCCTCTATCATCATCCATTTATCTTTCAGTATAGTCATTTAATTTGATTTTGAAATTTTAGGGTTCTTCACGATTTCTGGTAAATTAGTTAGATGTAGTTAATATTAATTCATGTTAGTTACATATTTAGAATCGTGAGTGAATTTAGAGCAAGTTTCATGTTTACATCATTGCAAATGGTTGAGAGTTGAGAGAGTTCAGAAATTTGAATTGATGGAGCTTGAGGTTGAAGACGAAGATGGAGGGTGGCGCCATTTTTCAAATCTCTGAGCGAAGTTTGTTTTATTTTTAATGATAGGCGTTTCCTTAACGAATGAATAACTTGCCCTAGTGGCCACACATGCGCTCTTAGTCTCCTCATGCCCAAGGTCTGGGGTTCGAATCCCCCTCGCCTCAGACCTTTTGATTTTATTTTCTTTTTTCCACTCAATGCACTAGACAACACACATATTGCAATGAAATGCCCTCTATAACACCATGCGCGCGTTGGCTGGTTGGTGTGTGTTTTGATTGTTGGCTTCAAGGGCGTGGGTTCAAACCATGGTGAGGCCAAAATATTTTTTTATCACTTTTCCTTTTCATTTTCTTCACAACTTCACATAATTAATTCACTTATCAAATTAAATCATTTTCACTTCATTTTTCACACACTTTTTATTTAACATATCTATTTTGTGAATAATCAAAAAAATCATAAAAATATTATTTATTTCATGTATTTTTATTAGGTTTAAAATAGTATGTTTTAGGTGTTTTCTTAAATACTTTAATACATATTTTCATTTTGTTTTAACCTAAATCATTTTGTAAATAAAGTTTATGATAAAACCCTAATTGTTTAGGTCTTAATTAAGTAAAAAATCTTTATTTTTACTTTAATTAAGTTGACTTTTGTCAATTCTCAAAACTGTTTTCAATCTCCGAATAAATCAAATGATTAGGGTTTTCAAACAACAAAACCTTGTATCATTCAAAATCATTTTCAATTGCTTTTACACCAGTACTGTAAAGTACTGGGCCTCTAATAGAGTGTAAGTCCCAAAAACCTTCTCTTCTTAGCTTGTTTTCAAAACTGTATTTTCAAAATCTTCTTTCTGTTTTCAAAACATTCTTCTGGTATTTGAAGGGCATTATTCCCGGTGAAACTCTTCAGATACCTATGTGACCTTTGTCCATCTTCACTTCTTCTGTTTTCAAAAAACCATTAACTGTTTATCATATATTCAACTGTCATCAACAAAACAACAAAAATTACTGTTGAGGCTCTGTACATACTTCTTCAATGGCCTCCACTCCATCCAGGTTAGGCTTTACAAGCTTTCAATTTACAGTCTTTATTTAAATTACTGTCAAATATAAATTGTGCATATATTAGTTTAGAACTACGTTTGAGTATAAACCTTAGGACAGTTAAACTATATATATATATTATAGGAATATGGCCTAGGATTGAGAATGTCTTCCCGGTGAAGGCTCTTTCCTAATTAGAGATCTGTAGTTCAAACCCCCAAGATGAATTATTCCCGGTGAAACATCTTGGCAAAAACCTTAGAATCCAAATAAATAGGACACATCCACCCAAAGAGGAATTATTCCCGGTGAAACCTCTTACCCATTTGCTTAGAGCCAAAATAAGTTCAAAACTACATAGCTTTCTCTTGTGCTATAACAAGGACCCTCGATTAGCCTCCTCTTGGGCTTTGTACAATGACCCACAGGCTTCTTAAAAGCATTTCCAGCTTCCTCTTGAGCTTGTATACAAGGACCCATCAGGTTTCTTATAAACATAGGAACAGGTCTTTAGTCACCTTTTAGCCTACCCTGGTGAGTTTCTTCCAATTTAAACCAGACTTTAAACAAGCTAAGTTTGTCTCAATTTTGCATTGAGTACACCTTTTGGAATGAGAGACATGGACAGTCTCTGTCACCCTTATCTTCATCAATCTTCCTTAGCAGAGTCTAGGATCCATGCTTTGGGTCATCCTCAGCATTGAGTCAGCCTTCATCTTGGGCTTTAAACAAGAAGTCTCCATTAGATAATCTTTCTGCCATTCATTTTCAACAAAACCCCTGGAAAGGGTTAGCCTCCAAAGTCAATTAATAAAAAATGTCAAAAAAATAAAGATTCATTTCTCTTAGGAGATAATTTCCCCAAAAGAGTCAAAACCCCTGGAAAGGGTCAGCCTCCAAAAACATGATAAAGTCAGTCTTTTAACAGACAAATTCACCAGCTGAGTCAAAATCCCTGGAAAGGGTTAGCTTCCACACATTCCTTCATTTCAATATAAACCCCTGGAAAGGGTTAGCCTCCAAAGTCAATTAATAAAAAATGTCAAAAAAATAAAGATTCATTTCTCTTAGGAGATAATTTCCCCAAAAGAGTCAAAACCCCTGGAAAGGGTCAGCCTCCAAAAACATGATAAAGTCAGTCTTTTAACAGACAAATTCACCAGCTGAGTCAAAATCCCTGGAAAGGGTTAGCTTCCAAAGAAAAAACAGTCTTTTAATAAATAAAATCTCCTCAGTAGAGTCAAAACCAACAAAAACAGTTAGCCTCAACCTTGGGCTTCATACAAGGCACCCAAACAATAAAACTCCCCTGTCAAGAGTCAGCCTCAACCTTGGGCATTGTACAAGGCAGATAATAGAGTCTCCCCAATGAGTTCTTCATCACTCAGTAGCCACAACCTTGGGCTTCGTACAAGGCAGATAAACCATATTTTCATGTGTCAAAGATTCCTAACACCTAGGATCTTTTCCCCCATAGAGTCATCCATACTCAGTTTATTTAAGAGTCTGCCACAACCTTGGGCTTTGTACAAGGCAGAAAATAATGTTTTCCCTAGCTAGAGTTAGCCACAACCTTGGGCTTTGTACAAGGCACATAAAATAGAGTCATTCATTCAATTATCCTCAACAGTTAGCCACAACCTTGGGCTTTGTACAAGGCACATAAATAGAGTCTCCCTAAGTAGAGTCAGCCTCAATTCTGGGCTTTGTACAGAACACAAAAATACCCTGTAATTAATTCCCAGTGGAGTCATCTCCCAGAGTCAATAATATTAATTAATCAATCAAAAAGCCTCAAGCTTGGGCCTCATACAAGCCAGCTAAAGTCAAATCTTTTATACAGTAGATAGACATAGCTTATCTCTATAGAGAGATATTTTTACTACTCTACCACATTCAAACAAACAAACATTTCAATTTCAATTTCAATCAAAGTCTCCCATTTAGGACTCTGAAAGACATGCTCTGGCACATCCCCAGACTTGTACACTTTCCCTAATTTGGATGAGCATTTTTCTTTCATTTTAGAGGCACGTTGGCTGTCATACTTGATCAACCAAGTAGACTCCCCTCTTGAATGAAATGAATCCAGTTATTCTGTCACTCCTTTAAATGTTTGTGGTAGAATAGTACAAATACCTCTCTGTAGAGATGATTTCATGTCTCTTTACTGTAAACAGAGATTTAATTCAAAGCTTCAACCTTGAGCTTCAAGCAAGGCACCAAAAACAAGTAATTTCCCTAGTTAGTTCCCCGAACTACATTAAGCTCTGACTTCCACTAGGGATATGTAGGCATGAGGTTCACAAGGAATCTCAGCGAGCTAATAAAATACCAAAAATAGTCAGTCTGTCTATATGTCTGTCTTTCTTTAAATCAAATCAATTCCTTCTCCTAACACAAAGGAGAAACTTTCCCAATCATTAGCAGCAAACACAATCACAAATGACACAAAGAAGGTTCCTGTAGAGTACTACAGATATGTAGGGTGTTTAAACACTTCCCTATGTATAACCGACCCCCCGGACTCCAGAATTTCTAGTCTAGGTGAAATCCCCACACTTAGCAAACTCCTAGGGTTTAGTTGAGATCTTTTTTTCCCTTTCCTACTCGTAGGACCAATAAGAAAGTTCGTGTGATATCGTAGGAAGAACTGAAATAAAATTCATCCCACCACGGGCGCATTCTCCTTCCAAATTTCGCGTGAAGGGTTTAGCGTGCCGTCCTCCCAAGTGAAACGGGGAGGTAAAAGAAAACGACACCACAAATATGTTTATGACATATGATATGTGAATATGATTTATGTTGTCTCGATTGAGAAAATAAATCTCTAAATCCTTGTGATTTTGTTGTCTAATCTTGTCTTGAAGATGCTCAGCTGGAGATTTATGATTTCTGCTTGGGGATGAAAGCGATTTGAATGGTTGATCTTGATGTACCCTGACCGAGGATAATAGAGATGAATAACCCTGTTTGGGGAAGAGAAAAAGTGTTGGGGAACCGACAATGTCGAAGATGTAAACCCCGTTGAGGAACTAAGTCTTTGTTTGGACGAGAACATTTGAAGGTATCTTCTTAATGATTACTCTGTGGGGATGTGATCCTGTTTAACTGGCTTTGTGGGAAGGCATGAATGCTTTCAATATTTCCCCCAGTGATTTATAGCTCTTGCCATTCCTGGACTTATATTGATTAGGACACACCACTGAGTGTTGATCAAGATGTCAAACTGGACTTGCATAGATTTGCCCCTGCTAGCAGGGACTTTGGAAAGATTCGCCTCTCGAGGACTTTGTGAAACGTGCACTATGGGGGACATTCCCCTAGTAATCATAGGCCCAAGACAATGTCCCATGTTGATTGGGAAGTAGCTTAAGATCTACTTGGATGCATGCCCCTGATTATTTTGGCATCCTTGAGAGATTCTCGGAATCTTGACTTGATTGCCCCAGATTGGTTGGACAAAACACGTCGTGCCCCTTGTATACGTAGGAGACATTGCTTCTGGAATGATCTTGTCTGTCGGGATAACTGTTAGTCATTAGTTGTACCCTGTGCAGGTTCTTCCTGTTGCTAACATTTGAAATTATGTAGCAGAATATGTTTAATAATGTATTCATGAGATGCAATGCATATGTTTGTCTTGATTTTGTTGAAAACATTTAGACTGGAGATGTAAAAGTGTGATGTTTGTAAAAGACGAAATATCAACTCAGCATTTATGGTAAACCTTAAGGAGTCAGGATACCTTTTTGGTGACAGTATGCTTTCGAACTAACCATGCTTCAGTTAGGACTTTCAAGGGTTGTAACGTGGCTTTGTTCACGGTTTAAGAAACAAAGGATAATGACTCAAATTTATTTATACCCATCCCGATCTTCGTGATGTTCTTCGATCCTATGCTCAGTTAACTTTGCGTTTAAGTCTTAGCAAAGCTTTGAAGTTGTAACATTGACATTTTGATGATGGTTGAAGCACCAAAAGTTTATTTGGACAGTCAGTCGTCTTTATTTGTAATTCTTTTTGTCGAGGATTTGTAGTGACCTCCTTTTGACTTTGACTTTTCGTTATCCCTAACTTTTGCCTGAACTGTTTATTTTAGTGTTACAGTCAGCGGGATGTTTCGCTTTTTGATAATTCTCCTTCATAGGTTTTGACTTATCAACTTTTTCTTTTTGGTGGATATTGACTGCCTGACTTAATGGTTGCGGGAACCCATCATTATTCGTGTAGACAACAACTAAGATAATTGAGTTAATTGAGTAACTACCCTGCCACAGGTTATGATTAAGGGTTTTAAATTGTACAAGAAAGAAAACTTCTACTTCTTAGGCTCAAAGGGGTTGACGAGGGATTAACATCCTTATATCTCCACTGTTTAGGAATTGAAACAATGCCTGTACATCGTCAGCATAGTCTGTTCAAAAGCATATTTTATGAGGTCGCGGTATCATGTTCGTCATTCTCCCTCAAAAGGCATACAGCTTTAGCAGGAGTCGAGTATCACAAAACATATGCAAAGTAAAGACGCAATTTAAAATGAGTAATAGCGAAATGATTTGTTCAAGACAAACATATGCAATGCACTGATGATGATTATTAAAACAAATAATGTCTATCATGAGTCAAATGTTCAAACAAACAGAAAAGAAACTTGCAAATGAAAGTAGATCTAATGATCCAAAAGTTCGTCCGTCTAGATGTCAATCAGTCTTGTCATGACTAGGCATAGGGGCGGTGATCATCACATGAGTTTTCAGGAGGGTTGAATTTGATTTCCCCGTCATCGATCAGATCTTGAATCTTATTCCTCAATGTCCAGCAATTGTTTGTGTAATGTACAGGAATGTTGGAATGGTACGCGCATCTTGCATTGAGTTTATAGCCAGGAGTGGAGGTGTTAGAATTCTTAGGAGCATCCCTCAGAGTAATCAACCTGATCTTCAACAGATGTTGTAATGCTTGAGCCGATGACATATTGATTTTGGTGAATTGACGCTTAGGTGCATCTGGCTTGCGTCGTTGTTGTGGAACTGGTGTAGAGATTCAGAGTATCTGGGGTTCGAGCTTCCGGAATGTATATCTGATAAGAATGTTTTAGAATGTCCGAGGTTCGAGCTTCCAGAATGTATATTTGATTGGAATGTTTCAGAAGTCTGGGGGTCAAGCTTCCAGAATGTTCATCTGATTAGGATTGATTTGTTGATGGTATTTGTCTGACCAGTTGGTCAACCTGAAAGGAAAAGTTAGTTTTATGTGATGTTATGAATGCAAATGCAATCTTTTCAAGGATCTTTAGGAATTTAGTTAGCAACATTAGAAAATGGTTTGGTCACGTCTTTGTCTGAAGAATTCTGGCTTTTGTCTTTGAATGTCTTTCTTTGAGAATCAAGCTCACCATATCCTGTGGGTCATAGCCTCTGATTCGGGATACTTGTACTTTTGAATTTGAAAGCATATGGCTAGAGGAAAATAAATTCTCTTGCCCCTTGATAGGTATCGTGTCCCTGAACTGGAATGCATACGACCAGAGGAAAATAAATTCTCTTGCCCCTTGATAGGTACTGTGTCTTTGAATTGGAAGACGAATGGCTAGAGGAAAATAAATCCTCTTGCCCCTTGATAGGAATTTAGTCCTTGATAAGGGCACCTGATATTGTGCGCTCTAAATTCCTAGGATTCTTGAAAGGGTTAGTTAACATGATATGTTATAATGTCATGATGTCATGATGTTATGCGAATGCAATGTATCAGGAAAAGCGTAAGATAGTAGGGACAGATAAGTCCTACAAGCAAAACCTGCAAGGAAATAAAAGGGCTAGATAACACACAAGCAAGTCACACAGGTGTCCTTAGGTTTAGAGGCTTGCATGGAGTTTGATCAGGTAACTACCCTTCCCCAAAGGTACTTCTATGGATAAGGATGATATCAGCAACGAGTTCTACCGAGTTATTCAGAATTGTCAGCCCTTCTAAAGCACCCTCGGACATGATGCATTTGCACCATGCAATGATACTTTGAGAGAGAACCTATCTGAATTGTAGCATCGGGTAGCGACTAGTTCTCAACATTTGTCAAGAGTAGTCCCCCCACTACGTTCCTAAAGGCCAGGATGGGTTAAAGGTAACTAAAGGTCCTTGAGCTCCGGCGCACCCACAGTTACATACATAGACCTCCCTCATTTGAGAAAGGTGTGCATATATCTATGGAGTCCTAACTCAAGCATGAACTTCATATTGACTCATCTCCCACATATGTGAAAGAGGTCGCCATGACTATGCCACTCCTATCTTAAGTGTACTTGAATCCGGGTATAGGATTCGTCCTTCATTTAATTCCCAAGCAACCTTTAAAATAAAGCAAGCAAAGCAAACATTTAAGTGATCCTAAACTTTAAGGTAACCCCTCTTTTATTCGAAAGTATCCCCAGTAGAGTCGCCAGTTCTGTAATACGGTGAACTGACTTTATCGGAATGTGCGGATAGCAAGAGTCGCCACCGACTTTTATTTTATCCAATTAGGAAAGGCTAAAAGAACGGGAAAGACCTTTTGAAAGATTTTGAGTTCGGGGGGTAAGTTATACAAAGGGAAGGTGTAAAGCACCATTTGCATCCATGGTTTGCCATGGGCTCTTAATTGCTTAGCTCACTTTGTTTTCAAAAGGTTTGAATTGTTTGAAAAGTTTGAAGTGTCGTGTGTGAATAGAAAAACTTCGTTTAAGGAATTTTGCTTGTAAATAAGCGTAGCCTTGTTTTGAAAGTATTTGAAAAGAGAGGTGTGAAGAGTAATTTGATTTTTAGAGCAAGCAATTAGTAGCAACTACCCTAAGTTTGAAAAATCGTTCTTTTACCTTTTCGGGCGAAAGGATCTATCCATACCATGAGAGGGCAGGAAGTCTTTCAATTGGATGTTAAGGGTCATCGAGGTTTATCGTTCGCCACAAGACTGTCCCTTGCCATAAATAGGGCAGGTAGTCTAAGGGAAGGATATAATAGTCATTTAAGGCATCATGCGAGGATACCTTAGCAATAGGGACAATCACTCTTTATAAGGCAACCTCGGGGGAGTTTCAATAACTTTGAAGGCAACATTGCTTTAGGTATCCTCGGAATCGAGGGACTTTGACTACTTTTAGGAAACAAAGTTAAGGCAACAAGGCAGTAATTAATAGGCAACAGGCAACAAGAGGGATTACCCTAAAGGTGTGTGTGTGGCACAATCACGTGGTTAACTTCAATGACATTTATCTTATAAGTTAGTGATCTATGTTCAATTCATGGTTATCACTCCCTAAATTACTAACCACGCAATTAAAATAAAATAAAGGCAGAAATAAAATTTCCTACGCTATTACAATAAACACCTGCGGTGATGGGGGAAATAAAAAGGCAGAAAAGATAAGAGGGATCAATAATTAGTCTTAAACATCCTTGGACGCTTTGATCTTCCTCGAATCCTCGACCGACTCTGAAAATTAAAAGAAAAAATGATAGGGGTGAGTGTAGGACAGATTCATTAACTAGTGAGGCAAAACCTAATTTTTATAAGGCAAAAAATAAAAATAAAAATAGTATTAAACAAGTAAAGGATTAGAAACTTAGCTTTTCAGTTGGTATGGCGCGTGACTCAAGAGCCTTTGATTAACCCTAAAATAATGAAAAAAAAGAAAGGTTAGTGTATTAATTGATCTAAACCCTAATTGATAAGAGATCTACAAACCCTGAAAATTTTACAAACCCTGATCCTGAACCTCAAAGGGTTTTTTAAGAAAACTTATTGTGACCCAAAAGGTTTACAAAGCTTAAAAATGCGTTAGTGGATAACACCTACCTAAGGATGGATTCTATGGTTTATAAATGAATCAAGGTTAACAAAAAATTAATTATTAATTTTCAATTAATTAATTAATAGTCTATACAAAAATAACAATTTTTATCGTTTAAAAAATAAAATTAGAAAAACGAGTTTTCGATTAAAATAAAATTATTATATGATTTATGTGATAAGTTTTAATAATAGTAATAAAAATTAAAACTATGATACTAGATAAAATAAAAGAATGAATATAAATAAGGAATTGATAATTAGAACTAAAAAAAATTAAAGAAACTTAACTGGGGTTCTGTGTGGTAAGGTCTGTAGGATGCACCATGGAAGGCCATCTTTTGGACTGTCCGATCTGAGTTTGCGTTAATCCAGTGGAGGAAAAGTGAGGGAGTACCATGAGCTTTGACCAGTTAGGAGCGCTGGATCTTGTGTCAGGTTAATTCAAAATAAGTGATAAAATTAAACTGAGGGACCTGGGGGTCCAACCCCTGTCTCAAGGGTGATGCGTTTCACTATATTGCCAGCAGGGCTGTATCGTTTTGTTGTTAGAGAACCACACGAATAAAAATAAATAAATAAACTAGTGTTATATGGAAAATTAAAAGACCAAATCGAAAGTGGGCCCTCATGTTTACGCAAGATCCAATCGTGGGAAGAGAGAGGGTCCTTGACTTTCTGACCAACCAATTACAACTGGGGAGAGAGTCTTCATGTTTTGACCGACCAATCACATGCTTCAGAAAAGCCACGCCAGCCCTAGACTGTTCAGCGCCGCCGGAACAGTGTGTTCCATCATCTTCTCCGGCGTGCAAGAATTTGGCAACCTGCAGAATTCGAGCAAAACAAAACAAAAGAAACCTAGATCACATAAACGAGGCCGTGCGAGTCCAATGGTGGCCTTCATTCAACCTGAAACCGCTTGTAGGTGCAGATACGAAGATCACAACCTCCATGCCCTAACAATGGCACCTTCTCGTTCCTGCGCCAAACCTTGCAAACAATGACTCTAACAGACTCTAAACATCATCAGGATCATGAATACATATACGAAAATCATTTAAATTATAAGAATGAAGAGTTTGAGATTCAAGAGACTAAGCAAACCGGCGAGAGTTAGGGAGAACGTTTGAAGATGCTTCGGGCTTCAAGAACGATATGAATGTAATCCTGGGACCTTCAGGATTATGATGGAGTGCCTGGAATCGATTGCAAATTGCTGAGAGGAGTTTTTCCATGTGCCCTAGTTTCTTGATAATTTGGGAAATTTGGAAACCCTAGTCCTTGTCCATTTTTTTCGTCCCTTTTGCCTCTGCTAAGCTTGTGTATATATAGAAGAAAGATTAGGGCAACATATATGAATCAAATCCAAGTGATTGGAATAAGGGAGATTTGATTTTCCAATCATGTGAATCTTTCTATTTTTGGACCTAAACTTTCTCAATCAAGCTTCCACGAATTTCCAGTGATTTATCATGATTTGGAGACTAAATATTTGATACAAAAATAAACTCATTCATCCCTTTAATATTTTCCATGATTATGTTAGATTTAATTTGAATTTTTAATGAATAAAATCCAAAATAAATGGAATAAAAATAGTAGAATTAAGGGAATGAAAACATGGGCCTTTTCCAAACTCAAAATCACGTGGGAAGTGCAACATCATAGGCCCATTACTCAAACAAATGAAATTCACCAATTAGGGCTTCATGTAAATTCTCAAAAATCGACCAACTTGCGCAAGCCATAACTCATTCAATATTTATCATATGGAAGTGTTCTAGGACTTTTTGGAAAGCCCAAGATGTCCTCTAAAATCCAATTTGGAACATATTTTCCATTTGGAGATTTTATCTTGATGATATCGCTCCTGACAAAAAATAGCTTTTTGCGATCTTCTAGAAGGACCTGTAATGTTTTGGCTTATATCTCGCAAATGAAGCATTTTTAGACTTGGTATGTGAGAGACAAAGTTGTAGAGAATTCAATTTCCTTCAAATTGAGTTTTGGATGGGAAATTTCTGATGTTCCATGTGGAAGTTATGGTTGGTCAAAGTTGGGTTGACTTTCTCCTCAAAACCCTAATTTAGAAACTTAGGTTTTTTTTGATGATTTTGGAGCTTTCTCTGATGCATCATGATCAATCCTTGATCAAATGATGAATGATACTTCCTAATGAGGATGTTGACCAAAAATCAGAAGTTTTGACTGTACTTTGACCATAGTTTGACTTTTAGGTCAACCAGTCAATTGTTGATCGTTTGGACCATTGAGTGAGCAATCTTTTGAATCAGGACTTGAAACTTGGCATAGAGATTCTTTGAATCGTATGAGAGGCCATGGGATTCATTTGAGGCCTTAGAACTTAATTTACTTTGAGAAATACAAAACCCTAGTTTAGAGGCTGTTTGTTTAGGAGAGAGACTGCATGCTTCCTTCTTGTGTATCTTTGAGCATTTGAAAGTCAGATAGACTGAAATATGATTAAAGATGATGGACAAATTTTGGGGTATGACAGGATCCTAGAGAGTATAACTACAGACCAAGGATCAGTGTTTACTGGTCGAAAGATGCAAGAATTTGCGAAAGAAATGGGATTCAAATTGCTTACTTCTACACCTTATTATGATCAAGCAAATGGACAAGTCGAAGCAGCTAATAAAGTAATAATAGGCCTGATAAAGAAACATGTAGGAAAGAAACCTAAGAATTGGCATAAAACTTTAGACCAAGCACTTTGGGCTTGTCGAACATCACCTAAAGAAGCAACCAACACCACACCGTTCCAGCTCACTTCTGGACATGATGCAGTGCTACCAGTCGAAATATATCTGCAAGAGATAAGAAGAAATTCCCCCAAATGTATACTGGGAAATGATGATAAACGAATTGGTTGATTTGGACGAAGAGAGGTTGCGAGTGTTGGAAATGATAAAGAGGCAAAATAAAGAGTATCAAGAGCATATATCAAAAAGGTGAAAGGTAAAGTATTTGTTAATAATGATTTAGTTTGGAAAGTTATTTTGCCTATGGATCGAAAGAATCAAGCTCTAGGTAAATGGTATCCACATTGGGAAGGCCCTTTTCGAATTTTCAAAGTATTTTCGAATAACGCTTACGAAATAGAAGAACTGGCAGAGGATCGTAGGATCTTAAAAGTAAATGGAAAGTACCTAAAAAGGTACAAGCCAGTCATGTACGAAGTTAAGATTGTGAAAACGTAGTTGATGAAGACTGTCGTTATGGCCAAAATTGAAAACATTTTGCCAAGATGGCTTCGTCCTTAACAGATTCACAATACAAAGCAAGTAAATAAGAAAAGTTGAAGGTGTGATGAAGTCTTTAGTTAAACCCAAAAAGATTTCATCGATAGAAACGACTAACGTACATATCTAAGCATAGATTACAAAAAAAGGCTAATATAGCAAAAGCTAAAAAAAGCATTGAAACATGACTAAAAGATAATAAAATAAAAGCCTACAGAGTCTTCAACATCCCTTCAATTAATCCGAAGATTCAAATCCTCCAGATTTAGCAAAGGTAAGCTTTCAGCCTCGAAAGCATCAGATGACCCGGTTACATGTAGAAATGCAATCATGAATAGTCCGTCGTTTCTAGTCTTGGAAGTTGAAATGCAATCATGAAAAACTAACGCACGCACGTCTTAATTAGACGTTTTGGAAAAAGTTAAGTCATAGTTAACTGATTTCTTTGACCCTTAGAATAATGGAACGTCAAATCAAAATGAAGTGGTTGCAAAAGATCATTATGATTGTGTGCATATGTTATCGAGGTAATTATGATGGTCAGAAAGGTAGAAATATACTAAATAAAAGATTTATCAAGTAAACAACATTCATAATATTGCACAATAAAATTGGCCAAAAAGAGTGATATGCATCAATATGTTCGATTACAAAAGCAGGATCAACAATCACAAAATACTCTAAGTACTATTACAATAGGCTAATGGCTAAAGTCTTCAGGAAGATTTTTCTTCAATCAGACACTCTTCGATTTCTAGAACCAATTTTTAAGCCATTTCGATATGACGAATGCCCGCTTGTACCACTTCATCCATATCTTTTCGTTTTAGTTGTTGGATTTCCTCCTGACGTTCCTTTGAAATTTTCAATTTCCCTAAAAGACGTTCAATGTCTTTTTCCCAAGACTTGATGTTCGCCCCACAGGTTTCATACTCTTGCTGATACTTCGAACGCTCGAGCCAGATGTAGATGCAGCAGTTGTTGTAGTCTCACCAGCCATCTTGATTTAAGCGTTTTTCTCTTCCTGAATCTTTTCTAAACACGGTTAAGTGCTTGCACCTTAGAACCGGCGCTCTGATGCCAATTGAAGGATAGAAAAACACTTAGAAAGGGGGGGTTTGAATAAGTGTACTTTAAAAACTCTTAAGATAAAAACAATTTGCACAATGATTTTTATCCTGGTTTGTTGTTAACGAAACTACTCTAGTCCACCCCCTTAGAGTGATTTACCTCACCTGAGGATTTAATCCACTAATCACACTTGATTACAATGGTTTTCCACTTAGAAACACTCTAAGTCTTCTAGAGTATACTGATCACAACCCGATCACTCTAGGAACACAATGCTTAGATACCTTCTAAGACTTTCTAGAGAATCCGATCACAACTTGATCTCCTCTAGTCCTTTACAAATAAATGTAAACAAATTCTTATAAGAGTTTTACAATGCTTCTTAAAAAGCTATAATCACAACTGTGATATTTCTCTTAAAGTTTAAGCTTAATCTCACTAAGATATTACAACAGTAATGAAGTGAGGTTGAAGATGAAGTTTGAGAGCTTTTTCAATTCAGCAGCGTTTCTGTATAATTGTGCAAAGTGTTATATTCAGCTTCTCATCAGAACTTCTATATATAGGCGTTTGAGAAGATGATCGTTGGGAGCATTTAATGCGTTGCGTGATCCGTACATCATTGCATTTAATGTTTCACTCTTTTGTCAACTACCTCGAGCCTTGCTTTTCCTGCTTTTACTGACTTTGCCTTTAATAGCTTCTAACGTTCCTTTTGTCAGTCAGCGTAGCCTGCCATCTTGTACTTGCTTCTGATCTAATCTTTGTAGATACAACGTTTGAATATATCAGAGTCAAACAGCTTGGTGCAGAGCATCTTCTTGTCTTCTGACCTTGAAGAACTTCTTAGCGTGATACCATAAGAACTTCAGTGCTTCTGCTTCTGATCTCAAATTCTTCTGATGCTTCAGTAGACCATGTTCTGGTTCTGCTTGACCATCTTCTGATGTCTTGCGAGAGCATGTTCTGATGTTGCATACTGAACCTTCTGAGTCAGTGCTTCTTGCGCTGATTTGTGCATACTCTATATATATTTCCTGAAATGGAAAATCCGTAGGATTAGATTACCACATTGTCTTATACAAAATTCATATACATTGTTATCATCAAAACTAAGAATATTGATCAGAACAAATCTTGTTCTAACAATCTCCCCCTTTTTGATGATGACAAAAACATATATAATTGATATGAATTTGCAATCAGAATATCAGATGACTAAAGACAATTACACAGTTATAGCATAAGCATATAAACATAGTGTGAATATGTCTCCCCCTGAGATTAACAATCTCCCCTTGAAATAAATAATATAAGAATTTTAAATAAAAGACTTCCCTGAGTATTTTCCATTTCAGTCGAGACTGTTGTACCCTAAATTTTGCCCCGACTTTTTATCTGCATCATTTACATTTAGTATTCTTATTTTATCTCAAAAAATTGAAAAAAATATAAGTAGCGTCTTATACGTTCATTTGCATTCAGAAAATAAAAAAAAAATACATGCATTCATTACATGCATTTTCATTCGATTTTATAGCTAATGTAATATTTTGTTCATCCACAATTTCTTTTTCTGATTTAAATTTTAATTCTAATTCAATTTAGACTTTAGATTGAATTTATGTTAGAATTTAAGATCAATTATTATTACTTTTATTTTGTTGTTGTTTTGTTTTATTTTAATAGGTGCAATTAAATAATGGGGAGAGTGCATATGGTCCAAGTTGATTCAAGTTGTTCTAAAGGCCCATTTGTTTTTCTCATTGATCCAAACCAAGAGTTGAGCCATTTGAGTCATTCAAGCCATAAGAAATTGCAAGAGGTCCCACTTCTCTAGACAAAGTCACGTTTTCAGCACAAGGAGGAGAATCAGCTCACATTTTCCCTCAAGTTCAGCACCTGAATTTTACAACCAAAAAAAACTTCATCCAAATTTCCAATTCAAATCAACCTCAACCCTTCATTCAAACTGATAAAAGGCCAATTCCACTACAGACAAAAGCTTTGGAAGAAAACTTTTTCAGCATCAATTCTGCGTTTTCCTTCCTCTCCGCAAAATCAGCATGATCTTCGCAATTCCTCACGCGATTTCTCCTCCACCTCCAACAAACTTTCTGCTGAATCTTATCCTCTCCTCACACAAAATTCCTTCATTGCCCTCACTTTCCTATGCCTATATAACAAGCCTCGATCCACAGTGAAAAGGGAGGAAGAAATAGGTACCGAAACTCTGCAAAACTATTACCAGCTTCCTCCACATTTAACCTGCCTTCAATTCACACAAGCCTTTTTTAGAATCCATGAATCACCTCTGAGTTCTTATGAAAGCTATATTATCATTTGTTGTTGCCTCGGTTTAAAAGGAGGAAGAAAAAAGCACTAAAACTCTGCTCAAATTTCATCAGAAAATGCTTCCTCAAAAATCCTTCTAAACCATATCCAAAAAAACCTCAACATTTCACCCATTACCCATCACCGATTCAACCTGCAAATCACTGACTCACCTTCAACATCTTCATCCTCACCACAAAACCTTCATTCCTGCATAAATCCATAACATACCTTCACACAATGAAACTCACACAGAAATTCACGATCCATTCTCAAAACCTTTACACACACTAACTCTGACCCGTATCATTCACAAAACCAACATCCAAATCACATAAACCTTATCACTTTACCACCATAAACGACCACACGAACCTGCACTTTCACTTTCAACTTCGACGAAGCGATCCTCCACACCGACGTGATTCCCTCCGATCTGTTTAAATCAACATGAAGCAACATCTTCAACAGCTTCGCGTCAACAATCAGTTCAATACAACAACAACAACGGTTCAAACGCTTCAAACACAAACGCACAGCTCACTCAACAACACCGGTGAACATCTCCGATAACTTACGCGACTCGCACCACCCGCAAAGAGAATTGGAATCAGCAACGTCAAGCATCACTTCACCTTCAAAACCACACACAGAACCACGCGCATAGAAGAGGAAGAAACAAATTCCAGCAGTAGAAGAGCGACCAAGATCATCGTGGATTCGTCACCCCGGTAACTTCCGGGAGGTATTCGTTCTCATCACTATTATTACTTGAATTAATTTTTGAATCTTGTGCTCATGTTTGCATCAATTTTTGTGTTTGGATTGTTGTCGATTTGAAATTGCATACTGTTCTTGTTGTGATTTGTGTGAAGAGTAGAGAGACGTGAGTTTTGACTCTGTTATTCGTTGTGAGTGAAAATCTGAGAGAGAGGCAGATTAGTTTTTGTTGAGTAATGAGCATAAGATATTGAGGGAGATGAGGGAGTAAGCCGAGAGAGATATAGAGATGAGAGCAGAGTACGTGAGAAAGAAACAGAGAGATTGTGAGACTGAGATGAGAGGTGGATCTTATTGTTGTTTGACCGCTGAAGTATAGGAGAGAGCAGACTAGCTTATTTGATTTAGGGTTTATTTGTCCATGGGCTTAGTTGAGACCCAATCCGTTTCCATGTTTAACACTCCACCTTGCTGTGGGCCTCAGCTGATACAGCCCATTCGAAATCTTTGTTTGCACACCCTATACTGCACGAGTTTACACCCCTGGCTGGCAATTTTCAGAATCAACTTGGGCCAAGTGCTTTGGGCCCAACGTTTTCCTTTGTACTGCTCCCCCATTTTCCTGCTTGTTTTAAGCCCATTTTGTTCATGTTTATATTAATTGTTTCTATTTAAAATTCTATTTTTATATTTGTTTTGTCTTCTAATATATCAAAAATACTAAAAATATTTTATTAGACTTTGTTCCCTCTTATTAAAAAACTCAAAAAATATGTTGTCTAATTTTAATTCCTTTTTAGATCTTAACATGCTTATTTTTAGCTTTTCTTTAGTTAATCTTGATTAAATTTGTTAGCATTTTTTATCATTTATTCGTGCATCATTTTCTATATCCGTACTAACATTTTCTTGATTTTTGTGAGGTATTATGAGACTCTTGGATACTTTTATGGACATTTATAATTCATTTTTAATTTTTGTATATATTATCCTTTTATTTTCCGCTTTAATATTTCGATTGGGTTGTAATAATTAGTAGTTAATTTTCATCCCCATTCGGTTAAGTGTGTAATCCCCATCCCCGAAGCCTTGTAATAATTTTACCGCTTTATTTTATTATCGTGCATTGCATGCTTTTTAACCATTTTTCAAAATAAAAGAATATTAGGTTCTTAGCCGTTTTCTACCATAAGTCGAGTGCCTCGCGCATCGCCATTGACCTGTTTTCAAAACTCTTTTCATAATAAAACTTTGACTTTCGTCATGTGATCTTCTTTAAAAACTCTTTGTGCGCTTGCACTCTTTTTACTTTAAAACTTGTTTTCAATAAAATCTTTTTTTCAAAACTTTTGAGCAGAACTACAAATGCTCTGACTTCTCCATTGCACTGAGGAGGTATGTAGGCACAAGATTTTACATCTTGCCGAGCAAACTTTTTGTAAATAACCTTTTTTTTTTTCTTATTTCTTTCTTTTTAGCAAACAAAATCGCTTTAACTTTCAAACACAGATTTTCAAAAGGTTCCTGTGGAGTACCACAGGTGTGAGGGGTGCTAACTCCTTCCCCTTACATAACCAACCCCCGTACCTGGATTTCTTTGTGGTTTTTTCGAGTTTTTTCCTTTTCCTCTTTTGGAATAAAAAAAGTCCGGTGGCGACTCTTGCTTTTTAACGAGTTAAGTTAACCAATGGCTTAATCTCAAATTTTCCGCCGCTAACAGAGACTTTCACATTTGTTTAAATCTTCAGAACAATCAGAGCTTCTGCTTCTTGCTTCCATAGGACAACTTTAGAGTTTTGAATTTCTTCTTGAATCATTGCATGCTAGATTGTATCAGAACATTGTTGAATGTACCAGAGCATCATCAGAGCATCTTTACATCCTGAAATGTTTCAGAACAAACTAAACGACAAAAGTCAGACCATGAATTAATCAGAGACATTCTTTTAAGAAGAAACATATATCAGAGCAGAACAATATGAGGGATAAGAATGTGTTAGAGAATATTCTTCTACTAGAATATCAGAACATTCTTCCTTCTTGCTTCTGATCTTTGAAGCTTCACATCACTCAGCTTGCTTCAATTTCCAAGAACATGCTTCTATCTTGAATAGCATATTCTTTGTTAGAACAAGATTTGTTCTGATCAATTATCTTAGTTTTGATGATAACAATAATATGAATTTTGCTTAAGATAATATGGTACTCTAATCCAATGCAATTTCCCTTTCAGGAAATATATAAAGAGTACGCATAATTCAGCGCTCAGAAGCTTTGTCTCAAAGGGTTCAGCATGCAACATCAGAACATGGTCTGGCAAGACATCAGAAGATGGTCGAAGCAGAATCAGAACATGGGTCTATGGAAGCATCAGAAGAACAAGAGAACAGAAGCACTGAAGTTCTGATGGTATCACGCTCAGAAGCACTTCAAGGTCAGAAGATCAGAAGATGCTATGCACCAAGCTGTTTGACTCTGATGATATTCAAACGTTGTATTCACAAACATCAGATCAGAAGGAAGTACAAGTGGCAAGCTACGCTGACTGACAAAAGGAACGTTAAAAGCTACTAAAGGCTACGTCAGTAGACACAGCGTGAACAAGGCTCGAGGTAGTTGACAAAAGCGTATAACATTAAATGCGATGCTGTACGGAACACGCAAAGCATTAAATGCATTCAACGGTCATCTTCTCCAACGCCTATAAATATGAAGTTCTGATGAGAAGCAAGGTTAACGATCCTGAACAAAACAACGTCATATTAACTTGCTGAAACTCTGTTCAAATCCAAAGCTCAGAATCTTCATCTTCATCAAAGCTCACTACATTGCTTTTGTAATATATTAGTGAGATTAAGCTTAAACGTTAAGAGAAATATCACAGTTTGTGATTAACGCTTTCAAGAAGCATTTGTAATACTCTTAGAATTGATTACATTAAGTTGTAAGGAACTAGAGTGATCGTGTGGATCAGAATACTCTAGGAAGTCTTAGGAGTGAACTAAGCAGATTGTAACTAGAGTGATCGTGTGGATCAGTAGACTCTAGAAAAGTCTTAGAGGGTATCTAAGCAGTTGTTCCTGGAGTGATCAGTGTGTGATCAGTAGACTCTGGAAGACTTAGTTGCTGACTAAGTGGAGAACCATTGTAATCCGTGCGATTAGTGGATTAAATCCTCAGTTGAGGTAAATCATCTCTGCGGGGGTGGACTGGAGTAGTTTAGTTAACAACGAACCAGGATAAAAATAACTGTGCATTTTATTTTTATCGGTCAACTTTTTAAAGCTACACTTATTCAAACCCCCCCTTTCTAAGTGTTTTTCTATCCTTCATTCTTCACGTGTTTGTTTCTTAAGCCAATCACATGTTCTTCATGTATTTGCTTCTTATGCCAAAAAGATCTTCTTATGCCAATCCTGCAAAGATGTTCTCAAAGACATAGAACTTGCAAATAGCGTTAGAAATGTTGAGACTTAATCCCAGCAACTGATAATATAAATCAAATCAATTATCACGTTTTCTCCCCCTTTTTGTCATAACATCAAAAAGCATATAAAAGATTCAGATGAAAAACAAACAATATGGAGAGAAGATAAATTTCATTGATCCAACAAAATTATCAGATGATACAGAAGACGCAAGAAAGTAGATGCAAGAACAACAGAAACAACTAAGACCAAAGGACTACGACTAGCCTAGCTTAGAAACTATTCTGGCCATAAGGTCTTGAATCTCAGAGGTGCTGTCAGATTGCTTCTTCATGAAGGTTCTGAATTCCTCATGTGCTTCATCATGCTTATCCAAGCGAGAAGTAAGAACATCTTGGTTCTGTTGAAGAGCCTTGATAGCATTCGCCAGAACTGAGGGTTCAGAAGAGGAAGCTTCACAGCTATCATTCAGAGGGATAGCATTTCCAGCAGCACCATCCAAAATCAGAATATTTTCTTGAGTTTCCTGAACAGAACTTTTCTCAGAAGAGTGATTCTTAGCATCTTCCATCTCAACATCAGCTTCTGATTCAGAAGCATCTTCAGCATATTTTGGATCCGGGATCACAGAATCTTCATTCTCCAAAGCTTGAAGAATCTCAGCCAGATTCTTTGGAGGAATGGGAGCAACAACTTCTGGAGGGTAGACAACCTCAGGAATGACCATATCTGGTGCTTCCTCAGAAGGATTCACCCTTAGCCAGTTGAATAGCCATTGAAAATCTCCAGTCAGAACCGGATATTTTGGCTTCCATAAAACCATAGTCAGGCAAGGTTCATCTTCCAACTCATCTAGAAACTTCTTCTCTTCAAGAGATCTCCAATTTCTGATTGGATGATAGTACTCACCATCATCAAGATCCAAGCACTAACCAGAAGATCCAAATGCGTCAGCAACACATCTCTTCTGGATGTTCAGAGCATCATTCTGAAAATCCTTTCTGAAGTGATTCCATAAACCTCGAATAGCAACATGATCCAGCTTGGAGTCATGAGCAGCTCTCAGAATTTCCATCCTCTTGCTGAACTTTATATTGAACAGAGCAAGGTCAATAGGAATGGTAGGTTCAGGAGGGTTAAAGGTGAAGCTATAGTCAGGTTAAAGAAGGGAATAAGGATTGGATTTTATGGAAGGTAAAGGATGGGTTAATGAAGGTGGAGATTCTGTGGTGAGGGTAGATGAAGATGGAATATCAGAAGGTGTTAGGGGACAAACATTTAGTGGTTGTGGATTGAAGATAAGGGTAGAAGGAGGTGGTTGAATAGTGTTTGGGATGGTGAACGTGTTATGAGGTTCAGAAGGAGGAGGAGGCTTACTCTGAGAGGAACGAGCAGCATTCAAAGCACGGAGAGATTCCCTGATGCGTTTCTCCTAAAATTCCTTGGTATTAACTTTGAAAGGATCATAAGTGATATTCTGCTTCTTAGCTTGCTTGGCTTCTTCTTCTGAAGCCTTTCTTTTTAATTTCTTTTCTTTCTTCTTCTGTTCCTTCTTCTGCAACTCAGCCAGAGAAGGAAGAACTCTTCCTCGAATCCAAGCAGGATCAACAGAAGATTGAGCTTTGACAGACGTCTTTAAATAACGCTTAACAGCCTTGTCAAGCTCTTCTTTGAACAGAGTGGGAAAACCTTCAACATGGATTCTTCTGGTCAGAATATCTGGAAATATTCTTGGAACCGAAGTTACCTTCTCAATCAGACACATGCTTTTTAGGTCACAAGCATTCAGAACGTGTCCTTGAATGACACCAAAGAACTTGAGCGTCCCAACAGTTCTCAAAAGATCCAGCATGTCACTTTCTATCAGAATGTCTGAAATCATTCTGGCAAAAGGAATAACATTCTTCTTGAAGTCTGGATACTTCTTGCGTTCTTCATCTCGTGATTCTTCAATATTTGTTTTCAAATGTTGAAATAGAATGCTTGAGATATTAAATTCAGTCCCTTTTCCAATGCAGAAAAGAGCAAACTTCTGATCCTAGTTGATGTATGTAGAGGTAAAGGATCGCTTTCTATGATAGAGAGATCCTAGAATAATCTCAGCCTAAACTCTGTAGAACGGCTTCAGCGAACCAGTTTGATGAGATGCAAAACCAGAAGCAATAGATATTTCTTTATCAATTGTTTCCCAATCAACTCTACCAGGAAGAGCACCTGTGCTTCCTTCTTCATCCTCTAGATTGTATAGCTTTTTGATCATCTTCTCAGTTACTACAACCTCATGCCCTAATACGAAGGAGATGATAGCTGTTGGAGTAACCGTTGCAAGAACCCAGAAATCCTTTACTAAATCAGGATAAATCGGTCCAACCAGTCTTTCAAGGTAGTTTGACCAACCTTGTTCCATTGTTTCAGCATTTGTATTGAAACCATGTATCCTTAGGTTTTCAAAATCTACCGAAGATTCACAAAGAACTTCCAGTTCAGTTGAAAGAATAGAACATGTCTTCAATGGAGCGTAACCGTACTTGCGTTGAACAAGATGAACAGATGACATTTTTCTTCTTGGAGAACTTGATGAAGAAATCATGGAGATTCTCTGAGATACGGTTTAGAACTATGGTTTATGCAAACAATGAAGGAGAGAGAGCGAGATGAATGAAGAGAGAGAATGTAAAAAAAAATGAAATGAATGTGGAGATGAGTATATAAAGGGACGGATTTGAAATAAAATGCAATACGTGTTTGAATGAAAATGATTACAGAAAACATGGAATCAATTGCATTTAATGAGAGTTGATGTTAGGAGAGATAATGTGAAATTTGAAATGATTTGCACAGTTACTTAGGTCGGCGTCTCCTCAACTGCACGCATGTCTGTCCAACTAGAGTGAACACGTGTTCATCATCTGGAACAACTGGTGACAGCTGTTTTACTTTAAAAGAGATTATGAATCAACTTAGATAATGAAACGTTAGTAATAACATAATCAGAACTTCTAAATGATCATCATCATGACTTCTTATAAGAAGATAATCCAAACACATTTCAGAACTTATCCATACGTCAGAACTTCTCATCTTCTCATTCTGGGCATAAATCCATACTGATATTCTTAAGAACGAACTTAAACCTATCTTCAGCAAGGGGTTTTGTAAAGATATCAGCCCATTGATGGTTTGTATCAACAAAGTTTAAAGAAAGAACACCCTTCTGAACATAGTCCCTAATGAAATGATGTTTAATCTCAATCTGTTTAGCTTTGGAATGTAAGATTGGATTCTTAGATAAACATATAGCAGAAGTATTATCACAGAAGATAGGAATGTTACTCTCGTATATCTGATAATCTTCTAACTGACTCTTCATCCAGAGCATCTGTGTGCTACAACCAACAACAGCAACATATTATGCTTCTGTTGTTGAGAGGGCAACGGTAGCTTGCTTCTTGTTGTACCAGGAGATCAGGTGACTTCCAAGAAATTGACAACTTCCAGAAGTACTTTTCCTTTCAACTCTATCCCCAGCATAGTCAGTATCACAATATCCTACTAAGTTGTATTCTTCAGATCTTCTGTAGACTAAACCAACATTAGTAGTACCTCTCAGATACCTCAGAATTCTCTTAACAGCTGCTAAGTGAGATTCTCTAGGATCTGATTGGAATGTTGCACACAAACAAACACTGAATAGAATGTCAGGTCTAGAAGCAGTAAGATATAGAAGAGATCCAATCATACCTCTGTAGAGCTTCTGATCTACATTCTTACTTACCTCATCCTTACCTAGGATACACGTAGGATGCATAGGAGTTTTGGCTTCTTTGCTTTCAGAAATTTTGAACTTCTTCAGAAGTTCCTTCACATACTTTGTTTGATGAACATAAGTTCCATCAGAAGTTTGATTGATTTGAATCCCAAGAAAATACCTGAGTTCTCCCATCATGCTCATCTCGAACTCAGCCTGCATAGACTTAGCAAACTCCTTTCCAAGTGTAGCATTAGAGGTTCCAAAGATAATATCATCAACATAAATTTGACAAATTAAAATATCTTTCTTAAATGTTTTACAGAAGAGATTCGTATCCACTTGTCCTCTAGTGAAACCATTGTTCAGAAGGAAAGAACTTAATCTTTCATACCAAGCTCTAGGAGCTTGCTTCAATCCATACAATGATTTCTTTAATTTCAAAACATGTTCTGGAGACTTAGAGTCTTCAAAACCGGAGGTTGGTGGACATAGACTTCCTCATCCATATAACCATTTAAGAAGGCACTCTTAACATCCATCTGATATAGAGTGATGTTATGTTGAGTGGCAAAAGAAATCAATAAGCGAATAGATTCTAACCTGGACACTGGTGCAAAGGTTTCTGTATAGTCAATCCCTTCTTGCTGACTATAGCCCTGAGCAACCAGTCTGGCTTTGTTTCTTACAACTTCTCCTTTTTCGCTTAACTTGTTTCTGAAGACCCATTTGGTTCCAATGATGTTGAGTCCTTTTGGTCTAGGAACCAGATCCCATACATCATTCCTTGTAAACTGATTTAGTTCTTCTTGCATGGCAATTATCCAGTCTGGATCTTCTAGAGCTTGATCAACAGAAGTTGGCTCGATCAAAGAAACAAGACCTAATTGACCTTCTGCATTGTTCTTAAGGAATGATCTGGTTCTGATAGGATCTTCTTTCTTTCCAAGAATGACATCTTCTGAGTGAGCAAAAGTTAGTCTTGAAGATCTTCTGATAGTTGGCTCTTCAGAAATTCTGAGATTCTCTAAAGACGCAGCAACTTGATCTTTTGATCCTTTGCTTCTGAGATCTTCAGCTTCTGATACTTTGCTTCTTGGTTCTTCAACTTCTGAGATTGAGATATCTATATCTGCAAAATTCTCAAACTGCTTTGGCTTTTCAAGACCAAGCTTATCATCAAATCTAATATTGATTGATTCTTCTACAACCAATGTTTCAGTATTGTATACTCTATAGCCTTTAGAGCATTCAGAATATCCAAGAAGGAAACATTTCTGTGCCTTAGAATCAAACTTACCAAGACGATCTTTAGTATTCAGAATGAAACACACACATCCAAAAGGATGAAAATATGAAATGTTGGGCTTTCTGTTCTTCCACAATTCATATGGAGTCTTATTTAGAATAGGTCTTATAGAGATTCTATTCTAAATATAACATGCAGTATTTATTGCTTCTGCCCAGAAGTTCTTAGCCATATTGGTTTCATTGATCATGGTTCTGGCCATTTCTTGTAGAGTCTTATTCTTTCGCTCCACAACTCCATTTTGCTGTGGAGTTCTAGGGCAAGAGAAATCATGGGCAATACCATTTTCTTTGAAGAACTCCTCAAAGAATCTGTTCTCAAATTCACCACCATGATCACTTCTGACCTTTATGATTTTGCACTCCTTCTTAGATTGAATCTGAGTGCAGAATTCAAAGAACACTGAATGAGACTCATCCTTGTGTTTTAAGAACTTTACCCATGTCCAGCGGCTATAATCATCTATGATGACTAATCCATATTTCTTCCCTCTGACAGATGCTGTTTTGACTAGGCCAAACAGATGAATGTGCAGAAGTTCTAGCGGCCTAGAGGAAGAGACAACATTCTTAGACTTGAATGCATGTTTGGAGAACTTGCTCTTCTGACATGCTTCGCAAAGAGCATCTGAATTGTATTTCAGATTTGGGATCCCTCTGACCAGATTTAGTTTGTTAATCTGAAAAATCTTTCTCAAACTAGCATGGCCTAATCTTCTGTGCCAGACCCATTGCTCTTCACTAACAGACATAAGACAAGTCACCTTCTTCTTCTTAAGATCAGAAAGATCAATCTTATAAATGTTGTTCTTTCTCTTGCCTATAAATAGGATTGAGCCATCCTTCTGACTTACAGCCTTGCAAGACTTTTGATTGAAAATTATGTCATAACCATTGTCACTCAATTGACTTATGGACAATAAGTTATGAGCTAATCCTTCTACAAGAAGTACATTAGATATGGAAGGAGAGTTACCAGTACTTATGGTTCCAGAGCCAATTATCTTGCCCTTCTGATCTCCTCCAAACTTGACTTTTCCAGCGGACTTAAGCACCAGGTCTTGGAACATAGACCTTTTTCCCGTCATGTGCCGCGAGCACCCAGAGTCCAGGTACCATAACATGTTGTGCTTTGTCTTCTTTGCTGCCAAGGATATCTGCAACAGAAATTATCTTGTCCTTAGGTACCCACAATTTCTTGGGTCCTTTCTTGTTAGTTCTCCTCAAGTTCTGATTGAACTTGGGTTTAGCATGATAAAAAACAGGAGGAACATCATGATAATTCTTAGGTTGAGATGCATGATATTTTCTAGGTTGTGTCACATGCTTCTTAGTGTGTGCTATGTGAAAGCTTTTAGCATGTGATGTGAGCCTAATATCATGAGAGTGGTCGTACTTGAACTGATCATACAATGGATTGTATGTGATTTTCATATCATCCACGGGTTCAAGTTTGTATGGGGTTTCACCCTCATAGCCAGTGCCAACTCTTTTGTTTCCAGAGACAACATATATCATAGAAGCAAGATGACTTCTGCCAATACTTCTAGATAAGAACTTTCTAAAGCTCAAGTCATATTCTTTCAGAATATGGTTCAGACTAGGAATGGACTTTTCCGAGTCAGAAGGAGATCCAATATCTTTGGATAAATTCAAAACGTTTTCCTTCAGTTCAGAATTTTCCACTTCCAGCTTCTTAGTTTCAAAATCAAATAGCTTTTTTAGCTTTTTGTATTTGATACTAAGATGAGCATTGAGTTCCAGAAGTTCTGTTAAACTGGAAACTAACTCTTCTCTAGACAGTTTAGAAAACACCTCTTCAGAATCTGATTCTGATGTAGATTCTGATCCATCATCAACTGTGGCCATCAGTGCAATATTTGCCTGCTCGCCTTCAGAGTATGATTCTAATTCTGATGAATCTGAATCATCCCACGTTTCCATAAGACCTTTCTTCTTATGAAACTTCTTCTTGGGATTCTCCTTCTGAAGCTTTGGAAATTCACTCTTGAAGTGTCCAGGCTCATTGCACTCGTAGCAAATGACCTTCTTCTTGTCAGATCTTCTGCTTCCAGAAGATTCTCCTCTTTCAAGCTTCTTTGAGCTTCTGAAGTTCTTGAACTTCCTTTGCTTGCTCTTCCAGAGTTGGTTTACCCTTCTGGAGATCATGGACAGTTCATCTTCTTCTTCTGATTCTGATTCTTCAGAATCTTCTTCTTCAGCCTGAAAAGCGTTAGTGCATTTTTTATAATTAGATTTTAATGCAATAGACTTACCTTTCTTCTGAGGTTCATTTGCATCCAGCTCTATTTCATGGCTTCTTAAAGCGCTGATCAGCTCTTCCAAAGAGACTTCATTCAGATCCTTTGCTATCGTGAATGCAGTCACCATTGGGCCCCATCTTCTGGGAAAGCTTCTGATGATCTTCTTGACATGATCATCCTTGGTGTATCCCTTATTAAGAACTCTTAATCCAGCAGTTAACGTTTGAAATCTTGAGAACATTTTCTCAATATTGTCATCATCCTCCATCTTGAAGGCTTCATATTTCTGGATCAAGGCAAGAGCTTTGGTCTCCTTGACTTGGGCATTTCCCTCATGAGTTATTTTCAGTGACTCATATATATCATAGGCGGTTTCCCTGTTAGATATCTTCTCATATTCAGCATGAGAGATAGCATTCAGCAAAGCAGTCCTACACTTGTGATGATTTTTGAATTGCTTCTTTTGATCATCACTCATCTCTTGTCTTGAGAGCTTTACACCACTAGCTTTCACTGGATGTTTGTAACCATCCACCAGAAGATCCCATAAGTCACCATCTAAACCAAGAAAGTAACTTTCTAGTTTATCTTTCCAATATTCAAAGTTTTCACCATCGAATACAGGTGGTCTAGTGTAGCCATTGTTTCCATTGCTATGCTCAGCAGAGCCAGATGTAGATGTAGCAGTTGTTGTAGTCTCACCAGCCATCTTGATTTAAGCGTTTTTCTCTTCCTGAATCTTTTCTAAACACGGTTAAGTGCTTGCACCTTAGAACCGGCGCTCTGATGCCAATTGAAGGATAGAAAAACACTTAGAAAAGGGGGGGTTTGAATAAGTGTACTTTAAAAACTCTTAAGATAAAAACAATTTGCACAATGATTTTTATCCCGGTTTTGTTAACGAAACTACTCCAGTCCACCCCCTTAGAGTGATTTACCTCACCTGAGGATTTAATCCACTAATCACACTTGATTACAATGGTTTTCCACTTAGAAACACTCTAAGTCTTCTAGAGTATACTGATCACAACCCGATCACTCTAGGAACACAATGCTTAGATACCTTCTAAGACTTTATAGAGAATCCGATCACAACTTGATCTCCTCTAGTCCTTTACAAATAAATGTAAACAAATTCTTATAAGAGTTTTACAATGCTTCTTAAAAAGCTATAATCACAACTGTGATATTTCTCTTAAAGTTTAAGCTTAATCTCACTAAGATATTACAACAGTAATGAAGTAAGGTTGAAGATGAAGTTTGAGAGCTTTTTCAATTCAGCAGCGTTTCTGTATAATTGTGCAAAGTATTATATTCAGCTTCTCATCAGAACTTCTATATATAGGCGTTTGAGAAAATGACCGTTGGGAGCATTTAATGCATTGCGTGATCCGTACAGCATTGCATTTAATGTTTCACTCTTTTGTCAACTACCTCGAGCCTTGCTTTTCCTGCTTTTACTGACTTTGCCTTTAATAGCTTCTAACGTTCCTTTTGTCAGTCAGCGTAGCCTGCCATCTTGTACTTGCTTCTGATCTAATCTTTGTAGATACAACGTTTGAATATATCAGAGTCAAACAGCTTGGTGCAGAGCATCTTCTTGTCTTCTGACCTTGAAGAACTTCTTAGCGTGATACCATAAGAACTTCAGTGCTTCTGCTTCTGATCTCAAATTCTTCTGATGCTTCAGTAGACCATGTTCTGATTCTGCTTGACCATCTTCTGATGTCTTGCGAGAGCATGTTCTGATGTTGCATACTGAACCTTTTGAGTCAGTGCTTCTTGCGCTGATTTGTGCATACTCTATATATATATTTCCTGAAATGGAAAATGCATAGGATTAGAGTACCATATTGTCTTATAAAAAATTCATATACATTGTTATCATCAAAACTAAGAATATTGATCAGAACAAATCTTGTTCTAACAGATGAATCATTCGAGCGAATGCCTTCAGTATGTTCAGTGGAAGGAACTTTGGTGGAAGGCTCATCATCTTCGAGAACTGTAGAGAGGACAGGAGAATTTCGTTGGAAAGTGCCTGCCATAAAAACTACAACACGTCAAAACAAAAGTTACGAGAGAAATTGTTAGACGTAAGGAACATAAGAATATACCTTGAAGGTTATCAGTATCAAGAGAAAAGTCTGACGTTTTCAGATCAGACATAGCAGTGCCTACATCATCCTACAAATTCAGGAAAATTCAAACTTAGCATTAAAAGTTAAGGTGTAAAGTGCAATAAATTGATAAAAGACAAGATCCGATACCTTTGTTGGGATATTATCTGGACTCGAATTGTGGCTTTCGAAAACAAGAGCATTTCCAGTTACCTTTAGAGGCTGTTCGTCTGAAAGTACTTTGTCACTTGAAGATGCAGGTTTTGAAGTCTCAGATCCTTTTCCCCTGACTGAAGAGACAAAACTCTCTGTCTTTTCTTTGCCGCTTGTCTAGTATGATGGGGAGATCCATCCTCATCGTCTGAAGCAACCATGGAAGTAATAGTCGAAGCCTTCTGTTTAGGAGTTAGTGGAGGTTTAGTATGTAACACCCCATAAAATTCTTTATTTAATTTAATTAATTTTTGGATTAAATATTAGAATTATTTGAGTTAACTGAGAAAAATGGAAATAATGAGGCTAATGGGCCAGTGTCGCTTTTAGTAGAAGGGGGGGTGTCAGTTGTGAAGCCCATTACTAATGATAAGCTTATTTTCATAAAATAGAAAAATAGAAGGAGTTGTGGAATAGAGAGGGTTACAGCATTTTGGGAAAAGAAGTCTGAACGTGAAAAGAGGAGAAGAGCGAGGAAGTGCGACGCGAGGAAGAACGAGGAATCAACCTTCAGGTAAGGGGGGACTCTTCCGTTTATCTTCTATTATGGGATTATAGGTAGTATGATAGACCTTGATCGTGTTATTCGTATCAATTGGGTTATGCTTAGGTTGTATAAATGCTAGGTTTTTGGGAGAATTGATGTATAATGATTGTATTGATCATGTATGGTGTTAATTGGATGGTTGAATGTATTATAAATGTGTTATAATATGTGTTTGTTTCACTGTATGCAAATCTGGTTGGAATGGGATTGGTTTGGTAATGAATTGGTGAAGGAAGGGCAAAATCGCAGGCTGTTTTCTGCGATTCGGAGTTCTGGAAATCGCCAGTTCGCGCCGCGTCCAGGAGTTGGCGCCGTGAACTGCTTGGCAGAAAGCCAAGAAGTTTTGTTGGGTTCAGTACGCGCCGCGAGCATATGGCCGTGCCGCGAAGGCGTACTTATGTGCTCGTTTCGCGCCGCGAACACATGTTTGCGCCGCGAAGTGCTTGGCAGAATGTTGGGGATTTTTGACTCGCTCAGTTCGCGCCGCGAACTAAGGTTGGCGCCGCGAACTAAGGTTGGCGCCGCGTGCTGTTGGTGACAGGCCATTTTGAAAAGTTTAAAAATGTGTAACTTTTAAACCGTAAACCGGATTTTGGTGCCGTTTCGAGTACAGTGAAGCTAATCAAATAATTTATATACTCAAATGGTGTTTTGAGTTGTGGCTTGAATTATTTTTAAAACACCCGATCTTATTTGTTTGTGGTGGGTTATGCTTATAGGTACACTAATGAATGTTTTACCTCTATGATGTTGTGGTTATAACTGGTGTTTATTATACATGTATTGTTGGCGTGAAATATGTGTTTTATTGATGATTATTACATTGATCGATTTATGTGGGTGATGAGCATGTTATGGTTGATGCATGCATTCATAATCATTATGTGGCTGGTCCTTGACGATGGTGGATCAGTGGTAGCTAATTCCCATTGTATGGAATTAGTGAGTGGGTGTTACCGTATCCTTGACGATGGTGGGTCGGTGAGTTGGGTTATCCCAGATTTTGGTACCACATGCATGTAGTTGCATTGCATTAGGCTGTTTTGCTATTATAACATGAATGGAAGATTGTCCAATGTTATAATATGTGTTAATTTAGTTGTTTGCTTACTGATTGTGTGGTTTGAATCTGATCATAACTGTGATTGGGTGAATGGCATGTGAAATGATATTTTATTATCTATATCTTATAACATTAGTTAAATGTGAATGAGACTCACCCTTACTGTTGTTATTTTTCAGATTGAGGAGTAGCTCTTGTACTTGGTGAGGATTAGCTCGTCAAGTAGTTCGTTAGAGTCAGTTGGGTCTGTGTCATGCTCTGGTCGTGTAACAGTGGGGACGTTGTTTAGAGTTATTTGTGGAACTCTCTTTATTCAGTATTTTATTATGGTGGTGTTTTAAGTCTATGACTTTGGATGTTGCATTGTTCAGATGTTAAATATATTTTCCGCTGCGTTGACATGACGATCTGAATGATATTGAGTTTAACGTTCCTTTTATGGCATGACATGAGTATTATTTTAATTATATGGAGGTTGTAATGCCCTTTTCATGTTTTACTCTGATTATTGTTTAATATTTATGCGGGGTATTAGAAGGGTGTTACATAGTACTCTGGAAATATTTATGTCGAAAGTTTAGATACCATTTAGAATAAAGGCATAAATTAGAGAAGTAAGAATCCTTACCACTGGCTTTTTGCCAGTATCTATGGAATCGTCACCACTCGCTTTTTTGCCTTTCGAAGCTACAGTGGCCTTACGTGCAGCAGCGTCTTTGATACCTTTCTTTCGGTTCAGAGCTATAAAAAAGACAAAAACAAGTTAGTATAAGGATGAACTGGGAGAGTTCTAATCAAAAGATTATCCAGTCTCCAACCTTCAGGTACTGGAGTCAGAACACGAACGTGCTCGAGACTTATATGAAGATATCCTTTGAAATTATCCAAGGTATGCTTAGTTGGAACCACTCGTTCAGTGCGTTTTTTGGATTGTTCGCAAGAATTTTGGGGACATTCCCACATACAAACCAGTCTGGAAAAGGAGGGCTTAAAGCCATATCAAAGTCAGCACTAGGTAGTGGGAATTTCGGAGGATATAGTTTGAAAGCCACTTCATAACGCTGTTCAACTTATCCAATTTATTATAAAACTTGTCGCATAAAGTAATTGCAGCTCCACGAATGGTCCAACTAAGATCGTTGGGTCTATGGATAGTTTCAAAGTATTTTTGAAAAGCTTGAATTTCTTTAATATGCATCGAAGTACCTTTTTTGAAGCTCTCCTGCATGTCAGCAAAAGCTTTAGTTAGTTCTTGCGAAAGACTAGTGGCATCGAAGACCTGGTTGTCATAATACTCTTTCCACCACTGATGAAAATCTATAATGGAGTAAAAAGCAGGTTCGAAAGAGATAGGAGAAAGGGTCGTGATGCCAACATATCTGGAAATTTTGGACTCATAGTTGTCTTCAGATGAGTGCATAGTATGTAGGCACATATGGCTCCTTTTGTCATACATGCATTTGGGTTTGAGCTGAACCAACCCGAATTGCCTCGACATGAGATTGGGTTGATAGCAAAGAAGGCAACAATGGCTCTTTGGCATCTGCAGTCGATGATATAATAACTTCGGAGTGAGAAAAGCTTCCCAAATAGCCATTGATTCAGCTTGTTGATCTAGGGAAATTACAGGAAACTTTCGCGTGAACCATTAGGGACCCACTTCTCTTCTCACAAACGGAGCCATCGAAGGACTGAAGTGATAGCGTTTAGCTAACATCATGGTATATGCTCGAAAGGATTCATGTAGTTTTCCTCCTTCTTCTAGGGGAGTTAAGTGAGCAAGTCTTGTCCCTTCGACTGTTAGGTTTCGAATATCTATATCTGTCTCATCAATAACGCCTTTATTCAGAAGGAAAGCCTCAAAGATAGCATTAAGCCATAGCTGCAGTAACCAAAAAGGTCCAGCAAACTGAAGAGAAGATCCAGTTTTGAAGTCTCTAATGAAATCCACTGATTCGCCAAGGCTTTCATAAAGATACCCTAGAAATAGTTGACTCAAGTTCAACCTTTTTCCAGCATTAATTTGATTAGCCATACAAAGATACCTCTTAGCCACTTGAAGGGATCTGGAACAAAAGACACACCTCGAAAGCCAAAGTGCCAGAAACGCGGTATGCTCTTCGTCTGATACTTCGTCAGTTGTTTTGTCATGATGTTTCATGGTGAATGCAGTGAAAGTGGCTTTAATCTCACTAAATTGTATGGTATCGGCATCCATATAGTTGTGATCGAAGATTTCCCCTGTTGGTCGAAGCCCTATGATAGCGGCTATGTCAAAAAGAGTTGGGGTAATCATCCCACATGGGAGATGGAAAGTATTGTGGGAAGCATCCCAAAAATAAATAGATGCTACTAATATGGTTTGGTTATATTCTAAACCTGTTTTTGATAATCGGATTAAATCGGAAATCCCTAATTCTTTCCAGAATGGAGCTTTTATGGCCTCAACTTTAGCCAACCAGGCGTAGTAAAGCTCAAGATCCTTCGCTAAAGGGATTGCTCTAAAAACCTTGAAGAGCTTCTGTAGTTTCCGCTGATGGGTTTTGAACAGTAGAAGACGCCATGAATGCCTTGCTTCAAGAATAAAGATGAGATCAAAAAAGGTTTTTTATGTTTGCGTTCAAGGATGTAAAAAGAGCGATGATGCGTGAAGAAGAAAGTATCCGAAATGGTGAAGCCCTTATATTTAAAGGTTTAGCATAAACTTTTCAAATCTCTATTTTTTATTATTTTATTATTAATAGAGTTAATAAGACACGCGTCAGCGGTTGACTCACTCATCTGATGGTCGAACAATTATTAGCCTTACTCCTAGTATCTAGGAGTAATAATCATGAGTAATGTCAAGACGTGGGAACCCACGTCCTGAAGGGACGTTTTTGAAAATGACAAGACGTCTTTGAAAGAAAGGACATAAATGATTATGACGTTATTCAGAGTCTTGGAACTCAAAAGACTATGAAGAGATCGAAATCTCATAATAACAAGAAACGCCTATTTCTCTTAGTTTTCCGAAACAGTCATTTATTGGGGGCAATTTATTAGCTGGAGATTTCGATCGCTATATATATTCTTCAAAAATTTAAGTTTTTTGAAGAGAGAATGACTTTGGATGGCTATTTTTGAGAATGTTATTGGTGATGAAGATTTCTAAAATCGAGGTTGAATCGAGATAGGTGGTCTTCGAGGCCTTGAGTGGTCTTCGATATACAAGGGTGCTGAAACTTAAAGTATTTTGATACATTCTCACGAAGAACACGTTGCCATGTATCGATTAAGGTTCGAGCTGGAAGTTTTGAATTTCGAAATGATCTATTTAAATCGATGAGGACAGATGGCGCCTCAGAGATTCAAAGCGCATGCATATAAGCAACGTGGCATTTTGTTAGTGTAGGACCGTTAGGGTCGAATTAATATAAATAAGGGTCTTAGTATCAGGATCCAGTGCGTTTATTTTGTACAAATTACTCACAAATCACTCAAGTATCAAGCGTTAAGAGAAAGAGTTTTCGCTGAGAAATGTACGTGTAACACCAACACCTTACATATGTTTGTATTTCTATTATAGAATCGAAGTATCTTTTAAATTCCATTACTTTTTCGTTAAGTCTTTTCATTCCAGTAATTTACATTCCCTTTACATTCTCGTCGAAGTTTATTTATGTTTATGGTCTAACCAATTTATGTTTCGTCGTACATTTACTTAGTTTATTTCGCAAGTTATTCATAGATTTACACCATCCCATTATAGAAGAATAAAAACCAAGAGAACATGAACCAAATCATCTTAAAAGACGACTTTTCGACAAATGTCCTAGGATCAATCTAGTTGATCCTGCGAGTAACCAAAGTATATTCATAATTTGGAAGTCACCGTAAACA
Source organism: Vicia villosa (assembly GCF_029867415.1). Classification (NCBI taxonomy): domain Eukaryota; kingdom Viridiplantae; phylum Streptophyta; class Magnoliopsida; order Fabales; family Fabaceae; genus Vicia; species Vicia villosa. Next base: position 177,547 of record NW_026705912.1, read on the forward strand.
CTAGCCTCTATGATTTATGGTGTAAGTGGAAACAAAAGGATAGGTATAGGCTTTGAGGGAGAAACCCCATATAAACTTGAACCTGTTGATAAAATGATCATTGAATACAAACCTCGGTATGAACAGTTCAAGTATGGTCATTCTCATGATATCAAACACACATCACATTCTAAGAGTTTCCATATCACACACACAAAGAAATATGTTGTTGCACATTCTGGAAAATCTTATGTAAAATCTTAGTTCAATCAGAACTTGAGAAGGACTAACCCCAAAGGACCCTAAAGAATGTGGGTACCTAAGGAAAATATAATTCCTGTTGCAGATCTCCTTCACAACACAAAGGAAAAACATGTCATTGCACCTGGACTCTAGGTGCTCACGTCACATGACGGGAAGAAGGTCTATGTTCCAAACTCTGGAACTTAAATCTACTGGAGAAGTAAAGTTTGGAGGGAACTAGAAGGGCAAAATCATAGGCTAAGGAACCATATGTATTGGTAATTTTCCCTCTATAACTAATGTTCTTTTAGTAGATGGATTAGCTTATAACTTATTGTCCATAAGTCAATTAAGTGACAATGGTTATGACATAATCTTTAATCAAAAGTCTTGTGAAGCTATTAGTCAGAAGGATGGCTCAATCCTATTTACAGGCAAGAGAAAGAATAACATTTATAAGATTGATCTTTCAGATCTTAAGAACCAACAGGTTACTTGCCTTCTGTCTGTCAACGAAGAGTAGTGGGTCTGATACAAAAGATTGGGTCATGCTAGTTTGAGAAAGATTTCTCATATTAACAAACTTAATCTGGTCAGAAGACTCCCTAATCTGAAATATAAATCAGATGCTCTTTGTGAAGCATGTCAAAAAGGGAAGTTTTCAAAACCTGCATTCAAATCTAAAAATGTTGTCTCTTCCTCTAGGCCTTTAGAACTTCTGCACATTGATCTTTTTGGCTCAGTCAAAATAGCATCAATTATAGGCAAGAAATATGGATTGGTCATTGTAGACGACTATAGCAGATGGACTTGGGTAAAGTTCTTAAAACACAAGGATGAGTCACATTATGTGTTCTTTGACTTCTGTAAATTAATTCAATCTGAAAAGGAATGTAAAATCATAAAAGTCAGAAGTGATCATGGTGGTGAATTTGAGAACATATTCTTTGAAACTTATTTCAAAGAAAATGGTATTGCCCATGATTTTTCTTGTCCTAGAACTCCACAACAAAATGGAGATGTAGAACGAACGAATATGACTCTACAAGAAATGGCCAGAACCATGAGCAATGAGACTAATATGGCTAAGCATTTATGGGAAGAAGCAATTAACATATCTTGTTATATTCAGAATAGAATCTCCATTAGACCTATTCTAAATAAGACTCCTTATGAATTGCGGAAGAACAGAAAGCCCAACATTTCATATTTCCATCCTTTTGGATGTATCTGTTATATTCTGAATACTAAAGATCATCTGAACAAGTTTGATTCCAAAGCTCGGAAGTGTTTCCTTCTTGGATATTCTGAACGCTATAAGGGCTACAGAGTATACAATACTGAAACTCTGATAGTTGAGGAATCAATCAATATCAGATTTGATGATAAGCTTGGCATGAAAAGCCAAAGCAGTTTGGGAATTTTGCGGATATAGATATCTCTAACTCAGATCATGAAGAACCCAAGGGAAAGGATGACGCAGAAGATCAAGTTGCAGCGTCTTCAGAGAATCTCAGAATATCTGAAGAGCCAACACTCATAAGATCCTCTAGAATCAATTCTGCACATCCAGAAGATGTTATAATTGGAAAAAAAGATGATCCCATCAGAACAAGAGCATTCCTAAAGAACAATGCAGAATGTCAATTTGGTTTAGTGTCTTTGATTGAGCCAACTTTTGTTGATCAAGCTCTGGAAGATGCTGACTGGATAATTGCTATGCAAGAAGAGTTAAATCAGTTTACAAGGAATGATGTTTGGGATCTGTTCCAAGACCTAAAGGACTCAATATCATCGGAACAAAATGGGTTTTCAGAAACAAGTTGAGTGAGAAAGGTGAAGTCATCAGAAACAAGCCAGACTGGTTGCTCAGGGCTATAGTCAGCAAGAAGGTATTGACTATACAGAAACCTTTGCACCAGTGGCCAAGTTAGAATCTATTAGACTGTTAATTTCACTTGCCACTTAGAATTACATCACTCTGTATCAAATGGATGTTAAGAGTGCCTTTTTAAATGGTTATATAGATGAAGAAGTTTATGTCCACCAACCTCCTGGTTTTGAAGACTCTAAGTCTCCAGAACATGTTTTTAAATTAAAGAAATCATTATACGGTTTAAAGCAAGCTCCCAGAGCTTGGTATGAAAGACTAAGTTCTATCCTTCTGGATAATGGTTTCACAAGAGGAAAAGTAGACACAACTCTCTTCTGTAAAACCTTTAAAAAGGATATATTAATTTGTCAAATTTATGTTGATGATATTATTTTTGGAACATCTAATGCTACACTTGGAAGAGAGTTTGCTAAGTCTATGCAGGCAAAATTTGAGATGAGCATGATGGGAGAACTCTAATATTTCCTAGGCATTCAGATCAATCAAACTTCTAAAGGAACGTATGTTCACCGGACTAAGTATGTCAAAGAACTTCTGAAGAAGATTAATCTATCTGAAAGCAAAGAAGCAAAAACTCCAATGCATCTAACTTGCGTATTAGGTAAGGATGAGGTAAGCAAGAAGGTAGATCAGAATATCTACAGAGGTATGATAGGATCTCTTCTCTATATGACTACTTCTAGACTTGATATTTTATTCAGTGTATGCTTGTGTGCTAGATTCCAATCCGATCCTAGAGAATCTCACTTAACTGCTGTTAAGAGAATTCTTAGGTATCTGAAAGGTACTACTAATGTTGGTTTAGTCTACAGAAGATCTGAAGAATACAACTTATTAGGATATTGTGATGCTGATTATACTGGAGATAGAGTCGAAAGGAAAAGTACTTCTGGAAGTTGTCAGTTTCTGAGAAGTAACCTGATCTCCCGGTACAGCAAGAAGCAAGCAACAATTGCACTCTCTACTACAGAAGCAGAATATGTAGCTTCTGCTCGATGTAGTACACAGATGCTCTAGATGAAAATTCAACTAGAAGACTATCAGATATATGAGAGTAACATTCCTATATTTTGTGATAATACTTCTGCTATTTGTTTATCTAAGAATCCTATTTTACATTCTAAAGCTAAACATATAGAGATTAAACATCACTTTATTAGGGACTATGTTCAGAAGGGTGTTCTTTCTTTAAACTTTGTTGATACAGAACATCAATGGGCTGATATCTTTACAAAAACCCTTGCTGAAGATATGTTCAAGTTCATTCTGAAGAACATCATTAAGGATTTATGCCCAGAATGAAGGCGTTGAGAAGATCTGATATATGGATTACTTTATATTGATTTATTTATTTTCTTATCAGATGTTCTGTTTATGTATGTTCATATGGATATTCTGAAATTGTTATTACTAACGTTTTATATGTCCAAGTATGATACAGAACTTCTATTAAAGCAAAACAGCTGTCACCAGCTATTCGAGATGATGACCACGTGTTCATTCTGAAAGGACAAGCATGCGTGCAGTTGATGAGATGCCTCCCTAGGTAACTGTGCAAATCTTTTTAAATCTCACGCTATCTCCACTAACGTCTTTCAACATTAAATGTGAATGATTCAGTTTCTGTAACCGCTTGCATTTAGAATCTCATTGCATTCTTTTTCACGTCCGTGTTTATATAAACACATATCATATTCATTTTCTCTCTTTTCTCTCCTTCATCATCATCCGTTTTATGCATTTATGTCTCCTCTTTTCTCTTCATAAAAACCCTAAATCTAAGAAAACTAGAAATCTTTAGTGTTCTTCAATGGCTTCTTCATCAAATACTCAACAAAAGGTTTCGTCTTCTCAATAAGATCAATAACAACAACAACAACAACAAAATGTTCAATCTCCTTTGAAGACCTGTTTGATTCCATACGCAGATTTGGAAGTTCTCTGTGAACTTATGGTTGATTTTGAAAATCTTTAAGCTCACCAGTTCAACATCAAGACGAACATGTTGGTTCAAGGATGGGAAAACTACTTTGATCGTCTCATTGGACCAGTTTATCCTGTTTTGGTTAAGGAATTTTGGACCCATGCTACCCTAACCCCAAATGCTATTATCTCCTTCGTGTTAGGGCAAGAGATTGCAATTACTGAGAATCTCATAAGGAAGTTGTTGAATCTCCAAGGTTTGTGCGGAGTGACTAGTTCTATTCTTGGGAGAACTGATTGGGAAACAGTTTATCCAGAAATATTTACTTCTGGAAAAGGTTCACCTCACACCAAGGATCTGAAGCCTTCTTACAGAGTTTGGGCAAAGATCATTATGGGATCTCTCAACCATAGAAAATCAACTGTTTCTGCAACATATTTCAATCAAGATCAGCATTTCCTTCTGTACTGCATTGGAAAGGGTATGAGAGTAAACTTACCTCATGTTCTGTTCCATCATCTGAGGGCTCATGTGAAGGAATCAAGAGAAGCAGAACGTCTGAAATATCCTAAGATAAAGAAGAATACCATTCCTATGGGAAGGCTGATATCAAACATTCTGACAGAGAGTGGTCTGATTGATAATCTGAAAGCTGCTGGCTCCATTCAAGATCTGATTACTATTAGTGGGATTACTCTAACTGCTCACACTCTGAGGAGAAAGCAATTGATTGGAAAGGTGACCTCTACTCCAATAGTGACTCCTGATATTCTGACCAGAAGAAATCCAGTCGTTGATTTCCCTATGATTTTCAAGGAAGAATTATTAGAATCTATCCAACTCTATCTAGAGTCTTGTGTAAGAGACCAATCAGAAGTTGATGCTGCTTGGATTCGTGGAAGAACTCTTCCATCTTTGGATGAATTAATCAAAAGGGATAAGAAGAAGAAAGAGAAGAAGAAGAGAAAGGCTACTGGCAAAGCTCCTGATACAAAGAAAGCTAAGAAGCAGAAGAAACCTTCAGGTATTATTATCTCTGATTCTGTACCTGTTAATAGTTTTGAACAAGTATCAACAGAATATCTCAAAATACCTAGAACTTCTGAGCATTTTCAGAAGTTAATAGAAGACATTGAAAGTGTAGACAACTATAGTTTACACTCTGATTCTGACCTTCCCCCTCAGCAAAAACCACCATCCTCTGATATTCCATCTTCTTCCACCATCACAAAAGGAAAACGCCCACTTCATTCTGAACCTATTTTGTGCCCCAAACCACTAAATGTTATCTTCCCACCAATTCCATCTGAAAATATATTCTCCACCAATCAACCAACCTCCTCTATTCCTAAACCAATCTCACCAATTTCTAACCCTTCATCCATTTTTTCTGACCCAGTTGTTGTAGTCGTAGACTCTGACAACGAAGCAGAATCTTCTCCTCCTCCATCCTCTTCAAACACCTCTCTTTTGTTTGATAGAGTTTCTGAACCATATTCCATCTCCAACCCAGAATCTCCAATCACCTGTCTCAGAACCAACCTCCTAAACCTTTTGTTGATATTTGTTTCGAATTATTAAAATATAAGGTCAGAACAGGGTTAGAGTATCTGAAGGTTGACCATGACTCCAAGCTGGATCATGTGGCTTCTGGAAAGCTCTGGAAGGCTTTCTCTGAAGATGTGCAAGCATAATTTCTGTACCTCCAGAAGGATTGTCTTGCTACTGCTCCTAGTCCTGCTGGACTTGCTTTGGAGCATGGCAGTGGTAGGTACTATCATCCCATTTTTTACTGGAAGCTTCTAGAAGAAGCTCCATTCGTTGATGAAATGGAAGTGGATAAACATTTGCCTCTGGTTGTCTAGACGCCTTATCCATTTTCAGTTCTGACTGGATACTTTAAGACTTTGTTTGACTGGTTCCAAGAGAATCCTCTAGAAGAAAATCCTGATATGGTGTATCATGTTATTGAGTATCCTGCTGAAGAGATTCCTATTGCTGATAATCAGATGATTCCAACCTCTGATGTTCTTGCCTCTTCTGCTGATCCTTCAACATCTGTTTTGATGGAAACCCTGAAGGAACTCCAACAGAATCAAGCTTCAGTGTTCAGTCGTCTAGACAAGCAGGATGAAACCAACGCTGAATTCAGAACATGGATGCAGAGAACTAAAGAATCCTCCAAGAAGCAAGCTGAAGACACTGCTGAGATTAAGAACCTTCTGGAAGCTTTAGCCTCTAAGCTTAACCAGTCGTAGTCTATGTCTTGTGTTTTAGTTGTTTTTTTCTTGTTTCTTGCATCTGTTTTGTTTTGCATCTGCTTTGTACTCTTCCTTCTGATAATCAATGAAAATATATTTTCTTTCTTCACTCTGTGTGTCTTTCATCTGAATCTTTTATGCTTTTTGATGTTAAGACAAAAATGGGGAGAAACGTGCTATTTGAATTGATTTATAATATCAGTTGCTGGGCTTAAGTCTCAACATTCCTAACAATTATATTGCAAAATTTTTTCTGTCTCTAATAGTTTTGCAGGATTGTGATACTCTGAACAAGCTCAAAAAAGGGGAGAAACGTATCTGGAGAAAATCTCTTAAGAGTTGAAGCAAACAAGCTTAATATTCTAATACAAGAAGTTTCAAGATCAGAAAGAAGCTATGCTCTGATACAAGAAGTTTCAAGCTCTGATACAAGCATGTCTTTTAGATGCTCTGATAAAGCCAAGTGCTCTTAAAGAAAGATTCAAAGCTCTGAAGCTGTCCAATGGAAGCTCTGAAATAAAGCTTTGAATCATCTAAAGTTTAAAGTTCAACGTGAAAGTCTCATCTGAAATGGAAAATACTCAGGGAAGTCTTTTATTTATAAATTCTTCTAGTATTAATTTTAGGGGGAGATTGTTAATCTCAGGGGGAGACATATTCACACACTCTGATTAATATGCTTTATGCTATATCTGTGTATTGTCTTTTTCATCTGATATTCTGAATACAAGTTCATATTAATTCTGTATGTTTTTGTCATCATCAAAAAAGGGGGAGATTGTTAGAACAAGAAATGTTCTAATAAATATTCTTAGTTTTGATGATAACATTACATATGAATTTTGTATAAGATAGTGTGATACTCTAAATATTCTTAGTTTGGTTTATTGGGATATATGTGAGGAAGGCAGGAAACAATCAAATAAATAACAAAATCCAAATGAGCAGCGGATGCAAGCTTTCCAGAAATTGTTACCAATTTGCATGGTAAAGCGTACTCTAACATATTGGGGATTAATATGAAGAGGCCTTGAGTAGTTGGGTAGATAATGATTCGTTGGTACCACTCTGCCGGCCTGTTTCTTATAAGCATTCTCCATATCTGACAAATGGAAATACCACCATTCGGGAATAGGTGTGCCAAAGGCCAAAGCCAGGGGGCTAGATTGCAAAGGAGGAAATTTGATGATTCCAAAATGAAGGGTGTAAAAATATTTGTCTTTCGCGTAACCAGGAATTTTAAGTTTTGGGATCATGTCGGTTACCTTCTCCTTTAATTCGGCAGCAGCCTCAGAAATGGTCCAACGAAGATCATTAGGTCGATACACATTTTGAAAGTATTTCTGGAAAGCTTGAATTTGTTAATATGAGTAGCCTTACGTTTGGTCGCCTTTGCCTGCAAATTAACAAAAGCATTAGTTAGTTCATTCAGTTTTGTTTCAGAAGCACCAACATATGCAGTAAGGTATGATTGCCACCAAGTCTCAAATTCTTTAGTGCAAGAAAATGCAGGTTGGAAAGGGACGGAGTTAAGCCATGGCCTTTTTTCCCAAAAATTTTCAACATCTACTTTGAATACATTATAAGGTTGGTCACTAGTGATATTTAGAAGCAAGTCAAAAGAGGGGAATAAGGACTTAGGGATGAAAGAACCTTGAGTTCTTGTCTCCATCCTTCAACCAAAGTTGCCTAGACTTAAGTCTTAACATACATTATTTTGCAAACAAGCAATTCCACATTTCTCTAGTAGCTTATTTCCTCCTTTCAACCAAATTATCAATATTACCTCCGAAATTATCGACCAACAAGTTATCCATTTCAATAATAGTTCCCACCTCCTCTCTCACTTTTAAATCAATCCACCCAAAAATCTCCCGATTCCACCATTTAATCCTCTCCTTCAAGCACTTAAGATTTTCGAACAAGATGAATTCTCCCCTTCCTTCAACCTTAATCTTAAGCCACTCTTCATGAATAAGAGCCTTGAAATCTTTGTGTTTAAACCAAGTGTTGTTGAATCTAAACGACCTTGGTCCCCAATCTACAACACCACAATTTAGCCGAATTTGAGCATGATCCGAAAATTCTCTAGTGCCCATCCTTTGATCAACCACATTCCACAAATCAATCAAACTTCTAGAAACAAGAAACCTATCAATTATACTCATAGCTTTCCCATTTATCTTTAAACAACGAGAATCAACCTCCCACACACGGAACATCCACCACCCCCATTCGGACGAGGAACTCCCGAAACTCCTCCATACCACACACATTATGAATACCACCAACTCCTAGCCTTTCTTCTCTCCTCACGATTTCGTTGAAATCTTCGCCAAGACACCGATCAACGCTCCCACTTTAATTCCTCCTATCCACCAAACTCTTCCAAAGGTCTCTTCTATCTTTCACATTGCAAGGAGCATAAATGTTCACTAGATTGACACAAGTACCTTTCCAAGAAACATTTAATCCAACGTAACCGTGACCCGAGAAACTATAATTGAGATTCAATAAGCCTTTCTTCTAAAGGATTACCATTCCTCCCGAAGCTCCTTTCAAATGACTAGTTGTCCAATCCACCTCAAAACCGCCCCAAAACGATCTCGCCAAATCATCATTGAAGCTTGATACTTTAGTTTTTTGAATGAAGCACACATCCACCTTACTAGAGTTTAACAGAAAGCTAACTCTTTTTCTTTTAGATAAAATCCCTCCTCCCCTAATGTTATATGATAAAAAATTCATAATAACTCATGTATTAACTCCTTCTTCCCCTTCATCCCCAATTTGTCCCTCCTCTCCAAATCTTCCAAAATTTTGATATTCGAATCGTCATCCACGCCACTCGAAACCCCTAATCTTGCTATAGATTTCCAAATTTTCCCCCCAACATCAGAATTCGAGGGCCTCCCCAATCTAGCATTGCAACGATTTACTTCTGAATCAATAAGAGAAGAGCACGGAACAAACTTACCTTTCGATTTATGTTTTCCTTCATCATCCTTATTTCCGGCGCCGGTGAGCTGCCTGTTGGAGCTTGAGGTCTTCCTTGGAGCTATATAATTAAAGTATGAAGGTACCACATCCACCTTATCCCTCAAATCGAGTACACTTCTGTATTTTCTCCCCCTTTGTTTTAAATAAATTCCTCTTGGGCTTTGGTAACTTAAGATTCCTACAGGCTGAATTAAAAGAGATTGGGCTTTTGTTATGACCCAATGGCTTCACCGCCCAATAGAAGAGTCTGTTCCTTTCTCACTTAACACGGTCCCACCCACAAAACTACAATTGTAATTCTCACTTGTATTTCCTACTTCAATACTTCTAACCTCGTTTCCCCCGCTGCCAGCAGAATGAGCATTAAATGCATGCTATAAAGGTGCATTAATTGCATGGAGTAAAGATGGAACGTTGGTAGACAAAGAGATATCCTCAGGTATAATAGACTCCATCTTTTTCTTATTTGATGTAACCCTATAATTTTTCTGCTCCTCTGAACCTATGACAACTTCCTCCCTCCTGCTACCTGCCACCCCTTCTATAGTACCTAGCCTCTCAGAATGATCTGACGCTTGCAGATTGGACCCTTCGTTATCATCTTCGCCTGTCTCCCCATTGGAGCTCCGACCCTCTTAGGAAGGAAGAGTTTGTGTTTATCCTCCTCCCTATCCTGCCTCGCCTTGGCTATCTCAACCTGAGCATGGGAGTCTTATTTCAGAAACAGAGTGAATGTATCTTCATCCACGAAAACCTTTAAGGCTTCATTAAATAACTCTTGGCAACTATTTTTAATCAAGAACCTATCTTCTTCCATCGTAACTCTCGATAGAGTTTTATCATCACACTTCACAAACGATCCAAAAGCTTCGGCTATGGTCTTGAATAACTTGAGTCCCCACACATGACAAGGGACTCCTGAAACTCTTAACCACACAAGTCTCTCCCTATCAATGTCAGAAGGCTTCCATGGCCTAATATCACTAAACCATTATTCCCACAAGCTTCTCCTTTCTTCTATAAAGATTTTGACTTCTCCGTACACAAGATCTTCTAAAATGCAAAGGTTAGGGCCAAGTGACGTGACTCTAATGGTGAAGATACCCTCCTCTAGAAAAAATTTCTTCATCTCCGCCGCCAAACCCGCGTTTCTCAACACACCGGTGAAAGCCCTCCCATATCTGCTTAAGTCATCTTCCTCCGCTGAAAGCTTGATAGATTTGATCGCCGAAGATTCACCTGTCACAAAAGTGACATACGACTTCCTATTCTGAATTGCCTCAACATAAGAACGGTTGTCAATCCAACCGTTTCCATGTCTAATTTCCTCTGCTCCACCTTTGCGCTCAGCAATCGGTTCTCCCCGCTTTACCACATTTCCTTCCTCTCTTGATATCATATTCTCAAGCCTTTGAAACCTTGGAAGATTTGCAAACAACTTTCTTCCTTCAAGCACTAAATTGTCCAAATTGATAGCCATGATCTTCTCATCCTCCATGTTGTGAAATCTAGCAAACCCAAACCTTCTCTCTCTCCTATCCCTTTTAGGAGAAACGACCACCTCAACGATGTCTCCCATATCCTTAAGCTCATAGAATAGATCCTTCATCTTCCAGTTATCACTGAACTCAGTAATGAAGAAGGAAGTTACCACCGCACCTTTCCCCTTTTTTCTTCCTCCTGCCGCTACATCCCAAGCGCCCGCTTCCCCCTTTCCTCCATTCCTCATAACCACCCTCCGCCATCTGTCTGCAAGTTGTTGGTTCCTAACCATTGCTAAGAGCAACGAAAAGGCAGAAGTAAAGAAGAAAAACACCTAGGTTAGAGAGAAGGTAGAGCTTCTCTCTCTAACATTGTGTTGTTCTTGTTATTAAAATCTTTTTAAATATAATGAAAAGAGTATTTTGTTTTCATTAATAATTTTTAGATCTGTTTACTTAATTGAAATATTCTAAAATGCAAAATAAGAATCATGAAAAATATGCAATATATCAAACATATTGAATACATATTCACCGATAAAATGATTGTAGTGCATTTCAATTCATTATATTCAAAAGAATACTTACAAACTTGATATTGATTAAGTTTTATTAGTAGTCAATTATCATTATTATCATTATTGGTTTGTTATATTATTAGTAGTCAATTATCATTATTGATTTGTTATTTTATTAGTTGTCAATTATCATTATTAACATTATTGATTTGTTATTTTATTAATAGTCAATTATCATTATTATCATTATTAATTTGTTCATTTTCAATAAATGATATTGATTAAATTTTATTATATGCATACCATTAAGTTATTGTTCCATTTCTTATTATTTATTTTCTTTCTATTAATAGTTATAATTTAATAAAAATTTAATATAAATCTGCTACACTCAATTGTTATTACCGTATTAAATACTTTTTATGTCTTACAAAACTTCCAATTTTTTTCAGTCCATCATATCATCATTTTTCTTAAGTACGTTTAAAAATAAAATTAACTAATTTAATGTTCCAAAGCACTATGAAGATTGATTTCAAATATGAATATTAACCTTAGAGAGCAATTACGCTCAAAATATTTAAATCATTTATAAAAGTATTTAAATCGTTATCACATTTTTTCCGTATATAAAAATAATACTATTTATAATATTTAGATTAATCATAGATTATTTTTCTTTATTTTAATTTCTCCGTATTACATAGTTGATTATTTGCATGATTTTTGTTATATTTAGTAGATTAAACATATATTTTAACTCTATCTTATAATATTATTAAATAAAAAATATAAATTAAAATCAACTATTTAGTATAGATAATAAATTCTATAAAATAATATTAAAATAGTATTTAATTACACCCATATTATTAAATAATTACACTTATACCGAAAATATGACATAATTTATTAACATTTTAAATTTTTTATGCATGTATAAATAACACATGTGAAAACCATTTTTTTTATTGAATACTAAAAGTAAGTTAAGGTAATGATAAATTAAATTATAAACTATAATTATTAAATATCTATATCAAAGAAAAGGTTTGAAAAACATAAATCGTATTTTGCATGACTTTTTATACACTAAAACTAACTCTAAAAAAAAAAGAATTAATTTCATTCCAAAAAGAAGAATTTTCTTTTTTTTAAAGCAATAATTTAAAAAATTATTTATTAAAAATTATTAGTCATAAAGTTGTTTACCTAAATCAAAATGTTGGATCAATTCTCTAAAAAATTATTAGCCTTAAAATTATTTATTAGAGTGAAGACCCATTTTGGTCCCTCACAAATATTACACGAGTTAAATTAGTCCTTCATAATAAAATAGACCTAATTTAATCCCTTATAAAATTTAATCGTATCATATAAGTCCTTCTGTTAATATTTTTTTCAAACTGGTTTTTTCCTAGTTTTAAACTGTGACTGGATTGCCACGTTGGATTTTATTTTATTTTTATTTTTAATCATTTTTAAACAAATATAAATTAATAATATAAAAAAGTCAAAATTGTTTCTTATAAGGAGTTGAACTCAGACCCATGTGGTTAATCTTAAACAATTCTAAATTTAAAATAAAAAATACAAAATTTGTATCAATATGGTCTCAAACCTAAGTCTCTTCAGATTAAATGACAGTCAATTTAATAAAATAAAAATTGATTTGTCTATTTGTAAATAATAGTCACTTTACTAACAATAGAAATTGATTTGTCTAGTTGTTATTGATAGTCACTTTACTAACCGTAGAAATTGATTTGTCTAGTTGTAAATGATAATCACTTTATTAACAATAGAAATTGATTTATCTAGTTGTAAATGATAGTCACTTTACTAACAATAGAAATTGATTTGTCTTGTTGTAAATAATAGTCACTTTACTAACAATAGAAATTGATTTTTCTAGTTGTAAATGATAGTCACTTTATTAACGATAGAAATTGATTTGTCTAGTTGTAAATTGAAAATCATTTAACTTGAAGAGACTTGGATTTGAGACCTCATAGATAAAAATTTATGTATAAAATTTGTTAATATTAGTAGAAATCATGAAAATTACTTTATAAGAAATAATTTTGGCTTTTTTGATATTATTCATTGATAACTGTTTAAAAATGAAATTAAAAATAAAAATTAATTTAGTATTTAAAAAATAAAAAATAAAAAAAATCCAACGTGTCAGTCCAGTTACGGTTTAAAAGTATGAAAAGAACCCGTTTAGAAGTAGAAAAAAACGGATTTGAGAAAAATATTAGCAGAAGGACTAATATGATTCGGGTAAATTTTGTAAGGGATTAAGTTTGGTCAATTTTTTTGTGAGGGATTAATTTGACTCGTGTAATATTTGTGAGGGACCAAAATGGATCTTCACTCTATTTATTATTAACATCTTTAAAGTAACTATTATGATAGTGAATACTACAAAATTGTATAAAAATGAAATTAATCAAACTAATTGAGATTTATTAGCTGCCATAAAATCATAGAATGAATAGTTGTATAACATTATAATTAAAAGTAATAGAAAGATTTGATATTATCATCAATTATTAACTATTAAAACAAATTTTATAATTATTACCCATATAATTTAATATTATCATCAATTAAAAAATAATAGAATAAAAAATAGGACAAAACTTAGATACAATTCTTTAGGTGTGGTTCATACTATTTTCTAATGAAAATATGACAAGTATATAATTTCCTCTTACATGTATGCAAATTTCTCCTATTTTCACTCACTAAATGCTATTTAAGCATATTTGTCATGTTTTTATTGGAAAATAGTAATAACCACACCTAAAGAATTGTATCTAAGTTTTGTCCTAAAAAATAATGGAAAGATTTGAACTTATTAATTAAAATATTCAAAATTGATAACATAGAATAAAATCAGTATTTTAAAAATATTTATATTTTTATTAGTAATTGAAAGTTAAATAAAAATAAATATGATTTAATTTATTTTTCAAAAAATATTTTAAATAATTATTATAATTTTTAAAGTACAATTATTAAATAAAAGTAAATATAATTGAATTTTTTTTGTAAGTACAGCTATGAAGTTTTTAGTACAACTATAAAGTTTTTTAAAAAATGATCGATAATATTTCATTTTTTAATATTTAAATTTATAATTTAAGTTTTCTTGTTTCATATTAATGAATTTTAAAATTTATTAATGTTGTACTAAATAAATTTTTCTTTAATTTTTTGACATATAAGTCAATATATCTACTTATTCTCTTATAAGTTTTTTCAAATTTTTCCAAATACTTTTAAGAAATTAATCGCTAAATTTATAATTTTAAATAAAGTTAACAATTTGATAGTGACCCGTAAGATAAAAAAGTTAATTGTATGAACGACTATATAACTTAGTATTTTTCACATTTAACATTTTTAATTTTATTGAAGTTAAAAAATAAATTAATTAATATTTTAGTGATAATAAACAAATAGAATAGATTAAATATATCTTAAAGTAATTTTTAGGACATATTTAACTTAGTATTTTTTAATATACTCTGTTTCTAGAGTATTTTTATTTGTAATTTATAAAGGTTAAATAATATTGGTATCCATGAGTTTTAATTGAATACCTGTAAATTTAATAGAAATTGATATATGTTCAATTAAATTTAAAGGATAACAAAGTATTCACCTAGAAAGTAGTAAGAATAAATTGATTTAAACTTTTTTTTACTATAAAAATAATCTTTCTTTATAAAATTAGTTTCTAAAATTCAATTAATTATAAATTAATTCAGTACATTTGAATTTAGAAAAATTCTTAAATAAGTTATTATTAAATCGAAAAAGAATTATACTCCCTCTGTTTTTTATTATAAGTCGTTTTAGACTTTTCACACAGATTAAGAAAAATAATAATTATTGATGAAAATGAGAAATTAGGAAGGTTTTTACAAAATTATCATTTATTAATGACTTGTGGAAGATAAATTTATATAATTGAAAGGAGAGAGAATAATAAATATTTAAGGATATAATAGGAAAAATAACATTAATTATTCATTGGAATTGTAAAGCGACTTATATCAAAATACAATTTTTTTTCCAAAACGACTTATAATAAAAAATGGAGGTAGTATATAGGAAAATTCTATTAATGATCTAAATATTTTTATATATGAAAAATGATATTTATGATCCAAAAAAAATTTATTCAACAAAGATATACGCGAAAAAAACTATTATTCATCTAAATATTTTTATATACGAAAATTTACAATTGATTCATATATTTTTGTAAACGATACCTAAAAGTAAATAATATTTGTATATGGGGAAAATTTATTAATGATTTAAATATTTTTATATATGAAAAATGGTATTTGTGATAAAAAAAAATTGATTAAAAATGGTATACCGGAACTAGAGAAAAATTATTTATTCAAAAATGATTCAAAAATTATTTATTTAAATATTTTATATACGAAAAAATCTATTATTAATTTAAGGGTTTAATATACTTCACCCCCTGCCAATATAGGGAATTTTGGTTTACACCCCGTGGATTTATTTTTTTTATTAAATGCCCCTTATAAAATCCAAAACCTGGATTTACCAAACCCTTTTACCACATTTGCTGACTGGGCTTTGACTTGCTGATGATGTGGCAAAAGGTTGTATAAATAATTAATTGAATTATATTTAACCACTAATACCTCCACTTTCCACCACCACCACCTCCACCGCGAGAATAACCACCTCCACTTCCTCCATATCCACCATCCCTGCTTCCACCATAACCAACACCACCATATCCTCCTCCTCCTCCCCCACAATACATACAATGTATACTGACATTTTGTTTGTTATCATAGCATTAGAAATTAAAGAAAAGCCATTTTTCATTTTTTATTTCTTCCTAGTTCCTAGTCAGTGGGTTTTTGAAAAGCCATGTTGTCATAGTGTTATCTAGCTACATTTCCTATTCTCAAAATGGATTCTTACTGGTGTATGGATCTTGGGTTGAAATTGCAATTGCAAGAATGTTGAATGAGCTTTTGTTTAATATATTGAAGATTGAATTAGCAGCTGATGTATTTTACCTGAAGATTATTCACCGCCGGTTTAAGGCTGTAGCAACAGATTTTGTGTATATTAGCAAATTCAGCTTCAGCATTGAGGCTTTGTATTTTGTTTTTTGTTTTCCCTTGTATTGAGGGGGCCCATTATTAGTTGTAAGTCTGTATCGGAGTACATTTGTTATTCTTTTACATAGGTACTCCATTGTTTTAGTGATGATACCAGTGAATGTAGTTACTTTAACATGAATGAGTACCAGTTGCAAAAGATCCAAATAGATGTTTTCTACGTGTTTTTGAATTCGGTTGTCAGTACTGCATAATATACATGCATACAATATGGTGATCTATACATAGTTTTGTTCAATCTCCTACACGAGGTTTGGTTCCATGCAGTGTAGGAATTTCTGCATGATCGAAGAAGCATGCCGATTTCAATTCAACCAATATTTTTCAACCAATGTATAAAACTCAAGCCAAAAAAGCAGAAGCAATAGCACAATCTATTCACAATAAAGCATAAGCAAAAGGTGAAGTAGCTCAGACTCAGCTAGTAGCAACACCATCCAAAAGTGATTCTCAGCCAACACCTAAGGAGCTGGCTTATAAAGAAAGTGGTGATCTATATTCTAGATTACGTTGTCTGCTTCCAGGAATTGCTTTTATGTTCATCATTCATTATCTTTCTAAGTATTTAGAACATTTGTTCATAAGGGAGCATTGATCTTTCTAAGATGGAATCACAATCATATGTGGATGTGATTTTTAGTTTTAACTTATTTGTATTTTAATTAACTTATTTGAAATTTATTGTAAGTGATTTCAGTGGCATATAATAAGTGTTATTTCAACCATGCACATTGGAGTTATTGGTGGGAGGTATTGGTGTTTTGTCTTCCTCTCCCTCCAACATTTGAACCACCATTGGCATTGATGGTCGATCCAGAACAGTAATGCTTCTTTCTCTCATTTTAGAGTTTCTTTTACAAACAAAACAACATTCTCACCATTAATCCATGAGAAAGTAGTTTCATAAACAAATCAAATAAAACTCTTGTGAAAATTACAAAATTGGCTCATTCGAATTACCAGGCCAATATGTGAAAATTAATTTATTTCTTTTTTCGTTTTCCTTAATTTAATCTCATCTTCCACACCAATATAGGAAAGAGTCTTTTAAAGGTTGATGATACTCATTCTAACCGGGAACAGGCCGCTGGTGATAATATAGGAAAGAGTGATCCCGCACCAATGTCACTTGATTTTTCTATCTTTGGATTAAAACATCCAAATAGACCAACAATTAACAGGTTAGTCGATAAGTAGATAATGATAATATGGATCATCCAAACGTTTCAAAACTGCATAATAATGTTTTTCTTTTGTTCTGCAGTGCTGACAGATCACATTTAAAAAGAAAATTAGATCTAGAATTCCTTATCTTTGTTGATTTGCATGAAGAAGCTGCTATGATCGTGCACCAGTACAAGACGATTGTTGCAATGATTAAATATAATTAGTGGTGGTGAAAAGTGGAGGTATTAGAGCATCCACATCCATACCACCCAATTTGGTGGTATAAATGGACCCCACTTAATATAAAATATTATTTCACACTTCTCAATTATTTAAACCACTAATTAAAATTTGTAAATATCCATACTACCCATCTAAAAACTTAAAATGGGTCCCACTAATCACACAATATACACTAAAAAATTGAAAAGCACCGTAGCATTATTTGGATATGGTGGTTATGTAATACTACACCATTTGCATTCAATTATCCATACTATTATGACACAAGTGGTACATGTGGCAAATACCACCCCCTATATTTATGCTCTTAATGGTTAAATATAATTCAATTAATTATTTATACAAACCCTTTTGCCACATCATCCAGCAAGTCAAAGCCCAGTCAGCAAATGTGGTAAAAGGGTTTGGTAAATCCAGGTTTTGGATTTTATAAGGGGCATTTAATAAAAAAAAAAATTTCAGGGGGCGTAAATCAAAACTCGCTATATTGGCAGGGGGTGAAGTATATTAAACCCTTACTTTAATTTTTTTTCTATTTTAACCTTCTATTTAAAATAAATATATTATGTAAACCAATGCGCTTACCAAATTAGAAACCCGTACATATGCACGGCTTTGTTACTGGTTGATGTTATAAATTTTGCCTCATCAAGATTAAATCCTATATAGTTTTGTGAAGTCTCTTGGAAATTATTCTTTCTTCTTTCTGCAATTTGCTTAGTTTGCGAAGTGCTATGATTATTGGAGTGAGAAATGGGAGTTGTATCATGAATGCTATCATAACTTGTACCAATTTAACTTACTGATTTCTTTGGTGAATTAGATAACTGATAAGATGATATTGGGAGCTATTATTTTGATTCTCACAGAAATTTGAGTGAAACCAGAAATTAAGTACAAATATGTAAGTTGAGTGAGTTTTGTAAGATTGGTCACTAAAATTTTCACATATGTAAACGTAATTGTCAAAATGATTACATAATCTCAACTTTTAACAAATGAATGTCTCGGGAAGTTTTACACTTGTATGTATTGATATTGAAGTAGATATTATAGAGAAACGTGTATTGTTTTTCTCTTCACTTCCATATTCTTGCTTTCCTTCTCATTCATCTAAGCACACATTTTAAAACTACAAAATCTTGTAGCCTTGTATGTGCTCAATTACTA
Organism: Vicia villosa; assembly: GCF_029867415.1. Taxonomy (NCBI): domain Eukaryota; kingdom Viridiplantae; phylum Streptophyta; class Magnoliopsida; order Fabales; family Fabaceae; genus Vicia; species Vicia villosa. The sequence continues at coordinate 196,619 of NW_026705912.1, forward strand.
TGATTTGTGAACATATTGTTTAATGGTGGAAAGCATATAGTCTCAGTTTTTGTTATTTTTCTTTGGGTTTGGATTCGCGTGATAATTTCGAGTGCGAGTTTGAATAGTGTAAAACTGACATCTGACCCTACCCGTTGTCATTCCTAGTGGTCAGTTCGCTCTACTTTATATCTCTAAATCTTCTTCGGCCTAATAATATTACCTCAACATCAATAATATTTCTCCTTCATCATAATTTTCAAGTTAAATTTCTCACTTCTCATTATACCTTTTTTATAGTTGTATTTGTTTCTTTTTCTTTTGTTTTCTTTGTTCTATTAAGTGAGGTGTTTTATAACACTTAGCAAGAGTGTAATCTAATCCTTTTGATATGTCAGTGTAATCTTAATCTTAATCACTGAAAGTGCAATTTAGACTAACCATACAGACGGTTATCATTAAATTATTGCTATAGTTGAAGTAAGAAATAAAAAAGCAGTGGAACTACTTTCATATAAGTTTGATGCTGGTTAGTTAAATTATAATGAAGAGCTTATTGAAATTAAACTGAAAAACGACTTATGAATATGTTGCAGGTTAATTTCATAACTTTTTCCTTCCATACACACTAGTGCCTATGCCATACATTGGTCCATGTTAGGACTTCACAAACCCATCCAAATGCACCCTAATCATCTCTAGTTTGAAAAGGTAAAACAGGTAGAAGACAATCTTCCAAACTAAGCAGCCATTGTTCATAAAAATAAAAAAGATAGTAACATGCATTTTTCGAGCTCTGGTTTTTGGAAAATGAATGAGTTACATATAACACTCATCTAATTTGCTTTTTTGGAGCTGAAAAGCAGGATTGATCCAGGCTCCACAGCTGCACTGCAAGCCAGCCCAGTTGAAGTAACCTAAACGAGCTTTACAACCCATACACACAAGCTTCTCCTCCACTTGACCTTCTTGTACTTCAAAGTCAATCAAAAAGAGTCAAAGACAAAGTCAATCTATGAAGCATGAACACCGGAAACACGACAATGACATTGACACATCGACATCGGTAATAATTTGAAAAAATAAATAAATTAAACGTAATCACAAGAGTCGGTGTCTGTTTTGGACACGGACACACCTTTGCTATTTACAGTATGTATGAGTGAAAGTTACAAGTACCTGGTTGCATCCATTTCATGGGCTCAACAAATATTGAGGTGCAATCAGCTGGTTGTTTTTTATTATCCCAGGATTCGCTGTTTCTCTTACTCCACTTGAAGCTTGATTCTCCTTTTCCACGCTCATGGGGAACTATAATATCCTCTGAAGCAACAATTCTTCTGCATTTCTTACACCGGTATATAAGTTGAGATTTGGTTGCAGTTTCTGACTCAGAGATACTAGTTTCAGCCATTTGATCCTTCTACAATTCTCCTCTGATTCTTATGCTTGATGCACTGTGAATTTAAATCAAATGAGATATGAGAATAGAGAAGAAGATTGGCATGTCTCCCGATAAAATATAAAATAATTGTCTAACAGTGATTCATCTACACGTCGACTAGATTTCTATTGCGGTGAATTTGAAGTTCAGAACAAACTTCCTTATAAATCCACAGTTCATATAAGTTTCTCAGATTGTAGTGGCATTATAGTACTTATGCCCTAATTAATCGCAAATCATATACATCAAAAATGGTTAAGCAGTATTTGAGACAGAGGGGCTATCCTAATATATTGTCAAATGTAAGGAGATTAAGCTAAAATGCTAAGCAGCATTTAATGTAAAAACTAAAAAGTATTCACAAGCAATAGAAGCCTTGATTAAACTCCCTCCTTACATGCATACTTTTGTACATTCTTTCACTCATAAAGATGACAAATTGACAATTCATGCCCTCTACTTATTATGCCAAAACTACGTACTCTCCAACGTACATATCTCGGTGGATTAATACTACACATGCTGAGTATACGTCAAGATCAAAACACCAAATCCTTATATATTGCCAAAACTACTGTTTTGGTGTTTGGCCCTTCACAAGAATCACAACATTCAACTAGGTGATGATGACAAAAGTATAAAGCAATTCTGTATTTATTATCGGTTCAAGTTGGAGAAATAGTGATACAAAGAAACCACATACTTATACCAAAACCGGATGACAATTACAAAATTACACTTTCAACAATCATTCTGAGTTTAGATGCACAAATTCACATCCGAGGTAGCACGCAGTTGCAAAATGAGGTGCACAAGATATGTGTAAGTATTAATCCACACATGTAAGAAAAGTCAGACAAGTGTCACCAAAAACATAATTCCAAGAGTACGTTGTGTGTTGCTAGCATTATTCCAAATATTTATATCGGTAGATAAACACAAATAAATCAATAGAAACCGTCGCTTAAGTAGTAAATTGTTAGGCATGATGAAAAATACATTCACAGCAAAATTGGCATTTTATCAAACAGTTAGTAAGCAACCAGGTTAAATAACAACAAAGGTGCGTTCAAGGCTTCAAGCTGACCAGGTTATAAAACAGTAATAGTAAGCAGAAAGAGGGAGAATGGTTTACCGGAAGAAATACGGCACCGGCTGAGAGCACTTTCCCTTTCGGTGTAAGCGCCGAATTTGAGAATCAATGATGAGATTAGCAGGAGCATAAGGTTAGCAAAATCAGAGGGGCATTTATGTATTTTTGTCTCTTTATGTTCTATTTAATAATTTAATAATTTACTTTTAGCAATTTTTAAATAAATAAAAAACTGTTTTTGGGTTTTCTTTTCATAATAATAAATATAAAAAAATTGCTGTGCCAAAGAAATATAATAAAAGAATTGTTAAGGAATAAGTTATTATAGACGATTATTTATCGAATTTCCTCAAAATAATTTTTTGTTATAGATTTTGCAACTACCATCTTCACCTTTAACAAAAATATTTTTAGTTATATCTATTCAATATTTGGCCAACTTTTTAACTGGATCGTTAATGGAAATCAGATTCCCTTAACTTTAAAACCATTTATCATGATATATTTGCGTAGAATAAGTGAAGCTCGGCCAATCGAATGTGATTTCCGAATATCTTTCATATGGCTAATAATGATCTCTTTCTTCGAGTTTGGTCATTATTGTCATTCATTGTTTTGTCTCATTGTCTGATGTGACTGTTAATGATCTTGTTTCTTTTTTATGAGTGGTTATTAACGACGTTGTCTTCTTGTATTTGAGCTATTTCGGAAATACTAGTGCATAGTTCCTCAAGCACGGGGTGTGTATGAATGAAATGTTTTGAGTAAAAGACCTTGATATTGCACAGTTTCCCATACAATCCTACGGTCATAAGGAGTTGTCCTAGCCATCCAATATCAAACCGACCTGTTGTCAGGAGGAGGAGTCCTGACCATCCAATATCAAACCGACCTTGATATACCCCTTTACTTATGTAGCTTCAATTCCCAACTCTATGTGGTATAATCCCAAGTATTTACCGAACTTTTGACATCGAAGGTGCGCTTCTATGGGTTTAGCCTCGTGTTGTATTAGAAAACATGGTTGAAACAACTGTAAAATGGTTTTCATGTTGATGTTACTCACCAAACTTGATTATCATTTCATCCATGTACACCTCTACCATGTTGCTAATATCCTTCTCAAAGATTTTATTCATCTATCTCTTATATGTTACACTTACATTTTTCTAACCAAAGGGAATTATGTTATACTTATAATTGGTGTGTTACTTCATGAAAGTTTTTTTATCTTGGTCCTTCTCATGTATTGGAATTTGATTGTACCCAGAAAGGCATCCATGTACCTTGTTGAATTATCCATAAATTTGTCAATGTTAGGGTGATGGTAAGAGTATTTTGGACAGAATTTGTTGAGGTCAGTGTAGTTAACACATGCGCCCGTTTTCAAATACTTTCTTGACTAATACCAAGTTGGAAAGCCACTCTATGTACTTCAATTCGAAAATATTTTTTTTAGGAGCCCGTCAATACTATTCTTGGTGGCTTTAGCTTTCTCTAGTGAGTGATGTTGACTTCTCTAAGGTTATGTTTGGGAGTTTGGAGGGGAAGGGAGGGGAGGGCTTTGGAAAATAGAAGGAATTGAGTGAAAAGGATAACAAGATTTTGGATAGGAGGATTTTGGAGGGTTTGAGTTTATTCATAGCACCAAAAACCCCATAAAATGGGGGAACTCAAAAATTGTATTGAAGGAGGGTTTTGGAGGGCTTACATAAATTTTCCAAATATCTTTTATGTTGTTATACTATTTTGAAAATTGAAAATTTAGTAATGATAATAACTATTTTATCATTCTAAACAAATTCATTTTTTCAAAAAATGTCAAATATTTTCCTATATTTTTTTAAAATTTTGTTTTTAGAAGCCTTCTCCTCCCCTCCCCTCCAAACTCCCAAACATAGCCTAAGAGACATATTTGATAGAGTGGTAAATTTTCAACTGGTGGCACGCCATAAAGATGGTTGATGCATGTCATTTCCTTAGGAGAAATATCGAACAACTATTCATTAGCTTTAAGGCATTTAATGAGTATGTTTTCCACATAACTTGGAGATTTAACCTAATCTTTAGAATATGTGGTGGATTATTATCAAGTTGAACAAATACGAAGTTTGTCATTAGCTCCTCTGACTTCCACTTCTTCTCGGTGAATTTGATAGTGTATTCTTGGAGTATCAATTTCTTCCTCTGGTGAATGTCATTGAGCATGATCATTATGTTTGATGAACGTTTACTAGTTGTGAACTAGGAAGTAAATTCATCACACAATTCTCTGCAAAAGCTTATTAAGTTGCCTTCAAGATCCATAAAATAGAACCTATAGGCTATTTTAAGTATTATAACAAAACGTTTACACTTCCCTACTCTTCTAGCTTGGTGATAGTATTGAAGGTTGAGAAAACACTTAGAAAGGGGGGCTGAATAAGTGATTCTTTAAAAAAACTTGATGAAGGAAAGACATAACACTGGCATTTTTATCCGGGTTCACCCTCTCAATAAGGCTACCTCCAGTCCACCCTCAACAAGGTGATTTGCCTCTCTCAACCTGGACTTAGTCCACTATAATCAGAACCTGATTACACTTTGTCATACCCCAAAATTTGCCCATACCATTTCTCTTGTTCAAATTCAAATCAAGGTACGAGACTCAAAGGCATACTCTCCTAAACAATAAGCTCCTGAACTAGGGTTTTGCTTTCTCTGAAGAAAGTCAATGAATCAAAGGCTCAAATACATCTCATATGGCTTATGATGTTTCAAATTATCTCCATGACAAGTTTCAAGCTCTGATTCACAAGATTACTCAGTCTACAGTTCAAAAGATCAATAATCAACTGATTAACCTAAAAGTCAAACTATGGTCAAACCACTGTTAAAGCTTCTGATTTTTGGTCAACATCTTCATTATGAAGTATCATTCATCATTTGATCAAGGATTGATCATGATGCGTCAAAGAAAACTCCAAAATCATCAAAAACCTAAGTTTCTAAATTAGGGTTTTTAAAGAGAAAGTTAACCCAACTTTGACCAGCCATAACTTTCACATGGAACATCAGAATTTTCCCATCCAAAGCTCAGTTTGAAGGAAATTGAATTCTCTACAACTTTGTCTCTCATATGCCAAGTCCAAAAATACTTCATTTGAGAGATATAGGCCAAAACATTACAGGTCCTTCTAAAAGATCGCAAAAAGTCATTTTTTCTCAAAGCTCATAACTTGGACATGGTAGACTCAATTGAGATGAAACCAAAAGGAGCCTTTAGAGGACTCTTTGAGCTTTCTAAAAAGTGCAAGAACACTTTCATATGATCAATATTGAAGGAGATACGAGGTTCAAAAGTTGGTCAAATTTGAAGAAGTGCATGAAGGAAAATATTTGTCTAAATCAATTTTGTTCCAAATGGGCCCAATTATTTGACTCCAAACTTAATCCATGGACCATCCACGACCCATAGGCCATTTAACTTATTTTTAGTATTTATCATTTATTTTATTTTGAATTTAATCATTTAAATTCAATTTAAAATTGAATAAAATACTAGAAATAGTCAAAGATTTTATTTGGTTCCAAAATTGATGCAATATACCATAAAAAATCAAGGCCAATCAAGGGAATTTCGTTCAAGGGATAATTGGAAACATTTGATACCAATTTGGCAAGTTTTCATACAAAATTAAATCAAATTTTTCTCAATATTTTCTCTCACAAATCTATTGATTTCTTTCTAAAATCTCTTGCCCTAATTCTCCCTCTATATATTCTCACAACATGCTGCAAGAGGGGGGACGAAAAAAAAGGAGAGCAGCTAGGGTTTTCAAACTTCCAAAAATATTCAAGAACAAAGGCAAAATCACATCACGAATTCCAGCCACTTTCACATTCCAATCATTCCAATCCCTTCCTGAGGTATCAAAGGGTGAGAAGGAATACAGAACCAAATCCTGCAACGTTTGAATCACGCATGCTGAGCTTATCATCTTCGTTTACACTTTGATTTTCGTATCTGGCATAAATTCGCATTTTAATCCGAACTAACGATACATTTGAGTTTAATGTGCAGTTTAGAAGAGGTTTGGTCCATCGTTTTGGAGATTTAACGTGAAAAACTCAACCTGCCATTGTTAGGGCATAATATACATGTTGCTTCGTTTTTGTTCTTACAGGCGGTTTCATGACGAATGGACGGCACCGTTGAGTTCGCAAAGTCCAAATTAGTGGACAAGAGTATTTTTTTAGTGTTTTCTCTGATGTTATTTCGCAGGTTGATTTATGGCAAGGGACAGTCTTATGGCGAACGATTACTCTCGATGACCCTTAACATCCAATTGAAAGACTTCCTACCCTTTATGGTATGGATAGACCCTTTCACCCGAAAGACTAAAAGAACAATTTTTCAAACTTAGGGTAGTTGCTATTAATTGCTTGCTCTATTTCAAATTCAAAATCAAATTCAAACTCTTTTTCCACTAATTTTCAAATACTTTTCAAAAGACTACGCTTATTTACAAGCTAAAGTTCTTCTTCAAAGTTTTTACTTTTCACACCTCATTTTCAAACATTTCAAACAATACAAAAGCGAGCTAAGCAATTAAGAGCCCATGGATAACCATGGATGCAAAGGGTGCCTTACACCTTCCCTTTGTATAACTTACCCCCCGAACTCAAAATCTTTTTAAAAGATATTTTCCTGTTCTTTTAGCCTTTCCTAATTGGATAAAATAAAAGTCGGTGGCGACTCTTGCTATCCGCACATTTCAAATAAAAAGTCAGTTCACCGTATTACACACTTGGACAACCAACTGCCGTGACTCACAATACTATGCACGAGCCAAACTGCTGGTGACTAACAATCCTGCACAAACCAACTGTTTGTGACTAACCAACTTCTAAGACTCAACTAGTCCTAGACTTCTTGAGACTTCTGACCCAACCGGTCTCCAAGGATTCAGTTACCACGTAACTTTTGATGAAAGTGTATAGAAACGCTTCTAACAAGCTGTAATCACCACTGTGATATTTCACTAAGTTTAAGTACAAAGTTATGAACTCAGAATATGAATAGAGGAGTTTTGCTTCAGAGAGTTTTTCTTCACACTTGATGGTTTTTCAGAGTAGCAATGTTCTTGTGTGAGTTGTTGTGTTTTTGATTCAAGAGATCAAGAATATATAGCTTTTAGAATTTTTGCCCGTTATCTTCAACTCTTGTGCGTAGCATTAAATGATTTGTGTGTTGTTTTAGCTTTTGTTTTCTCCAAGGATTTTCATGTGGATAGCTTCTTCAATCAACCTTGGGAATTGCACTTTTGGAGTGTTGTAGCCGTTTTACTAATGATTATGTCTTTAACGACTTTATTTTAAATCAGTCTTTGTGATCTTATGATCAACTATGTATTTCAGCTTCTTTTGTAGATGTGTTCTTTAAATTAGTTTTTGTGATCTTCTGATGAGTTGTGTATTTCAACTTCTGTTGTAGATGTGTTCTCAGCGGTTTGGTGCAGTATCAGAAGTTGCCTTGAAGACTTGAGTATCTCTTGCATTTATCCAGCTTTACTATATTCCACGTTCTTGATTGTGCTGGTACTGGTACATCTTCTGAAATTAGAAATATATAATTAGAGTACCATGTTTGCTTATACAAAATTCATTTGTTTATTATCATCAAAACACTAAAATATGATTAGAAGCAAAACTATGTTGTAACAACCTCCCCCTTTTTGATGATGATAAAACATTTACGTTCTGTTATGAAATTTTGTATATGAGAGAAATATCCTCCCCTGAGATATGTAATCTCCCCCTGAAATAAATATTTAAAGAGAAATATAATAGATAACTTCCTTGAATAATTTTTCCTTGACTTGATTCTTCAAAAGTTTGATGGATGTGGTTATTTATACACGCATCCTCATAGAAGATCTGAGAACATATATTCCTGCATTCTTTTAACAATAGGGACTTCTGGTACGCAAGTTATCGAAGGTTTATCCTTGATTTTACCCTTTTATGTTTCTTCAAAATTTCTAAGAGGTTTTAATAACATATATTTGTTTATATAATTCTCCCCCTTTTTGTCATAATCAAAAAGCGTATGATGATGTATGAGTCATTTTAGTCAGGTAGAATTGTTATAAGCATTAAAAAATCATATTATCCCAGACATAAACAATAAAAATAAATATTCATTGATAAAAAAAATGGATACAGACTTGTTTGGATGAGGAGAGATAGTAGGGATTGTTTCTGAGACGACGAGCCAGTCTGATCAAGTCGTTTGGAATGACAAATGCATTAGCATAGTCAAAGATAGTGAGAAATGCAACATAACTCCTAGTTGGATATCCAATCATTTCAGCAACGGATGTTTCAGAGATTGTAATATGAATTCCATGAATGGTGGAAGTAATACTCAGGTTATCTTCACTGACTGAAGCATTAACCCAGAAATATTTTACTAGGTTTGGAAGGACAGAACCATTCAGGAGAGAAATGTAGGATTCCCATCCTTGTTCATGGCAGAGGTTGATATAGTAGTTGTCTCTTTGGGCCGGCCATAAATTTTGCTCCTTTACGACAATGAGGGTTGTTTGTGAGGTCATGGTGAAAGAAGGTTTTGAGTGAAAGAAAACTGACACAAATTTGGATAGTTGAATGTTAGAGAGTTTTGACACATGAGGACTTTTATAGGGGATTGATGAGGAGAGAAAACGTTTGGTCTAGGTAATCAATGTATAGACTTGTATGCATTATGGAATGAAGAGATAAATGTTTCAAAGACCAAGAAATAACAGCGTTATGATTAAGGACATTTTAGGGATAACGTAGAGAAATTAATGCAACAGTTACCAATGACTTATTACTCATTTTGCTTTACACGCGTGACCTTTCAGATATTGAACATGTGCTCAAATTCTCAGGTATACGTGACTGGTAAAATAGCAAGTGTACTATTTTTACCGATGTAGTAATAATGGGATTAATCCCCAAGTATCGAACTCACGGACTACGTAGGAAATATAAGTTATCGTAACTATTCAATTGAATAAAAGAACATGGGGGGTTTTGTTGTTTGTTTGGAAATAACGATAAATGATAACAAATTAATAGAAAGCGTAAAAATGACTTTAAAACAATATGAGAAATTATGCTAGGGTCAAGTGTATGAATTGCCTTGCAACAACCTTTAATCCTTATTTACGAAATATCAGTGTACATGAACTATTACCGAATCTCAAGAATTATCTTCCCTAATGCCTTAGCGGAAAACCTTTTGATACTGTCTTGTATCCTAATTCCTTAGCAATTCAAGAAGTGATCAAGCGCAATATAATTTATCAAGATTATTACGGTTACTACGGAGAATCCTCATTCCTAAGCAATAACACCCGTAATATTATTGTGCAAACAACGATAAGGTGGTTTGTCCGACCTAACCCTTAACCGTAAATCAAAAATCTATTTGTCTGATAGATAAAGCAATAAGCACTTTGCACAATCAAATAAGTTCACACACATAACGATTTCATAACATAAAGGAAATTAGGTTCATTACAATAGCAATTCAGGGACACCCCCTAACAAGTAATAGTTTAGCTACTCATGGCAAGTGTCAAAATAACAGAAATTAAGGGTGAAGACATTACAATAAGATGAATAGGAATTGATCTTCAATCGCGGATGCTCTTGAAGATTTCTTCGCTTCAAACCCTAGTGCTTCCAATCCTCTTTTCACGTTCTCCGACCGTCAAAAAGTGATTTTCTCCTTTTCAAACAGTGACTAAATATCTCTCAGCAATTATTCTCCTTCGAAAAGTCCATAATGCCCTTCCTTAAGTGACTGATTCCAAGAGTTGAAAACAAAACTTTTTCTGCGCGCACGTCTGACACGGCCGTGTCCCATGACACGGGTGGCCGTGTCACAACTCTGTCTTCTTGGTTTTCAAATTTTCAAGTTCTCCTCTTCAGCAAGTCTGACACGGCCGTGTCCCATGACACGGGTGGCCGTGTCACAGCTCTGTCTCACCAAAATCCACTTCTTCTTGTCTAGAATCGTGCCCTGTACTGCATAACTTTAAACACTACCAAACACTAGATCAAAAGCAATGGAAAAACAACAAAAACTAGAAAAGATAACACACCAAACTCAAATACGAAAATTAACAAAATTAAAAAGAACTTGATTGAAACGACTTAAAATACCACCGAATGAAGTGCTTTTCCATTGATTCGAACATAGGAACAAGGTGAAATTGGTGGCCGATCACAACCCCAAACTTAGCTCATTACTTGTCCTCAAGTGATGGACGAGAAAACAAGAGGACACCCATGAATTTTTCTTATGCTCCACAACACAACTGATGCTTCCACACTTGATATTTACTTCCACGTCAAAGTTTTCGATTCCCCTCTCCGAAGTTTTCCGTTGTACTTCAATGTTGACTCATTCTTTCATCTGCAAGCTCAATCACACTCTCACAAATTCTCTGGGTTAAGTGTTTCACTCATTCATCAAGGTATACATATCTACTCTTAAATTTTGTACACATTCTAACACAATCCACATGATCAATAACACACACTTTTTGAGGACTTACGGGTTGTAACGGGGCTTAGGTTAGGTAGGATAAACAAAGAAATTGGGTACGAGGGTTTATGGTTTGGTATCAACTAATCCGTCCGATATCTTTTTGCACATTACATAGCATTTGGAGTGTTTAACGATTTTTCTGCTTTCCGGACTCTTAGAACTCTTTACATGATGGCAAGTGTGTAAAACAAAATCAATTTTCTCTCTTCTTTTTTTTTCTTTTGCACAAACATTTTCTTTCTTGCATGTGTTCATTTTTTTTTCTTTTCACACTTGCCTCCTTCTTTTGCTACCGGACTTGGTTACCCCAAACTTAACTTTTGCTATCGGACTCGGACTTATAGTTAATACCAAATATAGAGGAAACAAGAGGGGTTATGAAATATATATATATATATATATATATATATATATATTTAAAAAAAGAACAACATGGATGATGGGTAAAGATTGGTTAATGAGGGATAATAGAAAACAAGGTTGGGTAAGAAAGGCTCAGGGTTAAACAAACAAAAGTGCCTCAGTGTGTGTGATCAATTTGTGTACTATATGAAGAACAAATGCAAAATTAGAGTGATGATGCCATACCTGATGCTCTCTCATGATGAAATGATGTGTTTGGCTTTGTATATCCTCACATGTTAGGTATTGCTTACAGGTTTAACAATGGTCTCCATTTTGTACAACTTCATGTCCGGTTCAGGTTGCTCTAAACTCATTCATTTGGCACCATCAAGTTGCGTCTAGCATTTTTCTTCAGTTGTGCCAACTTTCACAGGTGCCCCGGAAGCCAATTTAAGATGCGTCTTTCCCCTTTTTCACCTTCATTCCCATGATACTTTTCTCTGAAATCACATTCATCCTGGTGTACTGAAAACTCAAAACACACATGCTTAATTGAAAATACGGAAACTGAAATTAAAGGAAATAACAGAAAATAACTTAAAACGAAAGAACCTCCCCCACACTTGAACTCAACATTGTCCGCAATGTGTAAGCAAGCATAAGGGGGACTTACAGTGCACACTGAGGCGAAGTTGGAGGGTTGTAGATGGAGAAGATGAAGAAGGAAAAAAAAAATTAGCGCACCTGCCTGACACGGTCGTGTCACACGACACGGGTGGCCGTGTCAGGACTCTGCCTCCCTTCCAAAATTGAGTTTCACAAAAAAATCCTCCAGGGTCTGTGACACGGCCGTGTCACAGGACACGGGTGCCCGTGTCAGACCCCTGACTTCCTCCAAACTTAATATTTTTTTATGTCCAGACTTATCTTTCCCTTCTCGCCTTTCTCCTTGCAAGAGACACACTGTTTGTACCTACAGAATAAAATGCAAAAACACATAAAACTATTAAAAAGAAATCACGTGGGTTGCCTCCCACGAAGCGCTTCGTTTAACGTCTCATGGCTCGACGGTCCATTCCCTTCTATTATGGGGGATACTTCCTCTTCCACACCATGTTGCTTGTCCTTTCCGCAACCCAGAACTCATCTAGAAATAGTGGATGAACCACTTTTTGCCTCAAGTCACTTTCAACTTCCATCTCCTCACCTCGATGTTCCTTTTTCTTTTTTTCCTTGATCCCTTTATTGGACTTTGGAGTTTTTATATGAGATGCTGCCAATTGAGAGATTATGCTTGAGACCTTTTTTGAGGTTGGTTCCGATCTTTTGCTTTCGCCTACTATGTGGATCATTCCAACTGAAGATTGATTATCTCCACTTTCACCTTGCTTCTTGGTGTTTAACACTTTCATAGTTATTTCTTCCTCAAAAGATTTCAAAGTCAGAGTACCTTTTTCAATATCGAAATTGCACCGACTAGTGCGCAAGAAAGGTCGACCCAGAATAATAGGGGTCTCTTCATCTTCAGGGATATCCATTATTTCAAAATCAACTGGAAAAACAAATTTGTCAATTTCTACCAATACATCTTCTGCCACCCCATATGACCTCTTCATGGTGTGATCTGCAAATTTCAACTCTGTTCCTCTTTCACTCACCTTTTCAATACCGAGCTTTTTGGAGATAGATAACGACATTAAGCTCACACTAGCACCCGAATCAACTAGAACCTTCATGAAAGTTCTGTTATTTATCGAGCACGGTATTGCAACTGATCCAGGATCTTTTTGCTTGATTGGTATTCTCTTCTCTGGTGAGATTCTACCACACTTTTCGATTCTGACTTTCAGCTCATCTCCCACTTGTTTCTTCTTAGAAATTACCTCTTTCATAAATTTCTTGTACAAAGGCATATTCTCAAGTGCTTCAAAGAAAGGTAAGTTAATCTCTAACTTCTTGAACATTGCAGCAAACTTCTCAAAATCCTTCTCTTTCGAATCCTTCTTGGCCACTCTAGAGGGGAATGGTAATTTGACCACCTGTTTAGTTTCTTTCTTATTTTTCTCTTCCAGCGGCTTAACCGGTGATATCACTACTTCAGGCTCCTTCGGATTTTCTCTCACTTCTAGATCTACTTCGATGATATCATCATACTCGATTTCATTTATTTCTTCTGGTTTTGATCTCCTCAGACTTTTTGTTGAGATGACATTCACATTCTGATGCTCCCTTGGGTTTGTAACAGTTCCACTAGGTAAGGCACCTTGTGGTTGAGCATTGGCGAGTTGTTGTGCTATTTGACTCATCTGAACCTCAAGATTTTTGATGGATGCACCCGTGTTTCGAAAATTACTCCTTGTTTCTTCTTGAAACTGAGAGCTTTGAGCTGCCATTTTTTCGATGGCAATCTCCCAATCTGCTTTTCTGGGGGCCTGTTGTTGAGGTTGTTGATAATGTTATTGAGGAGGTCTATACTGTTGCTGCGACTGCTGACCTTGATATGGAATAACCTCTTGTTTAGGAGCATTCCCTGGTTGATCCTTCCATGAAAAATTTGGATGATTTTTCCACCCCGGATTGTAGGTATTTGAGTAGGGGTTGTTTTGCTTCAAGAACTTTATTTCCTCCACTTGCTGAGCTGTAGCAACACACTGAACAGTAAAATGAGGTCCTCCACATATTTCACACCCCACCGGTTGACTTGCTTGAGCCGGTTGAATTTGTGCTACTGTTTGTTTTACAAGACCCATCTATTTCAATCTCCGCTCAACTTCCGTAGCTACCTGATCTTCTATTTTCACAACTTGCGTTGACAATTTCATATCCACTTATCCTTCAGGTTGGCTAACACTACGGTCATATAACTCCAAGTGTTCATTGGCCGCAATAGCTTCTATGATTTTTTTAACACCAGTGGCTGTTGAAAAGTTGGATGAGCCACCAGCTGCTGTGTCAATCAATTGCTTAGTCTTCATTTTAAGACCATTCAGAAAATCCTGCATTTGTTCAGTGACATCCATGTTGTGAGTTGGGCATGCCACTAACAACCTCTTGAATCTCTTATAAGCATCTCCAAGTGATTCTCCTTCCTTCTGTTTAAAATTAACAATATCATACCTCTTACGGATATAAACAGCAGCGGGAAAATACTCATTCAGAAAGGTTGACTCCATTTGTTGCCATGTGGTAATACTCCCAGCAGGTAATGAGTAGAACCACTCTTCAGCGTCATCTGCTAACGTGAATGGAAACATAACCAACTTCTTGGCTTCTTCAGAGTGTCCTTCTATCTTCAGAGATGTTGTCATAGTAAGAAACCTTTGTAAATACTTATTAGCATCTTCATTTATTCTTCCTGAAAATTGTTTCTTCTCCAGCTGTCGAATCGTTGCTGGGTGTAGCTGAAAGTGAGCAACATTGACCGGTTGATTTACAATTGGCATCCGACCAGCTGGTGCATTTGCTCCACCATAATCACCTAACAGCCTTTCTACGGGAGCTGCCATCGTTTCACCCTCCGAATCTGAATGCTCAGAATGAATAGAGAGAGTTTCCTCGTTATCAGATTCCGAAGCTGTCAGAATGTGTTCTAACGCTTCTAGTCGTTCTTGCTTCGCTTTTCGAAGCCTAGCTCGCAATGATCGTTCTGGCTCTGCGTCAAAAATAAATTCTGCTGAGGCCTTACCTCGCATACAAAGATTAGACGATTATAAGTAGTAAGCAAAAGAAATACCAGAAAAATAAATAAAAATAACAATTTTAGTTGTAGAGCAACAAAAATTCAATTGAACTATTCTTCAACTTATAATTTGGCAGTCCCCGGCAACGGCGCCAAAAACTTGACTGGTAAAATAGCAAGTGTACTATTTTTACCGATGTAGTAATAATGGGATTAATCCCCAAGTATCGAACTCACGGACTGCGTAGGAAATATAAGTTATCGTAACTATTCAATTGAACAAAAGAACATGGGGTTTTTGTTGTTTGTTTGGAAATAACGATAAATGATAACAAATTAATAGAAAGCGTAAAAATGACTTTAAAACAATATGAGAAATTATGCTAGGGTCAAGTGTATGAATTGCCTTGCAACAACCTTTAATCCTTATTTACGAAATATCAGTGTACATGAACTATTACCGAATCTCAAGAATTATCTTCCCTAATGCCTTAGCGGAAAACCTTTTGATACTGTCTTGTATCCTAATTCCTTAGCAATTCAAGAAGTGATCAAGCGCAATATAATTTATCAAGATTATTACGGTTACTACGGAGAATCCTCATTCCTAAGCAATAACACCCGTAATATTATTGTGCAAACAACGATAAGGTGGTTTGTCCGACCTAACCCTTAACCGTAAATCAAAAATCTATTTGTCTGATAGATAAAGCAATAAGCACTTTGCACAATCAAGTAAGTTCACACACATAACGATTTCATAACATAAAGGAAATTAGGTTCATTACAATAGCAATTCAGGGACACCCCCTAACAAGTAATAGTTTGGCTACTCATGGCAAGTGTCAAAATAACAGAAATTAAGGGTGAAGACATTACAATAAGATGAATAGGAATTGATCTTCAATCGCGGATGCTCTTGAAGATTTCTTCGCTTCAAACCCTAGTGCTTCCAATCCTCTTTTCACGTTCTCCGACCGTCAAAAAGGGATTTTCTCCTTTCCAAACAGTGACTAAATATCTCTCAGCAATTATTCTCCTTCGAAAAGTCCATAATGCCCTTCCTTAAGTGACTGATTCCAAGAGTTGAAAACAAAACTTTTTCTGCGCGCACGTCTGACACGGCCGTGTCCCATGACACGGGTGGCCGTGTCACAACTCTGTCTTCTTGGTTTTTAAATTTTCAAGTTCTCCTCTTCAGCAAGTCTGACACGGCCGTGTCCCATGACACGGGTGGCCGTGTCACAGCTCTGTCTCACCAAAATCCACTTCTTCTTGTCTAGAATCGTGCCCTGTACTGCATAACTTTAAACACTACCAAACACTAGATCAAAAGCAATGGAAAAACAACAAAAACTAGAAAAGATAACACACCAAACTCAAATACGAAAATTAATAAAACTAAAAAGAACTAGATTGAAACGACTTAACATACCACCGAATGAAGTGCTTTTCCATTGATTCGAACATAGGAACAAGGTGAAATTGGTGGCCGATCAATACGTGGATCGACAATTTTATTTGGTGAGTTTCTGACTCATCTTAGAAAAACAAACTTCTGATCCGAGTTGGACAAATATTTCTAGATGATAACTTGTAACAAGTTGTACTTTAGATAGTTCAACCATAAGCACAATGAATGATTTCATTCAGGACACAAATCCATACTAATATTTTTTAGAATGAACTTGAATCTATCTTCAGAAAATGGTTTTGTGAAAATATCAACCCATTGATGGCCTGTATCAGTAAAGTTTAAGCTTAATATCCCTTTCTGAATATAGTCCTTGATGAAATGATGCTTAATTTCTATGTGTTTAACTTTGGAGGGTAGAATAGGATTTTTAGAAAGACATATAGCAAAAGTATTATCACAGAAAATAGGAATCTTACGCTCATAGATGTGATAATCCTCTAACTGACTTTTCATCCAAAGCATTTGGGTGCTGCAGCCTGCAGCAACAACATATTCTACTTTTGTAGTTGATATTGCAATGGTGGCTTGCTTTTTTCTATACCAAGAGATCAGATTATTTCCTAGAAACTGACAGCTTATAGATGTACTTTTACGTTCGATTCTATCTCCAGCAAAATCACCGTCACAATAACCTACTAAGTTAAACTCTTTGGATTTTCTGTAACATAGTCCAACATCAGTAGTACCTTTTAGATACCTCAAAATTCTCTTAACAGCAGTCAAGTGTGATTCTCTAGGATCTAATTGGAATTTTGCACATAAACACACACTAAACAGAATATTAGGCTTAGATGCAGTTAGGTAGAGTAGTGATCTGATCATACCTCTGTAGAGCTTCTGATCTACCTTTTACTTACCTCTTCTTTGCCTAAGATGCAAGTAGGATGCATTGGGGGGTTTTTGCTTCTTTACTTTCAGATAATTTGAATTTCTTCAGAAGTTCTTTGACATATTTTTCTTGATGTATATAAGTGCCTTCAGAAGTTTGGTTTGTTTGAATTCCCATAAAAAACTTAAGCTCACCCATCATGCTCATTTCCAATTCTTCCTGCATAGACTTAGCAAATTCTTTTCCAAGAGATATATTAGAGGTTCCAAAGATAATATCATCCACATATATTTGACAAATTAAGATGTCATTTTTGAATGATTTACGAAAGAGTGTTGTATCAACTTTCCCTCTTGTGAAACCTTTATCTAAGAGGAATCAATTAATTCCTTCATACCAAGCTCTGGGAGCTTGTTTTAGGCCATATAAAGATTTCTTTAGTTTTAAAACATGTTCAAGATATATAGAATCTTCAAATCCAAAGGGTTTATGAACATACACCTCTTCTTTGATATAACCATTTAAAAATGCACTTTTAACATCCATTTGATATAGTGTTATGTTAAATTGAGCGGCATAGGCAATTAATAATCTAATTGACTCTAACCTGGCGACTGAGGTAAAGGTTTCATTATAGTAAATACCTTGTTGCTGACTATACCTTTGAGCAACCAGTTGTGCCTTGTTTCTGATGACTTCTCCTTGCTCGTTAATTTTGTTTTTGAATACCCACTTTGTTCCAATAATGTTGAATCCTTTAGGTCTTCGAACTAGATCCCATACATCATTTCTGGTGAATTGATTTAGTTCTTCTTATATAGCAATAATCCAATCTGTTTCTTGAAGAGCTTCATCTACTGAAGTTGGCTCAATAATTGACACTAATCCAAATAATGAATTTTCATTATTTCTTAGGAATGCTCTAGTTCTGATAGGATCATCTTTCTTTCCAAGGATGACATCTTCTGAATGATGTGTAGTTAGTCTTGGAAATCTTTTATGAGGATTCTCTTCAAATATTCTTATGTTCTCCATGGTTGATGTGATATCTAATGCATCTTCTATATCATCAAGATTTGAGATTTGTTCTTCTGTATCTGCAAAATTTTCAGTCTACTTTGGCTTTTGATGGCCAAGCTTATCATCAAATCTGATATTGATTGATTCTTTAACAATTAATGTTTCTGTATTATATACTCTGTAGCCTTTTGAGCGTTCAGAATATCCTAGCAGAAAACACTTTTATGCCATAGAATCAAACTTGTTCAGATGTTCTTTAGTGTTAAGAATAAAATAAGTACAACCAAATGGATGAAAATATGAAATGTTAGGTTTCCTATTCTTCCATAGTTCATAAGGAGTCTTTTCAAGAATAGGTCTTATGGACACTCTATTTTGAATATAGCATGCAGTGTTCACCGCTTCTTCCCAAAAATTCTTAGCCATGTTAGCTTCATTAATCATGGCTCTAGCCATTTCTTGTAATGTTCTATTTTTACATTCTACAACGCCATTTAGTTGAGGTGTCCTAGGGCAGGAGAAATTGTGAGAGATTCCATTTTCTTTAAAGAACTTTTCAAAAAGATGATTCTCAAATTCTCCTCCATGATCACTTCTAACCTTAATGTTTTTAGACTCTTTTTCATTTTGTACTTGATTACAAAAATCAAAGAATACAGTATGTGTTTTGTCGACCTCGGTTTTTTACCATACCTCTCGCAGAGAGATACGCGAACTGACTCTTTTTCTTTCTGCTTTTGTGTTTTTGAAAATCAGAGAGTCGCCACCGACTTTTATTTTATCCAATTAAGGAAAGGTTTATAAAAGAAACAGGAAAAGACCTTTAAGAAATTCTGGGTAAGGGGGTAGGTTATACAAAGGGAAGGTGTTAGCACCCTTTGTATCCATGGTTATCCATGGGCTCTTTAATTTGCTTAGCTCACTTGTTTTCAATTACTTTTCTATTGCCTTGAAATGCTCGTATGTGGTTTCAAATACCTTTGTAAATTGAATTTGTAATGATCCTTGTGCGGATGTATATAAAGTGTTTTTATCTTTCAAAAGATGTTTTGAAAAAAAGAACGTTAACTTCGTAATGATCCTTGTTTGGATATATACAAAGTATTGTCTTTTTTGAAAGTTTTATTTTGAAAAACAATGATATATGAGAGATTTGTTTGTTTTGATCTGAGCAAGCAAATTAGGAGGTCTACCCTAAGTTATAAGGTCTTTATCCTATTCCCTTTAGAAAACTATCCTTTCACCGGATGTAAACGAAAGTTTGATTTTGCGTTTGAAATAATAGAATTTGATTTTGATTTTGAAAAGAGTGAAAGAGGGATTACCCTAAGAGGTGCAAGTGTGATTGTGTTTTGATTCAGATATTTTATCTTTGAAGTTAGTAATCTAACGATTCAATTTTAATCTTCGGCATACACGCAATTTTATATGTGCTGGAATTTAAAATGTGGAAATGTAAAATGCGGAAAGTAAATCTACGCTATTACATCGATTTTGCAGGAAACGTAAACTACGCTATTTACATGAATTTGACAACCTATACATTTATCTAGGAATTTAAATTGCAAGAAAATAAAGAAATATTTTTGGATTTTTTGATGATTTATTTTAATTAGAATTAATGCATGATTAATTTAATTAAAATAAGAAAAAGATGGAAATAAAATTTAAACCTAAAAATTAAGTTTAAAATATGTTCAAAATACTTGTTAATTAATCTTAAAACAAAACTAATTTTTTTGGAATTTTTGAAATTGATTTTGAAATTATTAAGTTAATTAATACATAATTATACAAATAATTAAAACTTAAAGAGAAAATTATTCTAAATATGTACAAAATTAGCTTATAATATATAAACTGTATTTAATATAAAGAACAAATTTTTTTATGATTTTTTGATTGGTTGAAAATAATTAAAAGATAAATATATGCATATTATCTAATTAATTATACAAAATATTTAAATTATGAAGAAAAATAAAATATTTTTATATCAGAAAATAAAACATTATTTTATAAACTTAAAAATATTTTTTGGGTATTTTTTGGATTTTTAGAACTATTTAAATTAATTTTGCGAAGAAATTAAAATAAAAATAGAAAATATGAAATAAAATAATCAGGTGTGGTATTTAAATAAGGTCCATGATATGGGGGATGTTCTGATGCGTTGGATGTGCTGAGATCATGATCCAATGGCTTAGATTGTGAGGGAACATGATATGATAGTGGGGGACATGTGCTGAATCCAAGGATGATTCAAACTTCTGACTGGGACCCACAAGTGCACGTGTGGATGGAAGACAAGTTGACCAGCCAATGATAAGAAGCCACGCGAGCGGAGGGAAGAGTCAGCTTTGACTGACGAACCACGCTTGGACGCGTGGTCATCTTCAACCTCCGGCTCCTTCATTTTTTAACATGGATAGCGGCGGTTTTAAACCCCCTCTATTTTTACGATAAAAACACCATTTTTGGTAGCTTCACAAACCTGCAAGAACAAACGTTAGGAAGAATAACAAGTGACCCATATCCCCTAATTAGGATGCTCTGAGTCCAAATATGGTATTAGTTTCACTGTTTGAGTGCTGTAGCCATGGGTTCGATGAAGTTGAAGTTTGAACATGCATGAACACTTGTTAATGGCATAGAGCAATTCTCACGTGGAAGCTAACATGTTAGAGCCCAGATCTACCTTATGGGACCTCATGAACTCATTAGAATGATTAGATTACATTGATATTGATTAGATGTATGAAAACGAAAATCAATTAAGCATGAAAGTGAAGAGTATTATGCATGTGTTACAACCCTCATAGGACCATATTATAAGCTCATTCTTACTCTATGCCATTTCAGAAAATGATTGAAAGTGTTTGTTTGTATTGATAATGATTGGAATATGGAAATTGAAAATTACAAAGTTATGGAATTTTTTAGAGAATTTTGGTGAGTTTCCTTGCTATGCCTTGGCTATATTTTCGTGTGTTTTATTTGTGGAGTATGCTGCTTCATTTATAAGCCAAGAGGTGCTTAGAAACTAAGCTAGAAGCATTGATGAGCTTTGTTGAAACTTTGATTTTTAAATATTAAAAATCTTTGAAACTTTGACTAAGTCTTGCTCTTCTTCACTTCTCTTGCCTTGTACTTCCTCTTGCTGCAGAAAATTGAAGATTCTTTGGTGAGTCATGCTTAGGAATTAAGCTATGCATTATCCTTCCATTTTCCTTTTTCAATTTAATCTTAAATATGATAAAATTAAACCAAAAATGGAACAAAAATGATGTGGGCTTTGTCTTGGTCGTGGGAGGCCCTTTACATCATGGTAGACATTTTTGGATCATGAAAACTTGGCCCCATTTGGAAAAAATACATTTTAGATCAATGTTGGTTTCATGCATTTTCCCAAAATTTAGCCAACTTCAACAAGGTGTAAATCCCTCAATATCTATCATATGAAGGAGATCTTGCACTTTTTGGAAACCTCACAGAGTCCTCTAACCAATGTCTTTTGTCTCATGTCAAAATGATTTTCCATGCTCCTTGTGTGTCCTTTTGAAAAAAGTGTCTTTTTGTTGACTTTGAAAATGACCTGTAATGTCTTGGTTCATATTTTTCAAATGGTGAACCTAATGACCATGGGATCAATTGCATTTGAAAGAGAATTGAATTTCCTTCAAAATGAGCTTTGGTTTGAATTTTTTGGATGAAGGATGAGAGAGTTATGACCAGTCAAAGTTTAGTTGACTTTTTAGGAGAAAACCCTAATTTTGAATCTTAGGGTTTTGTTGATTTTTGATCTTTCCTTGATGAATTATGATCATCCAATGATCAAATGATGAATCCTTTGACAAAATATGGATGTTGACAAAAAATTTCATTTTTGACTGTCTGTTGACTTTTTGGTCAAACGGGTCGTCTGTTGACTGTTTGAGCGGCTGACGGTGCGTCTGAGTGAATTGAAGTTTGAAAATTTGTATGATGGTACTTTGAGATATATGGAGGTCCATGAAATCCATTTGAAGTCTCAAAAACTTGTTCTCCTGAAAAAAAAAACAATAAACCCTAATTAGGGACTGTCTGTGTAGGAGACAGTTAAGCGTACCTGATTTTTGTACAGTGCTGAGTCTCTGCTAATCATGTGATATTCAGAAGACTTCTAGAACAAAAATCTTGGAGTTTTGAATTGCAAAAGATTGATTTGATTGATGGTACATAACACGGAGAATTACACTGTCAGCGGTTTGACTGTCAACTGACTGTTCAGGTATTAATGTAGCAGTTAGAGTGAAAAATCAATAGTCAAAGTTAATTTTCTTTTTTGTTGTTGTTTTTTTTTTGTTTTTGTTAATGTTGAAAATTTATTTACATGACTTGTTAGAAAAACACAGACATAATAAATAAATAATATATACTGTATGCGAGCAAAATTACCGATAATAACCCTGAAAATCATTTAATGCACAGAAAAATAAATATTTAACTGGCAGAAAACACACAACATATCATCTGAATAATTAAGCAACAGTATGAAAAATATTACAACATTTAATACTGACAGTACAAATATTACATACTATAATGAACGACACGACGGGTAAACGGTACATTAAGAAAATAAGAGATACGGCAAACTTTAAGAATGACGATTAATAACCCATGCTACAAATAATAACATGTAGATGATTGGGAGTGTCAACATCCCAGGTCCACATTTTTCAGGGCTATGCAGACAGAAGAAAGACATGATTACCACCACGACGGTGATGATCATAAGAAAACACGTTTCTATCCGCTTCGCCATTTTTGCCGGGGGAAGAAGAGAGAATGAATATGAGGTAGAAATTTGAGAGATGAGTTAGAATTTGATGTGAGATTTTATGGAAAAAATGAGAGGTATTTATAGGATGAAAAGAAGGATAGAGACGTTTGGGAATGAAGTGATTCCGTACAAAAGGAAAATTTGAGTGGAAGTAAGATTTGAAAGAAAGTGTATGATGATGTTGGGAAAAAGAGAGATGTATAGAATAAAGTTAGGATTTGATTTTTGAAAAAGAGATTTGAAAAGAAAGGAAAAGATTTTGAAAATAATGAAATATAGTTCAAAAATTAGTGGGAAACAAAAAATTAATAATAATTTACTTGTTACCAGTACAGTCTGATCCCCGGACTCTGCGCCTGCAAAAGATTTAGTTCTGTACCAATTGCGTCAGTACTATTTATCTGTAAATTAATATCAAATAAATAGCGTGTGTGAAGTAATAAACAGTAATTGGCGTTTGCGTAAGAATAAACTCAACAGCGAGCCAAAATACCGTATAAGAAAAATTCTAAAAACCAAGTATTCATAAATCAGGATATGAAAATCCAAGATTATATGAAACTCTTAATTTTTAGATTGAAGTTTTCTTGAAAAAAGATGCGGGCAAATTTTGGGGTATAACAGTTGCCCCTATTCAATCTTCTTAAACCTGAAGAGATTGTTTGAAATCTGAAGGTAGAAGATGATTGAATATTTTAGATGCCCTGAAAATTTGCACTTACCTTGACCGGAAGTGATGCTGGAATTTGTCTTTGAATGTTGTCTGAGAAATGTTATTGGCAGATTGAAACATTACCTGAGATGGGCTTTCAGATGCCATCTGGCAATTGTGTTGATGGTTTGTTCACCAGAATGAATCCATTGATTATATTTTGATGAAGGATTTGAAAACCTCTGCGTTGACTGTTTCGGAACCGTCCAAGGTTACCGCTTTAAGTCTAGGAGGCTGATCGTTACGGAACTGTCCAAAGTTTTTTCGCTTTAGATTTTGAAAGTTGATCGTCGTGGAACCGTCTGAGGTATCAGCTTTAGATCTTCGATGGTAGATCGTTCTGGAACCGTCTGAGGTATCAGCTTTAGATCTTCGATGGTAGATCGTTCTGGAACCGTCTGAGGTATCAGCTTTAGATCTTCGATGGTAGATCGTTCTGGAACCGTCTGAGGTATCAGCTTTAGATCTTCGATGGTAGATCGTTCTGGAACCGTCTGAGGTATCAGCTTTAGATCTTTGATGGTAGATCGTTCTGGAACCGTCTGAGGTATCAACTTTAGATCTTTGATGGTAGATCATTCTGGAACCGTCTGAGGTATCGACTTTAGATCTGTGTTGCTTGTTTTTTGAGCTTGATAGGTGATTTGGAAAGAGAGATCCCTTGAGAGGACTGCTTATCTGAATAGAGTTCAAGGGGAAAACTGCATGTGATTGAGAACATCTTTGCTGAAGACATCCGTCTGCCTGAAAAAATCAAGTTAGTGATATGCAATGTTTATGATGCATGTAATGTATGATATTCTCGAACTAAAGGAGAAATATGCATGTTATGTTGTGTATGAATATGTGTATGATGTATGATGTCTGATATGTGATGTATAATGCATGATATCGTGTATGATGTGTGATGCATGACATATGATGCATGATGTCTTGAGCGTATCAAGCTTCTGGTTGGGAAAAATAAATCCCGACTAGCCATCTGGAAATGAAGGCATTGTGACCGTTGATGATTTTTGTCTTGTTCGAGTACACCCGGCTGGGGAACTTCTTTTGAGAACCATGGTGCTCTGTTGAGGGATCTTTGACTACCGCTCGGGGATGAAAAGTAATTTGAAAATTCTGATTTTGATACCCTTTAAAGTGGGAATGAGGAAGATGCATAATCCTCCGATGCACTATTTGACCAAGTCCTGGTGTGGAGATCACACCTTCTGGAGATAGTAATCTGGAACAGCCCTGCTGGGGGAACAAGATTTCTCGAATCACTTTGTTTGGAGAGAAAAATCTTATTGAGGAATTTGCCGAGAAATGCATTTCTGTTGGGGATTTTCTTCTGAAGCTGGTTTCAGAATGATGTCCAAATGATTGGGACATTACCTGAATGCTATTCCTATTTTTCCTGGTAAACATCAATCATATTCAAATGCACATGTTTATTTTTAATCAATTTTTAAAATTATTATTTTTTATTTAAGTCTTGATTTCATGCTTTTTAGTAAAAAATCCAAGATAAAAAAAAATATTTGATATGATTTTATTCCATTCTATTTTAGGATAGTTTCTATTTAAATTGATCAAAATAATTATAATTTAGAGATCAAATTAAATGTTGATTTCAAATTTTAATTAGGTGATCAAGTGTGATTTCATTCTTTTTTAAGTTTAACCTAAACTTCTTCAATATAAAAAAGGATCTTAATCCCATCATTCCATTTTTATGATATTTATTTTAAATTTATTCATTTAAATATAAAATAAATTATTAAAAATATGAGATAAAAAAGGAAAAAAAGACTAAATATTTGGTCTTGGCAAGCAAAGGATCGTGAGAAATTGGTTGCAAATCTGACCAAGTCCAAAAACAGCAAGATTCCATATGAACTTAAGAAACAAATCTCAATCATAACAAATTAAAAAAGGATTTGATCCAATTTTGATAAACCTAATTCCTTGTGATATAAGTACAGAACACGTTCATATGCAAGAGAGAGGTTTTTCAGAAGGATTGGCAGCTTGAAAAACTCAAACAAAACTCATAAAATCCGAAGGAAAAACCAGTCTCGTTCTTGAGGTCTTGGACCGATTCAAAGGCTTTTGAAGGTTCTTTCACACTCTCACATAGTCCCTGAAGCGATCCAGATTGTCACTGAGTCGTATAACGCCCGGAATCGTCCCCATTGTTGTCACGGTTTGCTTTTCTTTTTTAATCCTCGATTTCAATGTTTTGATCATTATAAATGAAATTGGATTGCATAAAGTTGTTTGGCATGATGTTTGAAAGCTATTGATACCATTCGACTGAAGTTTGGACGCCGGAACCACCAGATGCCATTGTTAGGGTTCCTTGTTCGTGAAAAGGGGGTTCCCACTTAGGAGTGATTTTAGGCCAAATCAATAAGTCCTTTGAACTCGTGATAACATTTATGCTTGGTCTGTATTATTTTGGTGTCTTGGTTCATGTTAATTTACAGGTTTGCAGGGGGATACCTATGGCCACGGGGTAAAACCGTGGGCTAAAGGTTCAGTGTTTTGAAGAAAAACTCCACGAAGAAGAAGAAGCTATGGCGCATGTTCCTTTTTGAATTCTGCCTAAAATTTAATTTTGGTATATATTTTAACTGAAGGCACATACTATCAGCGTGTACATGCAGCACAGATGGTGGAGGGAAGACGCTAGTGAGCCATGAGTCTTGGGTTCGATTCCTGTGGGTTGTTTCTATTTTTCAACATTTTCTTTGGTTACCTTCACTCACAGATTCAGTGCTCGCCATCAAAGCATGCTTATAATACGCCCTCAGCGCTCCACCGTTTGATGAGTATGTCTCCAGATCAAAAGGGCCAGAGCATGCTAGTCCACCGTGGACCATCACAAGCCATACCACACATGATCCAAGCTGAGTTATCCTAATTTCTTTTAATTTTAATTCTACAAATACTTTTATTTTATTTTCTTCTTTATTGCAATTATTATTATTCGTATTTTTATTTTATCTTAGTAAATTAGCTTGTATATATAATCATTTCATACTTATTTATTTTTTATCGAAAACTCGATTTTCTTTCGTAATAATTGTTTATATATTTAAAATTCAATTTTATTTTCATACATACTTCTAATCAATTAAATAATTAGGATTTACATCCAATAATTATTTAATTATTATTTCAATCGAACTTACGATTTTCTTAACCTTAAATGTTTATTTAAATTATTATTTTTTTACACCTTATGGTTTTAACCCTGGTTTGTCCCGGTAAACCAGGGTTGTAGATCAGTTAATGCACTAAGATTTCTCTTCTTCATGCCTAATTGTCAGGGTTAATCAAAGATCCTCCGACTACGCGCTATACCAATCAAAAAGCTAAGTTTCAATCTTTATTTTATTTATTTATTTAAATATCATTTTACTTTTAATTTATGCTTTATAGATTAAATTAGGATTTATTCTTAAATGCCAATGAATTGTCCATACACTCACTTCCTATTATCTTCCTGCTAATTCCCAGATGTTCAGAGTCAATGCTTCAGGCAACCCCCGACCATCAACCTTCATCAATCGGAACTAAGTGTCTTTACCCTTTTCTTGTATTTTTACTTTTTATTTTTATTTTTTTTAGGGTTAGCTTTGTTTGCCTCCGAACCGATAATGCACTCACCCCTTCTTTTGTTTATTCTTTCTTTTCCAATTTTCAGGGTTTGTCAAATTGCCAAAGCTACGAACATTGGTAACCCTAAACCCTATCCTCAATTATTACTTGTGTTAAACCTTTTGCTTTTAATTATATCCCGCTGGTTTCAATTCCCCTCTCCTCCGCTGGTTACAATTTCCCTTCCCCATTATTACTGTTAATATCTATTGCATGGTTAGTAATCCTAGGGAGTGCAAGTCTTGAATTGAATTAGAATCACCTAATTATAAGATAATATAATGAATTAACCACGTGATTGTTGCACACACGCACACTTTTGGGGTAACCTCTCTGTTGCCTTGTTGCCTGTTGCCTTGTTGCCTGTTGCCTTTGTTTTCTGTAGAATAGCCATGTCCCTTGAATACGAAGATACCTCATCCATGCTGCCTCGATAAATAAAGGTCACACGACCCTAATGATGCTGCCTTCGATACACAGATATGACCTCTACCCTCGGAAGTTGCCTACGAAAAAGGCTGAGGTATCTTCTGGCTGCCTACGAAAAGGCTATTTTGATCCTTCCCTTTAGACTACCTGCCTCTCTATGGCATGGGACAGTTTTAAGGCGAACGATAATTCGATGACCCGTTAACCTCCAAACGAAAGGCTTCCTGCCCTCTTATGGCAAGGATAGACCCTTTCATCCTGAAAGGCTAAAAGAAACCTATCATCTAAGTTTAAGGTAATTGCTCTTAATTGCCTTGCTCTGGCTAAAACTGTTTTTTTTCATATTCTTTCTCATAAACCTTCAAAAGGGCTACGCTCATTTACGAGCTAAAGTCCCTATTCTTTTCTTCTACATTTCTAAAAACAAAACGAGCAAAGCAATTAAGAGCCCATGGAAAACCATGGATGCAAAGGGTGCCTTACACCTTCCCTTTGTATAATTACCCCCGAACTCAAAATTTCTTTAAAAGGTTTTTTCTCTGTTCTTTTAGCCTTTCTAACTTGTTTGGATAAAATAAAAGTCAGTGGTGACTCTTGCTTAACCACGA
This sequence comes from Vicia villosa, assembly GCF_029867415.1. NCBI lineage: Eukaryota > Viridiplantae > Streptophyta > Magnoliopsida > Fabales > Fabaceae > Vicia > Vicia villosa. The sequence continues at coordinate 225,297 of NW_026705912.1, forward strand.
CATTTCGATATAAAAGTCAGTTCACCGTATTACAGAACTGGCGACTCTGCTGGGGATTTAATTTCGATAAAGGAGGGGTTACCTTAAAAGTTTAGGATTCACTTAAATGTCTTCTATTGTTTGCTTTGCTTGTTTTATTTTTTAGGACTCTTTTGGGAAAATTGAAGGACGAATCCTATTCCCGGATTCAAGAACACTTAAGATTAGGAGTGGCATAGTCATGGCGACCTCTTTCACATATGTGGGAGATGAGTCAATATGAAGTTCACACTTGAGTTAGGACTCCATAGCATATGCACACCTTTCTCAAATGAGGGAGGTCTATGTATGTGTCTGTGGGTGCGCCGGAGCTCAAGGACCTTTAGTTACCCTTAACCCATCCTGGCCTTTAGGAACGTAGTGGGGGGACTACTCTTCACAAATGTTAAGAACTAGCCGCTACCCGATGCTACAATTCAGATAGGTTCTTTCTCAAAGTATCATTGCATGGTGCAAATGCATCATGTCCGAGGGTGCTTTAGAAGGGCTGACAATTCTGGATAACTTGTAGAACCCGTTGCTGAAATCTCCTTATCCATAGAAATGCCCTTGGGAAGGACACCTGATCAGACCCCATGCAAGCCTTAAGCCAAAAATTGTGTGACTTGTGTGACTTGCGTGACTTGTTTGTGTTTGCTACTAACCTTCGTTTTCTTGCAGGTTTTGCTCATGGGACTCACTCGTCCTTACTATCTTACGCTTTGCCTGATGCATTGCATAACATCATAACATCATGACATCATAAGCATAACATGATTTAACTAACCCTTTCAATGATCTTAGGAATTTAGGGCGCACAATTTTAGGTGCTCTTATCAAGGAATGAACTCTTATCAAGGGGCAAGAGGATTTAGTTTCCTCTAGCCATGTACCTTCGAATTCAGAAGTCCCCGAATCAGAGGCTATGACCCACTGGATATGGTGAGCTTGATTCCCATAGAAGAACATCCAAAAATCAGAGTTCTTCAAACGAAGAAGCGACCAAATCGTTTTTTGACGTTGCTAACTAAATTTCCAGAGATCCTTGAAAATATTGCATCTGCATTCATAACATTGCATCACAGGTTTCCACCACAGGTTTCTTACCTCCTCGGTGTTTATTTCAGCATCATGAATCTCGAGCAATCAGTCAAAGACCTTCAAGCTCAGAATGCCCAGTTTCAAGATCTGATCCTGAACTTATCCAAGGGGCAAGACGAGCTGAAAACCCTTCTGACTAAGAAGGAGAAAAAGACCAAGAAGCCCAAAGGAGTGATCAACCTGGGAAGAAGATTCAAGGGTCATCCCAAGAAGGCTGCAAAAACTGGAATTCCTAAAGATGAGGAAGAGGAAGAGGAAGGAGATGATCTTAGTGTCAAGAACAATCAGGGAAGCCATGTAGGTTCTGATGGCCAGGAAGAAGAAGAAGAAGAAGATGAGTATCCTCAAGATGAGGATTATGCTGATGAGAAGTATAGACTACTAGAAGAGCGCCTGAGAAGCGTGGAAATTCAGAAGGTACCTGGGCTGGATTTTGAAGAACTAGGACTCGTTCCTGGGGTAGTTATTCCTCCGAAATTCAAAACTCCCGCCTTTGCTAAGTATGATGGAGTCTCTTGTCCCAAGATGCACTTGAGGTCTTATGTAAGAAAGATTCAGCCCCACACTGCTGATAAGAGGCTCCGGATCCATTTCTTCTAAGAGAGTTTATCTGGAACTCAACTCGAATGGTACTATCAACTGGAAAGTACCAACATCCGTACTTGGGAAGATTTGGTTGTTGCTTTCTACCAGCAATACCAATACAATGCTGACCTCGCACCAACTCGCATACAACTACAAAGCATGTCTATGGGCCCCGAGGAAAGTTTCAAGGAGTATGCTCAAAAATGGAGAGATCTAGCTGGAAGAGTCAAACCCTCCTTGACTGACAGAGAATTGGTTGATATGTTCATGAATACACTGACTGGTCCTTTCTACAGCCATTTACTTGGAAGCTCCTCGTTTGGTTTCACCGACCTCATACTGACTGGAGAACGTATTGAAAGTGGTATCCGAAGCAGAAAAATTCAGGTGGCTACTTCTTCTAATACTGTGAAAAAGCCATACAATCAGAAGAATGAATCCAACACTATTGGGGCAGTCCTGGTCTCTAGTCAGGCTCCAACACAACAACAACAAAAAGATCAACGCAAGCAACAAGGTGGCCAACGTACTTGGAAATCAAAACACGAGAGGTCATTTACCCCACTACACATGCCATTGGCTCAAGCTTTACAACACTTGCTCGATCGGAGTCTGATAACTCTACTGCCTCCATACTCAGCTCCTTCTAATCCCGTCCCTGGGTACAAGCATCATGCAAGATGTGCTTACCATTCAAATAGTCCTGGTCACGATACAGAAGAGTGTGGGCCATTGAAACATAAAATTCAAGACTTGATTGAAGAAGGGATCGTTGAATTTGGGCAACCAGAGAAGCCACACAAAGTCTAAAGGATGACTATTTAGATCATTAATTTACTCGCATTCGCAATTTCTTTCCTGTTTGTTTAAACATTCGTCTTATGTTAGACTCTATTTATTTTATCATAATCATTAATGCATTGCATATGTTTGTCTTGATTTATTTCTCTTCCTATTTCTATATTAAACTTTGTTTTTACTTATTTTTCTTTATGATATTTAACTCTCGCTAAAGCGGTAAGCCTTTTGAGGGAGGATGACGAAAACGATACCGCAACCTCATACAGTTTGCTTTTGAGCGGACTATGCTGATGATGTACAGGCATTGTTTCAATTCCTAAAACAGCGGAGATATAAGGATGTTAATCCCTCGTCAACCCCTTTGAGCCTAATAAGTAGGAGTTTCTTTCTTGTACTAATTAAAAACCCTTGATCATAACCTGGGGCAGGGTAGTGCTCAGTTAATTTTGCTGTGCATTCTATTTTAAGAGAATCATTCGGTACACCTTTCAACAAGGGTTTCAATCACCAACGTTCATCCGCACACATCGAAGAAGCGTTGGAGAGGTCAAAAGCCAATAATGGTTCATTAATCATTCAGCAAGGCAGTCAATATCTTCCAAAAAAATGGAAAAAACATATATGCAAAGAAAAGCCTGCTAAGTCAAAAATCAAAAAGAAGACTTAGGCAAAAATCAAGGCGTCCCGCTGACTGTAAGCTCAAAATAGACAGTTCAGGCAAAAGTTAGGGATATCAAAAGATGAAAAGAGAAGTCAATAAATTCCTGAACAACACAGTGTTGTGACTACCAAAAGGAAGAAGTGACTGCCATCTCAAAAGTTCTCTTTGCTTGTGAACCACCATCATTATCAAAAGGTGCAAATCCAAAAGTCTCTTGGAACTTGAATGCATAAGTTTGAATTAACTGAGTTTAGGATCGAAGAACATCACGAAGATTGGGATGGGTACAAATAAACTTTGAGCCTTTATCCTTTGTTTCTTAAACCGTGAACCAAGCCACGTTACAACCCTTGAAAGTCCTAACTGAAGCATGGTTAGTTCAAAAGCGTACTGTCGCAAAAAGGGTATCCTGACTCCTTAAAGTTTACCAAAAATCCTGAGTTGATATCATGTTTTTACAAATATCGCTTTCTTACATATTTTATTCTACTAAAATTGTTTTTAAACTCCAAGACAGACATATACATTGCATTTTAATGAGTGTCATTATAAAACAATTTTGCCTACGTAATTTCAAATGTTTGGCATCTGGAAGAATCTGCATGAGGCATAATTAATGACTAAAAGTCCTCCCGACAAATAAATTTGCAGAGACGTCTCGCATGCATGACTCAATCAGCTAAAAGCTTGTTTACACAAGGGGCATAACAATTCATAGAATCTCTTAGAGGCACTGAAGAAACCAGAGAAGTTAGTGCATCATTGGGGGCATGCCACATCAGTCACAAATCTCAACAAATACTATCTAAGCTATTGGCATCAGATGGTGTCAGTATCTGTCTCTCTTTCGAAGTTCGAATTCGGGTAATCTAAAACATCAAGCATACCAGGATACTGAATCCAGGGGCAGGTATACTCCCGCAAGCTAAAGACCATACATATGGGGCAATGGAAAGTTGAAATCTCGGAGAATATTCCCCACAGAGCAGTTTTCATAGCATATCCCCATATAACAAGTTATCTTCAAGCAATTTCTTCCCAACAGAGACTTGGCTCCCCAATAGAGTTCATACCTTTGATACTATCGTTTCTCTGACACAATCTTCTGCTCTAGCATGGATTATTCCAGCTCGCTGTTTCCATTTAAGCTGAAGCTCAGAAATCTGGTCTCTCTTGTCCCTAGGGTACGTCAGGATCAAATCACTTAAGTCAATCTCATCCCCCAAGCGAAGATCTAAAATCCCCAGCTGGATATCATCGAACAAAAGATAGGAATTCTCTTGTCATTATCTCCAATAGCACACAGAGATTTATTTTCTCAACCCGCAGCTGCTATACAAAAATTATCAATATGCTTCGACTATATAGTCAATCCCTGCATCACTCATAAATGCATAACATACAGTACTCTCGTTTATTTCGAGAATCTCAATACATGCATCATGACATTGCATAAAACTAATCTTTCCTTTTCAGGTCATTTCATAATCAAAAGAATATTACCATCCAAGTATGGTGCAAATACAATCGTATCAACGATTCAATCTCATTCAAGACGAATACAATTCTGATGCTTCATTCCGAGTCTTTCTTCAAAGATAATTCAGACACGATCAAAGAATATCCTGTCCCTTCTTGGAACCTTTCTAGGTAATCTTTTCTAAGATGATTCTTATCCTTTCTAGGAACCTTTCTAGGTAATCTTTTCTAAGATGTTTCACATCCTTTCTAGGAACTTTTCTAGGTAATCTTTTCTAAGATGTTTCATATCCTTTCTAGGAACCTTTATAGGCAATCTTGTTTAAGACGTATCATATCCTTTCTAGGAGCCTTTCTAGGTAGTCTTGTTTAAGACATATCATATCCTTTATAGGAGCCTTTCTAGGTAGCCTCGTTTGAGACATATCTTAACCTCTTTAGGAAATCCTCCTTTAATATTTACCCAACATCTTCTAAAGACATCTACTGCCCTTTCAAGGGGTTTCCCCGTTAATCTTCTACAAGACACTTCTTCTTGAGCTTTGCTTAAAGCCTAAATCTTTTTACATCAGTCAATGATATATCTTATTCGAGCACCTCTTCAGGTAGTCTTCTGTAAGACATTACTTCATTTTAATGAATCTCCTTCAAGTACAATCAATGCATATGATCCAGTCTGAAAAACATCTGCTTTAGACGAACAACTTTTCAAACACCTAAGGGCATCTTCAAGCCCATCTCCGACAAACGTCTCTCAATACTTCAAGCTCGAATATAGTCTAATATACGATTTATTCTGACTTTCGTATATATCCAGACCAGATGGCGTCTTTAAGCCCGTCTCCGGCAAAAGTCCCTGCTTCAGCTAGGGCAAATTCCTGGGTATTCTAGTGTTCAATCCCCTTCTACCTTCAGAATCCGACAAGCACACATGCCAATCTACATCCTCAGGTATAAGAAGATTGAACAGGGGCAGCTGTCATACCCCAAAATTTGCCCTCATATATCCGCGAATCCCACTTTATTATGAATAAAAGTGACTGCGCATTTGGTAAGAGTGTAAGGCTTACGGATACAAGGTCCCTGGTTCGAATCTCACTTTTGATTGTTTTTTATTATCTTTTTATTTTTTGTTACTAACTTTATATAATTTTTTTTATTATTACTCACAAAAATGTCTTTTTTTTATTAATTAAATAGTATTTTCATTTTTATTTTTAATCAATTTTTAAAATTATTATTTTTTATTTAAGTCTTGATTTCATGCTTTTTAGTAAAAAATCCAAGATACAAAAAAATATTTGATATGATTTTATTCCATTCTATTTTAGGATAGTTTCTATTTAAATTGATCAAAATAATTATAATTTAGAGATCAAATTAAATGTTGATTTCAAATTTTAATTAGGTGATCAAGTGTGATTTCATTCTTTTTTAAGTTTAACCTAAACTTCTTCAATATAAAAAAAGGATCTTAATCCCATCATTCCATTTTTATGATATTTATTTTAAATTTATTCATTTAAATATAAAATAAATTATTAAAAATATGAGATAAAAAGGAAAAAAAGACTAAATATTTGGTCTTGGCAAGCAAAGGATCGTGAGAAATTGGTTGCAAATCTGATCAAGTCCAAAAACAACAAGATTCCATATGAACTTAAGAAACAAATCTCAATCATAACAAATTAAAAAAGGATTTGATCCAATTTTGATAAACCTAATTCCTTGTGATATAAGTACAGAACACGTTCATATGCAAGAGAGAGGTTTTTCAGAAGGATTGGCAGCTTGAAAAACTCAAACAAAACTCATAAAATCCGAAGGAAAAACCAGTCTCGTTCTTGAGGTTTTGGACCGATTCAAAGGCTTTTGAAGGTTCTTTCACACTCTCACATAGTCCCTGAAGCGATCCAGATTGTCACTGAGTCGTATAACGCCCGGAATCGTCCCCATTGTTGTCACGGTTTGCTCTTCTTTTTTAATCCTCGATTTCAATGTTTTGATCATTATAAATGAAATTGGATTGCATAAAGTTGTTTGGCATGATGTTTGAAAGCTATTGATACCATTCGATTGAAGTTTGGACGCCGGAACCACCAGATGCCATTGGTAGGGTTCCTTGTTCGTGAAAAGGGGGTTCCCACTTAGGAGTGATTTTAGGCCAAATCAATAGGTCCTTTGAACTCGTGATAACATTTATGCTTGGTCTGTATTATTTTGGTGTCTTGGTTGATGTTAATTTACAGGTTTGCAGGGGGATACCTATGGCCACGGGGTAAAACCGTGGCTAAAGGTTCAGTGTTTTGAAGAAAAACTCCACGAAGAAGAAGAAGCTATGGCGCGTGTTCCTTTTTGAATTCTGCCTAAAATTTAATTTTGGTATATATTTTAATTGAAGGCACATACTATCAGCGTGTACATGCAGCACAGATGGTGGAGGGAAGACGCTAGTGAGCCATGAGTCTTGGGTTCGATTCCTGTGGGTTGTTTCTATTTTTCAACATTTTCTTTGGTTACCTTCACTCACAGATTCAGTGCTCGCCATCAAAGCATGCTTATAATACGCCCTCAGCGCTCCACCGTTTGATGAGTATGTCTCCAGATCAAAAGGGCCAGAGCATGCTAGTCCACCGTGGACCATCACAAGCCATACCACACATGATCCAAGCTGAGTTATCCTAATTTCTTTTAATTTTAATTCTACAAATACTTTTATTTTATTTTCTTCTTTATTACAATTATTATTATTCGTATTTTTATTTTATCTTAGTAAATTAGCTTGTATATATAATCATTTCATACTTATTTATTTTTTATCGAAAACTCGATTTTCTTTCGTAATAATTGTTTATATATTTAAAATTCAATTTTATTTTCATACATACTTCTAATCAATTAAATAATTAGGATTTACATCCAATAATTATTTAATTATTATTTCAATCGAACTTACGATTTTCTTAACCTTAAATGTTTATTTAAATTATTATTTTTTTACACCTTATGGTTTTAACCCTGGTTTGTCCCGGTAAACCAGGGTTGTAGATCAGTTAATGCACTAAGATTTCTCTTCTTCATGCCTAATTGTCAGGGTTAATCAAAGATCCTCCGACTACGCGCTATACCAATCAAAAAGCTAAGTTTCAATCTTTATTTTATTTATTTATTTAAATATCATTTTACTTTTAATTTATGCTTTATAGATTAAATTAGGATTTATTCTTAAATGCCAATGAATTGTCCATACACTCACTTCCTATTATCTTCCTGCTAATTCCCAGATGTTCAGAGTCAATGCTTCAGGCAACCCCCGACCATCAACCTTCGTCAATCGAAGCTAAGTGTCTTTACCCTTTTCTTGTATTTTTACTTTTTTTTTATTTTTTTTAGGGTTAGCTTTGTTTGCCTCCGAACCGATAATGCACTCACCCCTTCTTTTGTTTATTCTTTCTTTTCCAATTTTCAGGGTTTGTCAAATTGCCAAAGCTACGAACATTGGTAACCCTAAACCCTATCCTCAATTATTACTTGTGTTAAACCTTTTGGTTTTAATTATATCCCGCTGGTTTCAATTCCCCTCTCCTCCACTGGTTACAATTTCCCTTCCCCATTATTACTGTTAATATCTATTGCGTGGTTAGTAATCCTAGGGAGTGCAAGTCTTGAATTGAATTAGAATCACCTAATTATAAGATAATATAATGAATTAACCACGTGATTGTTGCACACACGCACACTTTTGGGGTAACCTCTCTGTTGCCTTGTTGCCTGTTGCCTTGTTGCCTGTTGCCTTTGTTTTCTGCAGAAAGGCTTCCTCCGAACGATAATTCGATGACCCATATTTTCTAATTTTAATTTAATCGGAAATTAAATTATTATTTAGAATCATTTGGTATTTTGTTGAATTATTGGAGAATTATGGATTAAGGGCCATTGGGCTGGAATGGTGAGATTAGTAGTATGGGGGTGCTAAGTGAGTAAGCCCGCTACTAATTATTTTATGTTTTCATAAAATAAAGGAAATAAAGAAAATTGGGAAAAAGGAAAAAGGAACGTGAAAAGAAGAGCAAAGGAGATGAGAGATTGGAAAGCTGATACGTGAAAGAGGAATAGAAGAGGAAGAGGGCTAATCAAGATCTTTGGCTAAGGTAAGGGGGGACTCTTCCGGTTAACATCTTTTATCGTATTATAGATGATGGGACTGATTTAGATGCATTGTTTGTGTCAATTGGTTATATGTTAGGTTGGGGTTTTGGGATGATTTTGATGGGAATTGTTTGACGTGATGAATTGTATGATTATATGGTTGTTATGATGATTGAATGATCTTCTTTGTGTGTTATATTTGTGTTATAACATGTATGTGGCTGATATGGTGGTATTTGAGGTTCATGATATAACTTGATTTGGGTTTTGGGGATTTTGGGATGAATCCCGTAATGCTGTCAATCGATGTGAGATCTCTGGTTTTTGCCAGTTCGCGCCGCGAAGGTGGGTGCGCGCCGCGAAGGCGTAACTTTTCTCGTTCCGCGCCGCGAACCTGTGTTTGTGCCGCAAAGGCGTGTTTTCTATTTGTTACGCGCCGCGGACTGTGGGTGGCGCCGTGTGCTGTAGCCATAATTGTTTTCTTTGAAAAATGTAAAGATGTGTAACTTTCAAACCGTAAGTCCGTTTTAGACGCCGTTTTGGACGTTGTTCCTTAAATTGAATGCTCTACCACATGAAATGAGTAAAACAATAATAACATGATTTTATTTTAAAAAGTATCATTTTCTTCAAATGTGGTTTATCCTGGTTTTGCATTGTTGATGAGGTGCAATGGTTGTGGTGTACATAATTGAATATGTGCAATGATGTATGTTATGATAATGTGGTTGCTTCTGTTGATTGTGCAAATGGGTGTTGTTCATGGTAAATATGGTTATCATGTGTTTTGATGAATGATGAGGTAAATACTCTGTCGTTGATGAGTTGCTTTGTCGTACTTGGTACACGATTGTGAGGGGTGTTATTGTTGTTGCACTGTATGATGAATGACTTACCTGTTCTGATGTTGTGGTTGTAATTGGTGTTTGTTATACATATATTGTTGATGTAAAATATGTATTTTATTATGGTTGAGAAATAGCATAACTGTGTGTGGCTATTGATTATTGTGGTGGTTGATGATTATGACATTTGGTTGATTTATGTGGGTGATGAGCATGTTATTGTTGATACATGCATTCATAATCATTATGTGGCTGATCCTTGACGATGGTGGATCAGTGGTAGCTAATTCCCATTGTGTGGAATTAGCGAGTGGGTGTTGGCGTATCCTTGACGATGGTGGATCGGTGAGTTGGGTTATCCCAGATTTTGGTACCACATGCATATAGTTGCATTTGCATTAGGCTACTTGTGTTATTATAACATGAATGGAAGATTGTCCAATGTTATAATATGCGATGATTGTGTAATGGTTATGATTTATTTGGATGAATTATGGTGTTGTCTCTTGGTAGTGTATTCTATTTGTTGTTGTATGTTGATGAGCACTTCCTGACAATCTGAATATAATGAAATTGGATGAATAATGTGACTATGATGTGTTATTGTTTATGATTCGATAACATTTGTTAATTGTGAATGAGACTCACCCTTACTTTGATGATTTCAGATTGGCGAGTTGCGGCTTCTGGCTTTGGTGAGGATAGCTCATAGGCCAGTTTGTTTAAGTATAGTGTCGGTGTCATGCTCTGATATTGTAACACTGGGGGAACGCTAGTTTAGAGTTGATGATGATACTCTATTTTGTTGTTATTGGAGTAATTTTGTGAGATATTGCATAGATGATGTTCTGCTTATCTGTTGATTAATGTTCCGCTGTATAGAAACATGATTTTGTTAAATGGATGATTTGCCCCTAAGTGAAGCATGACAATTGATTTATGATAAATTTGTTATAATTGGAATTGTGGCACCCTTGTTTTCATGTTTTACTCTGAGTTATTTTATTAATTTCCGCGGGGTTTAGAAGGGTGTTACAATAGTGGTATCAGAGCAGGTCGGTCCGTCCGGCCAATTGTCGAGTCAGTTGAGTTGCACGACGGTTGAATACTGTCGGCATATTATCCCTTGGTACGCGACATGTGAGTGAATCACTGTCGGTACTTTGTTGTTTGTTGTGGAAGTTGGTTTGAAACAAGTGGGGGAGAAGTTTCACTTCTCAGTTATGTTTCAGTTGTAAGATGATTGATTCAGTCGGCTGCTGTTGGCAACAGTGCAAGCATTGTTAGAGTTGTTGTTCTCCGAATCGAAGGTGACCTGGAATTAAGACTTGGCTGGCAATTAAGTTGGAGCATCTTGAAGGAGGATGATTATATGAAATTGATGATTATTTGTAGGAGAGGAAAATTAGAAAGTTGCAATGTATCAGCTCTGCTGGTGTGCTGCGAAGTTGTCAGTTGAGTAGCCTTGGGTCTTGGGAGAGGATCAGTTGCAAGTTGCAAAGAGGATTGATGTTGTAATGTTTCAGAAATCGCACTTCGGCGATAGGATGTGTTGCTCAAGTCATAAGAATGTTTGGAAGTAAAGAGATAGGATAAGGGGCTGTTTGGAATGTGATAGAGTTGAAGAGAATGAGTTTTGGAGAGAGATTTTCGTAAGCAAAACGCAGGAAAATTGCTGAATAGCTGCGGAACTTCGAAAATTCATAACTGGAGTTCTGGACATCCGAATTGAGTTCCGTTTGAAGCGTCAGAAAGCTAACGAGATGAAATTTGTTATAAAAATGGTTGCAGCAGCTGTAACATAATTAATTGTGACAGGATGACGTTGGAAGGAGGCGAAGTTACGGTTACTCTTGTTCTTATAACTAGACTTGTTTATTGGTACTGCACGGGATGTCAGTGTCAGTGTTGAATGGATCGAAGGAATAATTAGAAGGTTTGTTGAGCAGTAATTTTAAGAATTGAATTTACCAATTGAGGAGTTTTGGATATATCGTATAGAGTGTCGCTGCATGATGTCAGTGTTGCATTTTCCGGGCAATGATTGGAAAATTCATATCTTGAGTTCCGAGTGTCGGATTAATGTGCCGTTTGAACCTACGAGGAGGAGGGATTGTGTTCTAATTTATGGAAGATTTATAAATACAGTAGAGTGACCCTATGAGGAGAGGTTCTGAAGTCGGTTATGGAAGTGTGAAACTTGTTGAATAAGAATGCCTACTACCGTGATTATTCGAAACGAAGTTGAGTAAGACATGTTGTTGATGAATAAGTCGATGAGATATTCGATAATAAAGATGATTTGAGTACCGATGGATTTTAGTGAGGATTGAATTAGTAGCAAAGATGGAATAAACTTTAGAACTCTTGGAATCGTATTTGTGATGGCAAAGTGACGATAAGTATAAAGGAAGAATTTTAGAGGATTTCTGACACCTATTGAATGTGAGGAAGACTTGTTGAGATTTCGAGTGGAATGATATTGGGATGTGAAAGACGTCACAGGATTGGGAGTAAAACCACGAGTTATGAACGTTGTCTTGGTCTTGCAGGTTAATTGTATTGTTTAAGATTCAAAGTGTTTTGTGATTATAAGAGTTGAAGTACCTCTTTGATCAGAAAGGGCTTAATATGAGGAAGTAGAGATGATTAGAGTATATTTTTTTAGGATTAGGATTCTGGTTTGAATTACCATCCTAATGAGGAAAATGTTGTGCTATTGTGTTGCGTAAGAAGTCTTAAAAATGTCGGTGCTAATGATGAATGAGTTGGATTGAATTGGACAATTTTGAGACTTGAGTTGGTATGTGAAGGCACTTCTAATAGTGTTAGCTTGGGTATGCTAAAGATGACTAGTAGTATTCTTGACGAGATTAGAAAGGTCAGGAAGATGACGTTGAGTTGATCGATAGGTTGACTTTGAATTACCAAGGTAAAGGCGGTGAATTCAGAATCGACGAGAACAGTGTAAGGAGGTTGAGTGATTGGTTTTGTGTAACTGATGTTTTGAGCTTCGGAAGAATATTCTAGAAGAAGGACACTATAGTGAATTATTGAACTATGACGATGTTAATGAGTTTGAGTGCAAACCCGGAAAGGACACTGTTATGTAGTAACAACGGTTTATGCTTAAATATGATTTTTAACTATCTATTGACAAATTGAGGACTTGATCACCCTTAATCTCTTGTTGGTAGTAGACGGAAATCATATAAATGAGATGAACTTGTTTTGTTACCTTAATGGTATAAGATGTGATGAATACTAAGCCGTGAAGAATAATCACTCACTATGTTGTGTGGACTTATGAAGAGGTGAATATGGAAGAGTGCGACATGATGGGCAAATGACTTAAGACGGGTAATCAGATTCGCGCAGCGAAAATACGATGTGGAGTAGTGTTATGAGTACTACTTATGGGAAGTAAGGAATTAATGTGTCGGAAGCCTACATAGAGAATATGTATTGATCTATATGTTGGATTTAGAATCCAGTGGATGTAAGGATGTCGTGTCGAAGAATTATAACTCTTTTGAATAAATTCTGAGATGATGAATATGTCATTACGGTTGTACTTAGTTAACGAGTATGTATTCGGCGAAATTAAAACGAAGGATTGATAATATATGATGCTGTAATAATTTTGTGTTGTTATTGAGGTGATATTGTAAATTCCATATATAATGGGGAATTACACTCTATGAAGGACGGAGTTGATTTGATTCTTAGTAGAGAGCGTGACTTAGTTGAGCTATTTTGTAAGCGATGGTATATTGAGGCTGATGAGTGTGTACTTGTTCTGATGGTTAGGATGTTTAAATAGAGGAAGTAAATCAGGAATTGGTTTTCGTTGGAGGCGAGTAAGGATTGCTAAATGGTAGATTAGTACCATGAATGATGAAGATTGATTCTTGAAACGAATGAGTAAAGAGAGTCGGAATCGGGTAAAACTCAGAAATCTATTTGGTATAGATGATTGTGATGAGTAGTCAGAGTAGCGCGGAAAAAGTGGAATGTAACGTGTTGGATAATTACTGGTGTGACTTAAGAGGAGTCAGATAATTGGGATTCAATGGTATAGGAATATGAGTATTGAGTTTCTTGAAAGAAGCGGTTGGTGAAAAGTGTAAGTATTACCTTATCGCTCAGATGGAAAAGCGTGTCTAAGGTTGGTATGTTCGGTAGAAGGGATCCATTACTGTATTGTTGATCAAGTGTGATCATACTATACATTGTGTAATTGTATTACTCAGTTGTTGAGCGTATTGTATAGGTTGTACCTCAATGTTCTGTTGTTGTTAACCTTTTGGAGATATAGCGAGTGGTATATTTTTGGATAGCCAAATGCGACGTAAGAACTGGGATTTGAATGTATGAAACATGTTTCCTGTTGATTATGTCAGATGGATTTTTGGGGATTGACTGATGGTAATATTAATTGAGAGCTGGAGACTCAGGTAAAGGACTCTTATACGAGCTGGTTACTTGAGGTATGTTTTCGAGGACGAAAATTCTTTTAGTGGGGGAGAGTTGTAACACCCCATATTTTCTAATTTTAATTTAATCGGAAATTAAATTATTATTTAGAATCATTTGGTATTTTGTTGAATTATTGGAGAATTATGGATTAAGGGCCATTGGGCTGGAATGGTGAGATTAGTAGTATGGGGGTGCTAAGTGAGTAAGCCCGCTACTAATTATTTTATGTTTTCATAAAATAAAGGAAATAAAGAAAATTGGGAAAAAGGAAAAAGGAACGTGAAAAGAAGAGCAGAGGAGATGAGAGATTGGAAAGCTGATACGTGAAAGAGGAACAGAAGAGGAAGATGGCTAATCAAGATCTTTGGCTAAGGTAAGGGGGGACTCTTCCGGTTAACATCTTTTATCGTATTATAGATGATGGGACTGATTTAGATGCATTGTTTGTGTCAATTGGTTATATCTTAGGTTGGGGTTTTGGGATGATTTTGATGGGAATTGTTTGACGTGATGAATTGTATGATTATATGGCTGTTATGATGATTGAATGATCTTCTTTGTGTGTTATATTTGTGTTATAACATGTATGTGGCTGATATGATGGTATTTGAGGTTCATGATATAACTTGATTTGGGTTTTGGGGATTTTGGGATGAATCCCGTAATGCTGTCAATCGATGTGAGATCTCTGGTTTTTGCCAGTTCGCGCCGCGAAGGGAGGTGCGCGCCGCGAAGGCGTAACTTTTCTTGTTCCGCGCCGCAAACCTGTGTTTGTGCCGCGAAGGCGTGTTTTCTATTCGTTACGCGCCGCGGACTGTGGATGGCGCCCGTGCTGTAGCCATAATTGTTTTCTTTGAAAAATGTAAAGATGTGTAACTTTCAAACCGTAAGTCCGTTTTAGACGCCGTTTTGGACGTTGTTCCTTAAATTGAATGCTCTACCACATGAAATGAGTAAAACAATAATAACTTGATTTTATTTTAAAAAGTATCATTTTCTTCAAATGTGGTTTATCCTGGTTTTGCATTGTTGATGAGGTGCAATGGTTGTGGTGTACATAATTGAATATGTGCAATGATGTATGTTATGATAATGTGGTTGCTTCTGTTGATTGTGCAAATGGGTGTTGTTCATGGTAAATATGGTTATCATGTGTTTTGATGAATGATGAGGTAAATACTCTGTCGTTGATGAGTTGCTTTGTCGTACTTGGTACACGATTGTGAGGGGTGTTATTGTTGTTGCACTGTATGATGAATGACTTACCTGTTCTGATGTTGTGGTTGTAATTGGTGTTTGTTATACATATATTGTTGATGTAAAATATGTATTTTATTATGGTTGAGAAATAGCATAACTGTGTGTGGCTATTGATTATTGTGGTGGTTGATGATTATGACATTTGGTTGATTTATGTGGGTGATGAGCATGTTATGGTTGATACATGCATTCATAATCATTATGTGGCTGATCCTTGACGATGGTGGATCAGTGGTAGCTAATTCCCATTGTGTGGAATTAGCGAGTGGGTGTTGCCGTATCCTTGACGATGGTGGATCGGTGAGTTGGGTTATCCCAGATTTTGGTACCACATGCATATAGTTGCATTTGCATTAGGCTACTTGTGTTATTATAACATGAATGGAAGATTGTCCAATGTTATAATATGCGATGATTGTGTAATGGTTATGATTTATTTGGATGAATTATGGTGTTGTCTCTTGGTAGTGTATTCTATTTGTTGTTGTGTGTTGATGAGCACTTCCTGACAATCTGAATATAATGAAATTGGATGAATAATGTGACTATGATGTGTTATTGTTTATGATTCGATAACATTTGTTAATTGTGAATGAGACTCACCCTTACTTTGATGATTTCAGATTGGCGAGTTGCGGCTTCTGGCTTTGGTGAGGATAGCTCATAGGCCAGTTTGTTTAAGTATAGTGTCGGTGTCATG
Source organism: Vicia villosa (assembly GCF_029867415.1). Lineage (NCBI taxonomy): Eukaryota > Viridiplantae > Streptophyta > Magnoliopsida > Fabales > Fabaceae > Vicia > Vicia villosa. Next base: position 241,375 of record NW_026705912.1, read on the forward strand.
CTCTGATATTGTAACACTGGGGGAACGCTAGTTTAGAGTTGATGATGATACTCTATTTTGTTATTATTGGAGTAATTTTGTGAGATATTGCATAGATGATGTTATGCTTATCTGTTGATTAATGTTCCGCTGTATAGAAACATGATTTTGTTAAATGGATGATTTGCCCCTAAGTGAAGCATGACAATTGATTTATGATAAATTTGTTATAATTGGAATTGTGGCACCCTTGTTTTCAAGTTTTACTCTGAGTTATTTTATTAATTTCTGCGGGGTTTAGAAGGGTGTTACACAAATGAAGCTGCCTCTACCCATTTTGTGAAGTAGTCAATAGCGACCAGGATAAAATGATGTCCGTTGGAGGCAGTAGGCTTGATTTCTCCAATCATATCAATACCCCACATTGCAAAAGGCCAAGGAGCCGTCAGAACGTTTAACGGGACTGGAGGTACATGTACCTTGTCAGCATATATCTGGCATTTGTGACAGGTTCTGGAATGATGATGGCAGTTTGTCTCCATAGTAGACCAGTAATAACCTGCTCTTAGGATCTTTTTAGCCATTGTATGTCCACTTGAGTGAGTACCAAAGGCACCATCGTGTATGTCTTCCATAAACTGTTCTGCTTCCTTCTTGTTTACACAACGAAGTAAAGTCGAGTCATGGTTGCGCTTGTATAGGGTTCCATTACTAAGAAAGAATTTGGCAGCAAACCTCCTTAGAAACTTTCTGTCGTTAATGGATGCCCCTTCAGGGTACTCCTGAGCTTCGAGATATCTTTTTACTTCATGGAACAATGGTTACTCCTCCGTTCCTTCGGCATCGACCTCATTGCAATAGGCTGGTTCGTCTTGTCTGTAAATGGTGATCATTGGCGCCTCATTGTTCCACCTGACTTTGAACATGGATGACATGGTAGCTAAGGCATCAGCTAGTTGATTTTCTTCGCGTGGGATGTGTTCAAAAGTGATCTCTTTAAAGTAAGGAATCAAACTTAGCACATATTCTTTGTAAGGAATTAGATTCGGGTGCTTCGTGTCCCATTCCTCTTTGACTTGGTAAATTACCAAGGCCGAGTCTCCGTAGACCTCTAAGAACTTCATTCTTAGATCGATTGCAGCTTTGAGACCCAGAATACATGCTTCGTACTCGACTATATTGTTAGTACAGTTGAAGCATAATCTGGCAGTGAAAGGTGTCTAACCTCCTGCAGGGGAGATGATCACAGCTCCGATACCATTGCCAAGTGCATTAGAAGCTCCATCAAAAACCATAGTCCATCGGGATCCCGGCTCAGGTCCTTCTTTCGGTCCTGGTTGTTTGTAGTCAGTGACTAGCATAATGTCTTCATTTGGGAAGTCAAAGTTTAATGCTTGATAATCATCCACTGCTTGATGAGCCAGATGATCAGCTACCACACTTCCTTTGATTGCTTTTTGTGAAGTGTATTGAATGTCATATTCTGTTAAGATCATTTGCCATCTTGCTATTCTTCCAGAGAGAGCAGGTTTTTCGAACACGTACTTGATAGGATCCATTTTGGAGATTAGGAAAGTGGTGTGATTTAGCATATACTGTCTTAGTCGGCGAGCCGCCCATGCTAAGGCACAGCAAGTTTTTTCGAGTAGTGAGTATCTTGTTTCACAATCGGTAAACTTTTTGCTAAGATAGTAGATTGCATGCTCCTTTCGGCCGGACTCGTCATGTTGCCCCAGTACACACCCCATTGAATCTTCTAACACAGTTAGGTACATTATCAGAGGTCTTCCTTCCACTGGTGGTAACAAGATTGGCGGTTTTTGGAGATACTCTTTGATTTTATCAAAGGCTAACTGGCATTTGTCATTCCACCTTTCCACTTGATCTTTCTTCAACAGTTTGAAGATCGGCACACAAGTAGTAGTCATATAGGCAATAAATCGGGCGATGTAATTCAGACGTCCCAAGAATCCTCTGACATGTTTCTCGGTCTGGGGTATAGGCATTTCTTGAATGGCTTTGACCTTGGCAGGATCAACCTCAATACCTTTGTTGCTGACGATGAAACCTAAAAGTTTGTCGGATCTTACTCCAAAGGTACACTTATTCGGATTCAGTCGCAACCTGTATTTCTTGAGTCTGTCAAACAGCTTGTGTAGATGACCCAGATGTTCCTCTTTGGTGTTGGACTTTTCAATCATATCATCGACATACACCTCTATCTCCTGATGAATCATATCATGGAACAAAGCTACCATTGCACGTTGATATGTAGCTCCTACATTCTTTAAACCGAAGGGCATTACTTTGTAACAAAAGGTTCCCCAGGGTGTTGTGAAAGTTGTTTTTTCCATGTCTTCGGGTGCCATCTTGATTTGATTGTACCCTGAGAATCCATCCATGAAGAAGAATACCTTGCATTGTGCGGTATTGTCAACCAGTATATCGATGTGAGGTAAAGGGAAATCATCTTTGGGGCTTGCCCGATTCAGATCTCTGTAGTCTACACACATTCTGACTTTCCCGTCTTTCTTGGGCACAAGTACTATGTTAGCTATCCAAGGAGGATAACTCACAACTTTCAGAAAACCGGTATTGAATTGCTTTTCAACCTCGTCTTTGATCTTTTTTGACATATCAGGCCTACTCCTCCGTAGTTTCTGCTTGACTGGAGTGCTACCTTCTTTGATTGGCAAGCGATGAACCACAATGTCCGTGTCAAGGCCAGGCATATTTTCATAGGACCAGGCGAATATCTCGACGTAGTCTTGCAACATTTGAATCAGTCTTTGCTTGACACTGTTTTCTAGATCAGCCCCTATCTTGACTTCTTTCTTTTCTTCGTCGCTGCCCAAGTTGATAACCTCAATTGGTTCTTCATGAGGCTGTATAGCCTTCTCTTCTTGTTCTAGCAACTTTGCAAGTTCTCTTGGTACTTCACAATCTTCCTCACTTTCGTCCTCAGTTTGGTAGATCGGATTTTCAAAGTCATGACGGGCAATAGCAGAATCGTTATCGACTGGATCCAAAGTGAATGTGAATCTGCATTTATTTGTGTGGGTGTGTGTGAGAAAACATAGCTATTTGGAAAATGAATAAAGCAAAGGAAGAGAAAAGGATCACAAAATTTGAATATGCAAACGTCCCATGATTTTATTGAATGAACATGATCATGATATGACAAGCCCTTATAAAAGGACCAGTGTGCTTCGGGCAAGGCACACGGCTTTCAAGCTCATGGTTCGATAGTACAGGAACCATTTTTATCTTTGCACAATATAAACAACGAAAACAGGAAATTGCAATTACTCCTGATCAAAGGAGATCACATCCTCAGCTTCCCAGTTGTTCAATCCATTGTTGTGAGCAGGGAGTATCCAACTGTTCCAATTGCAGTTGTCTTTTTCATCTCCCACAGCATTGATTTCTCTGGTGGGGAAATGAGCTGGTGATCTTTCGGGATAAGTGATATACTCTGCTGGATACGAGAGCCCAGGCTGAGATATCTCTGTTGGCTGAGCGAGATGCTCGATAAGGCCGTCCCATCCAGTCGGGATGATGTTTTGGATAGAGACTTGTGCATTCTGGTGAGGGGTGTATTCTGACAGAAAATAACCCTCGTTATTTGGTGTTTCCCTGGCTTTTTCAAGAGTAAAATTGTCGTCGTAATGTTCATCCCATCCAGTTGGGACAATGTCTTCAATGGCGACTTGTGAGCTCTGAGGAGCGGAATATTTCACCATAAAGTCATATTTGCCACTTGGCTCTCCTAGCGTATCCCATACTTCTTTAGGTGGATTTTGATATTGCTCAGTGATGGGACTTATGAGACTTTTGCCATTTTCAAATTGATCATCCCATCCAGTTGGGGTAATGTCTTCCATAGCAATAAAAGAACTCTGAGGTGCGGTATATTGATAATTATACCCGCCGCTTGGTTCTCCCAAAGTATCCCACACTCCCATGGGAAGGGGTGGAATTTCATCTGGATATGGCTGAATGATATGGTTCAAGTACACCCAATCGTCTTCAATAGCATTTACTCCTTGGCTGATGAAATGTGACATTAATCCTCCAGAACAAAGACTTTTATCGTTCTTTTGATTTCCATTAGCATAGCCCAGACCTAGCTTGTCGGACTTGTAAGGTATATCAAGGAGCTGTCCCCATACTGTGCAATCACCTTTTTCGATCACAGCTTTGGCATCTTTGAGAGAAGCCATAGTTGGAGTTACTTCTGTAGTTGGAGTGGCAGAAATATGCTTGGTAGCAGAGACATCTGGAGACACCACCTTAGAAGATTGGCAGGGAGTTTCGATGAATTCGTCATCCAACTCAACATACTTGGAATTGCTCAGGTGACTAACCACATATTCCTCTTCGCCATAAACTGTGACAATCTTTCCTTTTACTGGATACTTCAACTTCTGATGCAGGGTAGAAGTTACAGCATTTGCCCCATGTATCCAAGGGCGTCCTAGTAAGCAGGAATATGCTGGGTGAATTTCCATTACGTAAAAGGTAGAATCAAAGATCTGAGAGCCCACTCTTATTGGGAGATTCACCTTTCCGTACACTGTTCTTGTTGACCCATCAAAGGCTCTTACCACAACATCGCTTGGTTGTAACACAATTCCTTCAAAGTCGAGCTTTTCCAGCACTGTTTTTGGTAACACGTTCAAAGAAGAATCGTTATCTACCAGCACATGAGATAGAGTGGTGCCATTACATTAAATGGAGATGTGTAGGGCTTTATTGTGATTCTTTCCAGCAGGGGTCAGATCAACATGAGAGAAACCGAGGCCATTATTCACTGTTAGATTGGCAACACAATTTTCAAATTGATCGACTGAAATCTCTTGAGGCACATGGCAGCTTTCAGGAACCTCATCAGAGCCTTGGCATGAACTTCGGAATACTTTAGCAGAGACAGCATTGAGATCTTTGAAGTAGTGTGCCCCAGTTGTTCGACAATATTGTAATCACTCTTGCAGATGATTTTCAATATTTCCTCCATTTCTTGCTTTGATGGATCCTCAGCAGTGACCTCCACCGGTATTTGAACTGGTTCGACTTGTGGCTCTTTGCCTCGAGCGCTGATATCTTGATTAGGAACTGGGACCTGGACTGGATTAGTAGCAACATTTGGAGAAATTTCTGGTGAAAAGATCCTTCCACTTCTCGTAATCTTACTGGTACCCACAATATTATCAACAGTTGGAGCAGTAAAATTCAGGGCCTCTTCGGTCAAGGTATCCTGTTTAACTCCATGGACATAAATATTACTGTCATAACTTCACGGGACAGCTTTGTCTGAGGAGTATGGAAATGGAGTTGGACTGGTAATGATTACCGATGCTACTTTGGGTGTAGCAGAAATTTTGAAAGGAGCTTTGGTAGGGATTTTCAATGGTATGTTGGAAACCACTGAGACGTCCTCTATTCTCATCCCGTTTGCAAAGACTTCGCATCAAACGTCCATGGAAGGGAGCCTCTAAAACATAATGATACGGTGATCCATCCACTTTTGAATTCCCATTCTCAGATTTTCACAACCGTTGGGCAGGTATGTGCAATAAAAGCAATCAGGGTCACAACCTGGAAAGTAACCAGCTTGGATTAGCTTTCCTTTGACTTCAAGGAGCGGAGTTGACAATTCAGTCACATCATAGATGTAAACAGTGTCCAGGATAGCATTAACAGTTTTGTCATGCTTCGGCATAGGTGCAGTGATGACATTTGGAGTTTCTAGAGGATCGAACTCAATTTCCCCAGCATCTATCATGTCTTGTATTTTATTTTTTAGGGCCCAACAATGATCTGCGTCATGTCCTGGACAGTTGGAGTGATACGCACATGTTGCATCAGGGTGATAACTCGGAGAGGAAGTGTTGACGTTCTTTGGAGGGTCTTTCAATGTGATCAAATCTGCTTTTAGCAAATGCTGCAATGCTTGAGAGATTGGCATATTGATTCTGGTGAAATTTCTTCTTGGCGCGTTTGGTCGACGCGTATATTTTGGCGGTTGATCTTTTTGAGGCGCAGATGCGGAAATCAGAACTGCCCCTACAGATTGGTGATGCTCATTCTTGCGACCCTTCTGAATTTGCATTGTATTGACCTCATTCCTCCCACTGATGGGCCTTTTTGTAGTACCAGAGGAAGAGCCTATTTGAATTTTTCCACTTTGAATGCCGCTTTCGACACGTTCTTCGGTCAATATCAGGTCAGTGAAACCTGATGATGAGCTTCCCAGCAAATGACTATAGAAAGGGCCAGTTAAAGTGCCCATGAACATGTCATCCAACTCGCGATCAGATAAGGGTGGTTGAACCCTTCCAGCCATATCTCTCCACTTTTGTGCATATCCTTTGAAACTTTCTTTTTGGTGCCATGGACATGCCCCTTAGTTGAGTACGGGTTGGTGCAAGGTCAACATTATATTGATACTGTTTGTAAAAAGCAGCAGCTAACTCTTCCCAGGTATGAACTTTTGTACTTTCCAGTTGGTAGTACCACTCGAGTTGTGTACCCGACAGGCTTTCTTGGAAGAAGTGAATCCACAATTTGTTATCTGCTGTATGAGGTTGTATCTTCCTTACATAGGACCTTAGATGTAGTTTTGGACAGGAAACTCCATCATACTTTGCAAAGACAGGAACTTTGAACTTTGGAGGGATAACAATATCTGATATGAGCCCTAGATCATTGAAATCTAGACCAGGTATTTTTTTGTATCTCCATAGCTTTCATGCGTTCTTCCAACTGCTGGTATTTGTCATCATCCTGTTCGTCTCCAGAATGATAATCTTCTTCATTAGAAGAGAGAGAGAGAGGGTTTGGCAGAACCCTGGTTGCTGTGATTGTCTCCTTGTTCACCATCACCGACTATTTCAGGTATCAGTGGCTTTTTGAACTTTTTGACTGGGATTTTGATCTTCCTTTTCAGGTGACTCAAGCCTACAGACCCTTTGGGATTCTTTTTCTTCTTGATCATCAGGGCTTTCAGTTCTTGTTTCCCCTTTGCCAGTTCCAGAATTGCCACTTGAACTTGGGCGTTCTGTGCTTCGAGATTCTTGATGCTTGTTTCAGATTCCATCTCTTCTAACTGAAATAAACAACGAGGAGATGAGAAATCCGTCATGTGAACCTGTTATGCAATGTGTATGAATGAATGAAATGCATATGCAATGTTTTCAAGGATCTTAGAATTTAGATTTGTTAAAACAAAGGAGAAACAAACATTAGTTAAACAATTTATTTCTTTCTTTTTTTCTTCTTCTTTTCTTTTTTCTTTTTATTTGCCTCATTCAGGCTTACAAAACAGAAATAAATAAAGAAAATGAATGATCCCTCAGGTCTCCCATGGACGTTTTCTCTTTGCACCCAGGAATGTGTTGATCTGCTGCTCTTCTTGGAGTTGTCCGGTGAGCTCCAATAATCTTCTCTCATAGTCTTGACAGTGTGCTTTGAAGGTGTCTCTTTCCTCTTTTAGTTGAACCCAAGATTTCTGCAACTCTTCCAAGTCAGTTGGCATATCCGGATTTAGAATAATTTGAGGTTCGTCTCCTTCGACTTCTGGCTCAATAGTCACAGGTAGAATAGCGGGATATGGCATGATGAGTTTCTGAGCATGAGCCCGCACCCATCTGAGGTAAGGTTCCATAGGAATAGAATTCCATTGCCCCAAAGTTTTGCTTTCTATTTTATAGACACTGCCCCATGCATGTATGAACCTTCGTCGATGTCTGTGGGAATCATCCTCGTAATCAAACGCAATGCCACGGATGATCATGTCATGAGGACCGTTCCTTCGTGCATATCCGAATTGGCGTAAAGCTAAAGAGGGATTGTAAGTGATGCCTCTTTTGATGCCAAGTAGTGGCACATTAGGGTACTCTCCACAATGGTCAATGATAGTAATGTCTCTTTGAAAGAAGTTGTTCCACCGGATATCTGAATGAGACAAAGACATAATCCTGCGAGACCATTGCATCCTTTGTTCATTTATCAACACTGATCGGGGAAGATGAAATGTAAACCATCTAGCTAGTAGTGGTATACAGCACATAAGAGTTCCTCGTTTCTTCATGGTACGACTGTGTAGAGAATGTAGAATGTCTCCCAGCAATGTTGGTACCGGGTTACAGGTTAGGAAAAGGTTGATAATGTGTACATTTATGAACTGGTCGGGATTAGGGAATAAAACCAACCCATAGATCAAAAGAGCCACAACCTCCTCAAAAGCTGGGTAACTTTTGTTTTCTAGTAGTAATCGAGCCTTTTCCATTAAGAACTTAGCAAGCAAACCCTGGATTCCACTCTTTGTTTCCCAATTGGACTCGATTTCTGACTTTCGCAAATGTAAAGCAGCAGCAATGATTTCAGGTTTTGGAATCCTTTCTAAACCAGTGAAAGGTAATTGATCTCGAACAGGTAATCCAATTAGTTCAGAAAACTCTTCCAAGGTGGGCACCAACTGGTAATCCGGGAAGGTAAAGCAATGATGTTCGGGATCAAAGAACTGGAACAGGACCCGTATCATGTCTTCTTCAAATTTTGAGGTAACCAAATGGAGTAGGTGACCGTGCTTTTCGGTGAATTGAGCATTCCTGGGAAATTCTGATACTAAGTCTTTTAGTTCAGATGGCACCGTTGAGATGTTGATTCGGATGTAATCTCTGGTGGCGGGAGCCATTACCTGCAATAACAAAACAAAGGTAAACTCTTTGATCCTTGAAATGATTAGTGAGAAAATGATATGCTTTGATGCTTATGATGTTATGATGTCAAACATGTGGCACACACAAACAAATCAAACAATAGCCTTAGGTTTAAAGGCTTGCATGAAGTCCATAGGTGATACCCTCCCCACTGAAGTTGAGTTGGTTAAAACCTGTCCTAGAAAAGTATTCGGGTTCTATGATCCTTGGAGGTAACATCTCAATACGGCGCTCGGACGACAGATCAAAATATTCCTCGAGGATAACTAACTTCGATCAATTTCAAAGCTAGCCACTTAATAGGCCACAAGTCAAGTTCAACTAAAAGGTTCTAAGACAAATTAGTGTTTAATGACATTTCGGAAGCCTAATATACTCCTTGATCGTTTTCAAGGGACATCAGTATAAACCAAAGTATCGCACTAACGGTGACTACCAGATCAACCGTATCGGTACATGCCGTACAGTTTCCTTGGTCTATTGTCACATACTTAAGGTATCTCGAGATTCGGGTTAGAATCTTTCACACAAGCAAAATACCCAAACAAACCTTTGAAAAATAGAGCAATCAAGTCAAACAATTGAAAACATCGAAGTGATCTATTCTCTAAAGGTAACCCCTTTTGAAAACATTTTATTTTTAGAAATTAGTCCCCAACAGAGTCGCCAGTTCTGTCGACCTCGGTTTTTTACCATACCTCTCGCGGAGAGATACGCGAACTGACTCTTTTTCTCTTTCTGCTTTTGTGTTTTTGAAAATTAGAGAGTCGCCACCGACTTTTATTTTATCCAATTAAGGGAAGGTTTATAAAAGAAACAGGAAAAGACCTTTAAGAAATTCTGGGTAAGGGGGTAGGTTATACAAAGGGAAGGTGTTAGAACCCTTTGTATCCATGGTTATCCATGGGCTTTAATTTTCTTAGCTCACTTGTTTTCAATTACTTTTCTATTGCCTTGAAATGCTCGTATGTGGTTTCAAATACCTTTGTAAATTGAATTTGTAATGATCCTTGTGCGGATGTATACAAAGTGTTTTTATCTTTCAAAAGATGTTTTGAAAAAAAGAACGTTAACTTCGTAATGATCCTTGTTTGGATATATACAAAGTATTGTCTTTTTTGAAAGTTTTATTTTGAAAAACAATGATATATGAGAGATTTGTTTGTTTCGATCTGAGCAAGCAAATTAGGAGGTCTACCCTAAGTTATAAGGTCTTTATCCTATTCCCTTTAGAAAACTATCCTTTCACCGGATGTAAACGAAAGTTTGATTTTGCGTTTGAAATAATAGAATTTGATTTTGATTTTGAAAAGAGTGAAAGAGGGATTACCTAAGAGGTGCAAGTGTGATTGTGTTTTGATTCAGATATTTTATCTTTGAAGTTAGTGATCTAACGATTCAATTTTAATCTTCGGCATACACGCAGTTTTATATGTGCTGAAATTTAAAATGCGGAAATGTAAAATGCGGAAAGTAAATCTACGCTATTACATCGATTTTGCAGGAAATGTAAACTACGCTATTTACATGAATTTGACAACCTATACATTTATCTAGGAATTTAAATTGCAAGAAAATAAAGAAATATTTTTGGATTTTTTGATGATTTATTTTAATTAGAATTAATGCATGATTAATTTAATTAAAATGAGAAAAAGATGGAAATAAAATTTAAACCTAAAAATTAAGTTTAAAATATGTTCAAAATACTTGTTAATTAATTTTAAAACAAAACTAATTTGTTTGGAATTTTTGAAATTGATTTTGAAATTATTAAGTTAATTAATACATAATTATACAAATAATTATACAAATAATTAAAACTTAAAGAGAAAATTATTCTAAATATGTACAAAATTAGCTTATAATATATAAATTGTATTTAATATAAAGATCAAATTTTTTTATGATTTTTTGATTGGTTGAAAATAATTAAAAGATAAATATATGCATATTATCTAATTAATTATACAAAATATTTAAATTATGAAGAAAAATAAAATATTTTTATATCAAAAAATAAAACATTATTTTATAAACTTAAAAATATTTTTTGGGTATTTTTTGGATTTTTAGAACTATTTAAATTAATTTTGCAAAGAAATTAAAATAAAAATAGAAAATATGAAATAAAATAATCAGGTGTGGTATTTAAATAAGGTCCATGATATGGGGGATGTTCTGATGCGTTGGATGTGCTGAGATCATGATCCAATGGCTTAGATTGTGAGGGAACATGATATGATAGTGGGGGACATGTGCTGAATCCAAGGAGGATTCAAACTTCTGACTGGGACCCACAAGTGCACGGGTGGATGGAAGACAAGTTGACCAACCAATGATAAGAAGCCACGCGAGTGGAGGGAAGAGTCAGCTTTGACTGACGAACCACGCTTGGACGCGTGGTCATCTTCAACCTCCGGCTCCTTCATTTTTTAACATGGATAGCGGCGGTTTTAAACCCCCTCTATTTTTACGATAAAAACACCATTTTTGGTAGCTTCATAAACCTGCAAGAACAAACGTTAGGAAGAATAACAAGTGACCCAGATCCCCTAATTAGGATGCTCTGAGTCCAAATATGGTATTAGTTTCACTGTTTGAGTGCTGTAGCCATGGGTTCGATGAAGTTGAAGTTTGAACATGCATGAACACTTGTTAATGGCATAGAGCAATTCTCACGTGGAAGCTAACATGTTAGAGCCCAGATCTACCTTATGGGACCTCATGAACTCATTAGAATGATTAGATTACATTGATATTGATTAGATGTATGAAAATGAAAATCAATTAAGCATGAAAGTGAAGAGTATTATGCATGTGTTACAACCCTCATAGGACCATATTATAAGCTCATTCTTACTCTATGCCACTTCAGAAAATGATTGAAAGTGTTTGTTTGTATTGATAATGATTGGAATATGGAAATTGAAAATTACAAAGTTATGGAATTTTTGAGAGAATTTTGGTGAGTTTCCTTGCTATGCCTTGGCTATATTTTCGTGTGTTTTATTTGTGGAGTATGCTGCTTCATTTATAAGCCAAGAGGTGCTTAGAAACTAAGCTAGAAGCATTGATGATCTTTGTCGAAACTTTGATTTTTAAATATTAAAAATCTTTGAAACTTTGACTAAGTCTTGCTCTTCTTCACTTCTCTTGCCTTGTACTTCCTCTTGCTGCACAAAATTGAAGATTCTTTGGTGAGTCATGCTTAGAAATTAAGCTATGCATTATCCTTCCATTTTCCTTTTTCAATTTAATCTTAAATATGATAAAATTAAACCGAAAATGGAAAAAAAATGATGTGGGCTTTGTCTTGGTCGTGGGAGGCCCTTTACATCATGGTAGACATGTTTGGATCATGAAAACTTGGCCCCATTTGGAAAAAATACATTTTAGATCAATGTTGGTTTCATGCATTTTCCCAAAATTTAGCCAACTTCAACAAGGTGTAAATCCCTCAATATTTATCATATGAAGGAGATCTTGCACTTTTTGGAAACCTCAAAGAGTCCTTTAACCAATGTCTTTGGTCTCATGTCAAAATGATTTTCCATACTCCTTGTGTGTCCTTTTGAAAAAAGTGTCTTTTTGTTGACTTTGAAAATGACCTGTAATGTCTTGGTTCATATTTTTCAAATGGTGAACCTAATGACCATGGGATGAATTTCATTTGAAAGATAATTGAATTTCCTTCAAAATGAGCTTTGGTTTGAATTTTTTGGATGAAGGATGAGAGAGTTATGACCAGTCAAAGTTCAATTGACTTTTTAGGAGAAAACCCTAATTTTGAATCTTAGGGTTTTGTTGATATTTGATCTTTCCTTGATGAATTATGATCATCCAATGATCAAATGATGAATCCTTTGACAAAATATGGATGTTGACAAAAAATTTCATTTTTGACTGTCTGTTGACTTTTTGGTCAAACGGGTCGTCTGTTGACTGTTTGAGCGGCTGACGGTGCGTCTGAGTGAATTGAAGTTTGAAAATTTGTATGATGGTACTTTGAGATATATGGAGGTCCATGAAATCCATTTGAAGTCTCAAAAACTTGTTCTCCTGAAAAAACAATAAACCCTAATTAGGGACTGTCTGTGTAGGAGACAGTTAAGCGTACCTGATTTTTGTACAGTGCTGAGTCTCTGCTAATCATGTGATATTCAGAAGACTTCTAGAAAAAAAATCTTGGATTTTTGAATTGCAAAAGATTGATTTGATTGATGGTACAAAACACGGAGAATTGCACTGTCAGCGGTTTGACAGTCAACTGACTGTTCAGGTATTAATGTAGCAGTTAGAGTGAAAAATCAATAGTCAAAGTTAATTTTCTTTTTTGTTGTTGTTTTTTGTTTTGTTTTCGTTAATTTTGAAAATTTTATTTGCATGACTTGTTAGAAAAACACAGACATAATAAATAAATAATATATACTGTATGCGAGCAAAATTACCGATAATAACCCTGAAAATCATTTAATGCACAGAAAAATAAATATTTAACTGGCAGAAAACACACAACATATCATCTGAATAATTAAGCAACAGTATGACAAATAGTACAACATTTAATACTGACAGTACAAATATTACATACTATAATGAACGGCACGACGAGTAAACGGTACATTAAGAAAATAAGAGATACGACAAACTTTAAGAATGACGATTAATAACCCATGCTACAAATAATAACATGTAGATGATTGGGAGTGTCAACCCCCCAGGTCCACATTTTTCAGGGCTATGTAGACAGAAGAAAGACATGATTACCACCACGACGGTGATGATCATAAGAAAACACGTTTCTATTCGCTTCGCCATTTTTGCCGGGGGAAGAAGAGAGAATGAATATGAGGTAGAAATTTGAGAGATGAGTTAGAATTTGATGTGAGATTTTATGGAAAAAATGAGAGGTATTTATAGGATGAAAAGAAGGATAGAGACGTTGGGGAATGAAGTGATTCCGTACAAAAGGAAAATTTGAGTGGAAGTAAGATTTGAAAGAAAGTGTATGATGATGTTGGGAAAAAGAGAGATGTATAGAATAAAGTTAGGATTTGATTTTTGAAAAAGAGATTTGAAAATAAAGGAAAAGATTTTGAAAATAATGGAATATAGTACAAAAATTAGTGGGAAACAAAAAATTAATAATAATTTACTTGTTACCAGTACAGTCTGATCCCCGGACTCTGCGCCTGCAAAAGATTTAGTTCTGTACCAATTGCGTCAATACAATTTATCTGTAAATTAATATCAAATAAATAGCGTGTGTGAAGTAATAAACAGTAATTGGCGTTTGCGTAAGAATAAACTCAACAGCGAGCCAAAATACCGTATAAGAAAAATTCTAAAAACCAAGTATTCATAAATCAGGATATGAAAATCCAAGATTATATGAAACTCTTAATTTTTAGATTGAATTTTTCTTGAAAAAAGATGCGGGCAAATTTTGGGGTATAACATGTTTCATCTTTATGTTTTAAAAATTTTACCCATGTCCACCTGCTGTAATCATCTACAATGACCAATCCCTGTTTCTTAACTCTTATTGATGCAGTTTTCATTGGACCAATTAAATCAATATGTAGAAGTTCTAAAGGTCTGGAGGAAGAAATAACATTTTTAGATTTGAAAGAGGATTTTGAGAACTTTCCCTTCTGACATGCTTCACAGAGAGCATCTGAATTGAACTTTAGATTGGGGAGTCCTCTTACCAAATTGAGTTTGTTGAGTTGAGATAATCTCCTCAAGCTAACATGTCCCAATCCTCTGTGCCAAACCCATTGCTCATCATTTACAGACAGAAGACATTTTACTTTCTGAGATCAATCTTATAAATGTTATTCTTTCTCTCACCAGTAAAAAGAATTGATCATTCTTTCTGACTTACAGCCTTGCAAGACTTTTGATTAAAGACTATATCATAACCATTACACTTAATTGACTATTAGATAACAAATTATGAGCTAATCCTTCAACTAGTAAAACATTAGTTATATATGGAGAGTTACCATTTCCAATAGTTCCTGATCCAATGATCTTTCCCTTTTGGTTCCCTCTAAATCTAACGTCTCCGCCAGATTTAAGTTCCAAACTTTGGAACATAGACCTTCTTCCCGTCATGTGACGCAAGCATCCAGAGTCTAGGTACCATGATTGGTGTTTTGACTTCACTGCTAAGGGCATCTCCAACATAGATCATTTTCTCCTTAGGTACCCATATCTTTTTGGGTCCTTTGATGTTAGTGTGCATGAAGCTTTGTTTTAGCTTAGGTCTAGCACAATATTTTTCAGAGTAGGATTTAAATTTGATATCATGAGTGTGACCATAGTTAAAATGTGTGTGCAGTGATTTATATTTTAGTTTCATATCATCAACCAGCTTAGGTATATATGGTTCCTTACCCTTAGGTGTTTTATAACCAATTCCTGTTCGATTGTTTCTACTTACACCATAAATCATAGAGGCTATTTTACTTCTGTTTATGCTTTTAGCAAAGAATTTCTGAAAAACTATTGTCATATTCTTTCATAATATCTTTGGTGCTTGAAGAACTTTCTGGCTTAAGGATTTTTTGATTTTTCAGTTCTTCCACAAGTTTCAAATTATTATCTTTAAGCTCACCATTTTCAGTTTTAAGTTTTTTGTTTCATCTACTAAGCTATTTTTTAGCTTCTTATATTTGATTTTTAATCTACTGTGATTCTCTAGAAGTTCTGAAAGACTTTCTGGTAGCTCTTCTCTAGTAAGTTCAGAAAATACCTCATTAGTTTATGTTTCAGAATCTGAACTGTTTTCAACGGTGGCCATGAATGCTATGTTGGCATGTTCATCTTCCGAGTTGTATTCGTCTTCAGGTGATTCAGAGTCATCCCAAGTAGCCATCAGACTTTTCTTCCTTTCAAACCTTTTCTTAGGCCTTTCTTTTTGAAATTTAGGACATTCACTTTTGAAGTGTCCTGGTTCGTTGCATTCATAGCATACATTACATCTTCTGCTTGACCTTCAGTATTCAGAGGATTCTCCTTTGTATTCTGGTCTTCTGAAGTTTCTGAACTTCATTTTCTTGCTCCTCCAGAGTTGATTTACTCTTCTGGAGAGAAGAGACAACTCATCTTCTTTCTCTGATCCGGACTCACTTGAGAATTCTTCCTTAGCCTGCAGAGTATTAGTTTCAAATTTTTAACAGATTTAAGGGCTATAGTTTTACCTTTCTTTTGAGGCTCATTTGCATCGAGCTCAATCTCATGACTTCTTAACGCACTGATAAGTTCTTCAAGGGATACTTCGTCAAAATTCTTTGTGAATTTGAATATTGTAACCATTGGCCCCATCTTCTAGGTAGACTTTTAATTATTTTGTTTACATGATCAACTTTAGTGTATCCCTTGTTTAGAACTCTTAGACCAACAGTCAAGGTCTGAAATCTTGAGAACATGGCTTCAATAGTCTTGTCCTCTTCCATCTTGAAGGCTTCATACTTCTGGATTAAGGCCAGAGCTTTCGTTTCTTTGACTTGAGCATTGCCTTCATGAGTCATCTTGAGTGACTCAAATATATCAATCGATGTATCTCTGTTGGTGATTTTCTCATATTCTGCCTATGAGATAACACTTAGCAAGATAGTTCTGGATATGTGATGACTTTTGAATTCCTATTTTTGTTTATCTGTCATGTTCTTCCTTGCTATATTTTCACCTGCATCTTCTGGATGATTGTAACTATCTACCATAATATCCCATAGGTCAGGATCTTGTCCTAAAAAGAAACTTTCAATCCTATCTTTCCAATAATCAAAATTTTATCCATCGAACACATGAGGTTTAGTGTAGCCATTGTTGTTTAAATCATTCGCCATAGTGTTTTCCTTCTGGATCTTCTTCTGACACAGTTAAGTATTTGTACCCAGAACCAGGCGCTCAGATGTCAATTGAAGGTTGAGAAACACTTAGAAAGGGGGTTGAATAAGTGATTCTTTAAAAAAACTTGATGAAGGAAAGACAGAACACTCTTATTTTTATTCTGGTTCACCTTATCAATAAGGCTACCTCCAGTCCACCCTCAACAAAGTGATTTGCCTCTCTCAACGAGGACTTAATCCACTATAATCAAAACCTGATTACACTTGCGCGACCAACTACCGTGACTCATAATACAGTGCACGAGCAAAACTGCTGGCGACTAACAGTCCTGCACAAACCAACTGTTTGTGACTAACCAACTTTTAAGACTCAACTAGTCCTACACTTGTTGAGACTCCTGACCCAACCGGTCTCTAAGGATTCTGTTACCACGTAACTTCTGATGAAAGTGTATAGAAATGCTTCTAACAAGCTGTAATCACCACTGTGATATTTCACTAAGTTTAAGTACAAAGTTATGAACTCAGAATACGAATAGAGGAGTTTTGCTTCAGAGCGTTTTTCTTCACACTTGATGGTTTTTCAGAGTAGCAATGTTCTCGTGTGAGTTGTTGTGTTTTTGATTCAATAGATCAAGAATATATAGCTTTTAGAATTTTTGCCCGTTATCTTCAACTATTGTACGCAGTATTAAATGATTTGCGTGTTGTTTTAGCTTTTGTTTTCTCCAAAGATTTGCATGTGGATAGCTTCTTCAATCAACCTTGGGAGTTTCACTTTTGGAGTGTTGTAGTCGTTTTGCTAATGATTATGTCTTTAACAGCTTTATTTTGAATCAGTCTTTGTGATCTTCGGATCAGCTATGTATTTCAGCTTTTGTTGTAGATGTGTTCATTGAATTAGTTTTCGTGATCTTCTGGTGAGTTGTGTATTTTAGCTTCTGTTGTAGATGTGTTCTCAGCGGTTTGGTGCAGTATCAGAAGTTGCCTTGAAGACTTGAGTATCTCTTGCATTTATCCAGCTTTACATATATTCCACGTTCTTGATTGTGATGGTACTGGTGCATCTTATGAAATTAGAAATATATAATTAGAGTACCATGTTTGCTTATACAAAATTCATTTGTTTGTTATCATCAAAACACTAAAATATGATTAGAAGCCAAACTATGTTCTAACAAGTGTTTACAATGATTTCTGGTAAACAACCGCTAGTATTCCAAATTCTTATGTATATTTTTGGTAACTCACAGGATCGACTAGATTGATCCTAGGACATGTGCCTAAGTGATTATGTCTTAGTTATTAAACTCATCTTCTTGACTCTATTGAAAAAGATACTCGAATTCATAATTGGTCTAAAGGCAGTAGAATATGTAGTAACAAAATTCAAAGAAAGACTTAAAGAATTTCACTTGTAAATATAAATGACATAAGTTGACGAAAAGTATGTAAATGACTTGTACTAATAAAACGAAAACAATATTATAATGACAATGGTGTTACACGTACATTCTCAGCAAACTCTTTCTCTCACACTTGATACTTGAGCAATTTTGAGTAACTTTGTACAAAATGAACACCCCTTTTAACATAAAAAAAAGACTCCTATCTATACTAATTTGACCCTAACGGTCTTTTTCTAACAAAATGCCACATGGCTTCTACGCGTTCTTTCGGCTAAACGAATTACTTCGAAATTCAAATATTCACGCTCAAAGCCTTCGAAACGCGATCCACGTGACTTATTTAAAATGTTTATGCTCTTCGAAATATTTTGCAAATATCTTCAATCCTCGCTTAAAACATCTTGAAGACTTTCAGTAAAAGCTTCAACTCAATGCAAATAAAATCTCTTATTTGAAGGGACTCTAAGAAATATCTTTTCCTGACTCTTTCTTATTTCCTCTTCAAAACATACAGTCTAACAACTTTATTTTGGTCGTCGAAATCTCCAGCTAACAGATAGTCAATTACACTGCCCGCATGCTCAATGTGTTCATCAGGATCTCCATATTTGTCATACTTTTCTAACTTTGAGGGTTTCTCTAAAGACTTAGGCTCTGTTTGTAAGTTAGGAGGGGAGGGGAAGAGGGCTTCGAAAAAATTAGATTTATATAAATTATAGAGAAATGTTTAATATTTTTTTTTGAAAGAATGATTTTGTATAGATTGATAAATAAATTTTTATCATTAACATATTTTTTTTTTTAGAATATAATAACAACATAGATAATATTTGAACAAATTATCAAAATCCTCTAGATCCCGTATCCAATACAATTTTTTAGTTCTCCAAACTAGGGGAATGTTGTATTATGAAAGAAAATAAACTCCCAAACCCATATCTACCGAAATTCCTCCATTTTTTCACTCATTCCTGCCCCATTTTTCAAAGTTCTCCTCTCTCCCTCTCCAAACTCTCAAACAAAGCCTTATGGATACGACGATCAATGATATGCTTGGTGAATAGATTTCGTCGATAGTGAGCAAAGGCATATCTTAAAGAGCTATGCTTGTGTCCTTTTCGAGAACGATTAAAGTAATATTTCCTTGGGCGATGCTCTTCTATGGGTTTATGGTTGTTGTCTCTGCCCCCCAAGTCATGGGGGAAAGAGTTGTTAATATGGTGACGAGGGTGATGCCTCTTGGGTAAAACTTTAGATCTTGGTGGTTGTGACCTAAAATCGGTGGTGACATACCTCGAGATGGCTCTAGAGTGAATATTTTGCAACACCTTCGGTCACATTTCTATTTGAGCTGGAATCTTTTGTTGGTTTTCTTACACAAGAATTAGCCTTACGCTTTGTTGTTATACTAGATTGAAAATGTTCAACATGATTTTGTTTACATTTAGTGCTCCTAATGAATCTTGTAATTGTTGAAAGTCATGTAACCATGATGGTCCTGAAGATCGAGAAGTAGGAAGATGATGCTCAAATGCATAAATCTGTTGAGAATCTTGAACAGTTAGTTGAGACATTTCTATTGAAGTTTGGAGATCTTGTTGTCGTAGAAGTTCTTCATTTATGGGAGCAAAAATTGGAAAAGCCTTACCTTGGAGAATGTGAATCATTGAATACATATTTGTAGTCACGATGCAATTATGAGTTGGCTTTGAACCGTCCATTGAAAAAGGTAACCGAAACAGAAGTTTTGAAATAGCTACAGTCATCGAAACTGTAACAGGAAAACGGTTGTGGCAGTGTTGTATGATAATGATGATTGTTATGTTGTTAGTTAGTAACATTTTTTATATTCGAATCCGCCATTTTTGAGGATTTGAAGGTTAGGGTTTGATGAAGATCATTGGAGGCATGATGAACAATTGTATTTTTGTGTTTAAGATGATTAATCCATGTTAGAAATAGGTTAATTGACCTTAAATCGCAGGAAATTAATGTTAAAAATCAGTTTTTGGGCAAAAGATTGGGACTGGTTTGATGCAGGTCACGCAGGAATTTTCTGCAGAATCGTAGAGCCCGCATAGCACGGTGGAGCCCGCTTAGAGCACTCTGTGAAATAAAATGGGTCTAATTACAGTAGGTAGCCCGCTTAGCATGGTAGGGCCGTGCTTAGCGCGGTCCCTGAAAACGAAAAATTATTACTTTTGAAAATTGATTTCAGAATATGGTAACTTATATTTTATTAGAATTTCTGGGAATTTTCTGGAATTTACTGTGTACGTTTGGGTACGCTTAGAGGGCATTTTGTATGAAACTTGACTTTGTGAATCCTTGTGTTCTATACTTGATTATAGTGAATGTTGTTGTGTTGATTGATAATATGATTATTTAGTGATTTGTGTGTGGAGTTGAATAAGATGTGTATGATGTGTATGTTGAGTGTTGATGTGACTTGGATGAATACATGAATGATGATGCTATTTTGACTAGTCGTGGTCGTTGATTTTGTGACGTGAGCAACATGCATTCATAGCATAATTGTAGGGCGAAAGTCCAGTAATGTTGTAGGACCTCAGTCCATTGTTGACCTTAATCCCATTGTATGAATTTAGTGCGTTTGGTGTTGAGCTCCGGTTCAAAGCCGAAATCGATCCTATGGTGGGGATCTTTGGAGGACGATGATAGAGTCATCAGTGATGAATTGGTACCACATGCATTATTCCATTATTGTTGCATTGCATTGTTGTGATGATGTGTGATTTGGTGATATTGATTTATTTGTGATGTGGAATACTTAATTGATAAATGTGATTAAATTATAAGGTGATGTTGTGTGTAACACCCCTTTTCTAACCCCAAAATATAAATATAATTCACAGAGTAATCATGCATAAAGGAAAAAGGGCGCTACATGTTGATTTCCATAAAATGAAAATCCCAAAATAACATACAACATTTATAATATGCACCAATCATATTGTAACACAAATTGAAAATCTCATGCTTTCATATTTTATGCATAAACGCTTGCGGAAAACAATAGGATTGCTATCAAACGTTTCAATGAATATATCTCACACTATATTCATCTACCAAATTCAATCAACATCTCCAAACACGCTACTTAAAATTCACAATCTAGGCTACATAGACTTTAAACAACATATCAAAAATATCAAACAAAACATAGAAAATAGCAATATCCAAATATAAGCATAAGTCAATACAAAATCCCCCCAAGTGTTACATGACTAGAGCATACGACTCGCTACATAATCAAATAACAAACTCAGGAGCTCCTCGGCTAAGTCTTCGGACAAGCTACTACTCGTCTGAACCTGCACGTTACCAACAAAGGGCAACATTCAAACAGAAGGGTGAGAATTCGAATTATTATAGAATTCATAATAATGGGAAATGCAGACATAAACAAGCATACATTTAAAAATTCATGACTCTTCTCAAAATAGACAATTCATATACCATATATCAATCATTCTACAAAGAAATATCATAGATACAAAAACAATCACATAGCACACAATGTGACTCGAATGTATAAATGTGACTCAATGCATGTGGTGGTACCATGTGAACTCAAAGTTTCACCGCTTTCCGATTCAATATCTAGAATCCAACCCACACTTCCGATCCGGACAAGATCAAAGCCAATATGCCTATCTCCAATTAAGGATCACGTCTTCTACGCCTATTTCCATTCAAGGATTAACGTCTCTTACCATGTGAACCCAAGTTTCAATGCTTCCACCATAAAGCCGACCATGCTATTAATGTATGTACAAATACCAATATTATATGCAATTAAGATTATCTCATCAATCTTAACTTACCGCATACGACAATAATCCAACTCTATGAATTATCCGCCAATTGTACACAATATTCACAATACAATTAACAATTACAACAAACTACTACTACCATCATATATCCAATCACAATTATCATGAATATATTACCACACATCATACCAACAGTTGTTATTCGCCACATACCAAAAACATAACTCACACAAGACAATTACATGTTATTCCATATAACAACATCATAATTAATCAATCAAGTGCTAATCAAACCTATTCTATCATATAGAACATCACAATAGCTTCCTTCGCCCGATGCTCCAAGGCAGTAGCGTGGCCAAAAAAAGCTCACTCGCCCACTGCTCGCCCGAAGCTTGCTCGGCGGATGACACCGGGCAGCAAAATTCTGTGTGTTTTCAGCACTTTCAACACCAACTCAAATCCGATTTTTGCCAACCAAAATTCATCCAAACCAGAATTTAACACACATAAAAGGTTCCTAAACATGTTTCTAACCATAGGTTCACATACAAAC
The DNA here is from genome assembly GCF_029867415.1 of Vicia villosa. Classification (NCBI taxonomy): domain Eukaryota; kingdom Viridiplantae; phylum Streptophyta; class Magnoliopsida; order Fabales; family Fabaceae; genus Vicia; species Vicia villosa. The sequence continues at coordinate 263,704 of NW_026705912.1, forward strand.
ATCATCAAACATAATAATTAATTAAAAAAAATAATTATCAAAACACCAAATAATACTAATTAAATAAATATCTAATAAAATTGGGATGTTACAACTCTCCCCCACTTAAAAGATTTCGGCCTCGAAAATTACCTCAAAAGAATAACTCCGGATACGATTCCTTCATCTTATCCTCGAGTTCTCAAGTGATATTGCCATCCGTCACTCCTCCCCATATCACTTTCACCAAAGCAATTTCCTTACCATGAAGCTTTTTCATCTCTCGATCTTCAATTCGCATAGGTGATGTATCAACCGTCAAATTATCTCTTACTTGAACATCATCTGATTGAACAACATGCGATGGATCCGTAATGTACCTCCTCAATTGAGACACATGGAACACATCATGAAGATTAGAAAGATACGGTGGAAATGCAATCCGATATGCCACTTCACCTACTCTCTCTGAAATCTTATAAGGACCAATGAAATGCAGCGTCAACTTACGCAACTTTAAAGCTCTACCAACACCCGTCATTGGCGCAACTCGAAGAAACACATGTTCATCCTTCTCAAACTCAAGAGCCTTCCTCCTCTTATCATGATAACTCTTTTGAGGACTCTGAGAAGCCTTCATCTTATCTTGAATCATCTTAATCTTATCCGTAGTCTCTTGAATTAACTCGGGTCCAACCACAACACTCTCCCCCAATTCATACCAACACAAAGGAGTTCTACACCTTCTACCATAAAGATCTTCAAAAGGTGTCATTCCAATACTTGAATGGAAACTGTTGTTATACGTAAACTCTGTAACAACCCGAATTTTATTAATTGGATAATTAAATTAAATAAGGATTTATTTACTGACGAAGTTTGATAATTAATTGGATCGTCGGTGTTATTGAGAAACGTGTTCGGATTATTTAGTGAAGTTGGAATTCATTCGGTTAATCGAAGAATTAATAAAGTGGAATATGTAGAGAAATAATATTAGAAATAATATTATTATTGGATTTTTATTTAATTGAGATAAAGTCAGATTTAATTGGATTAATCAGAAAGTAATATTAAGGATAATAATATTATTTGTTGGAGCATAATTATTTAGTTGACTACTCTATTTTATCAATTGGGCCTAACTAGTTAGGAAGTGGAATTATATGGGTTAAGACCAATATGAATAATATAGTAAGGGTTTGGGAAGAGTAGATGTATCATAACTTTGGCTCATTTTAGAGAGGAGGAAGAAGAAGAAAGGGGAAGAACAACAAGGGGCAAAAGCTAGGGTTTGAAGCACATTGAAGAGGTAAGGGGGAGAATCCTTATTATTATGGGTTAGTATGATTGGGTCAATGGGTAGATTAACATGAATTAGGGATTTTGTTCTTCAATTTTAGGTTTTTGACATGTTAGATTTTGTTGAGAATCTATGAAATTCATGTTAAAGACATGTTTTGGTGTTAGTAATTGATAAGTTGGGTGAAAATTGTTGTCATACCGTGTGGTGTCTGTGAATAAACATATAGTTAGCGTTTAATTATATATTCGGAATAACCTGAAATTAGCTGCGTACATGAACTATTATGTTCATACTGTGTGATGGTTGTGTGATGGCTGTTAGAGTTAATATTACAACTACTTGAAATATTGAAGTCATATTTAGAAATTATTTGTCTATATGACAAGTATGTTCCTGTATATCCCATGTGTACCGAATATTGATGTGAAATATTGACCGTAAGTTATTGTATCAGTGTGTGGCTTGGTAAGGTGAGTCCATTAGGAGACTACTTGTTTCATACAATGATGTACTAATGAAGTAGTATGTTTCCATGTGGTAAATAGCAGTGTGATGGTATAAACATGTGATGTTATTATATACACGATCTTGGTGTGAGTGGGTTATCTAGTAAAATGTTATTATACTAATAGGTTCATATATTACTTTGAAGTCATATTTAAATGGCATTTATGGTAAAATAGGCGTGTGTGGATACTGGTGTATAGAAAAAAATATTGTATGTTCTTTTTTTTATAGTTTAAGCTTTCAAAGAATTTTAAAGATTAGTCTATATAAATATTAAGTAATATGACTTTCTAGTGAAGCTAATTATTGTGTCAATTGAGTATTTTAGAGTATCTTAGAGTTGATTTATTATTATTTGAGTCAGACTGTTGGCCAATTAAATTTATACGGGTTATTTTTGTATGTTTAGAGTCGTGAGTTTATAATGTCGGTGTTTACATTTTCGATGAAACTTTACAAATTTATAACTTTTGAACCGTATCTCTGTTTGAGTCCCCGTTCGAAGCGTTAGTAAGCTAACGCCATATTCTTTTCAATAAAAATGGCCTTGTTAGAAATAAGTGAATAGAAATTAATATGGTGTGATTGTTAATTGGATGATTAAATTAATAGTTGAATTAATTTCAATGAGTTCAATTGATTGGAATAAATTTGGAATTAGATCAATTATTCGATTTGTCGGTAAATTACGGTATTTTGAGGATTTGTCCGTAATTGTGTTTTGTCTTGAATAGGTATGTTGAGAAATATATATTTCCATGCCAACGATGTTGTGCTAATATTGATTCTCTATGAGTAGTTGGTTAATATTAATTCTAATGATTAATTGCTTGATGTTGAAAGTGTGTGTTCATATATAATTGGCAAAATGAGAATTAACATGAGATAGTATGGTTACTAGTGTTAATTGGATTGTGTGAATCGTAATTGATTAATTGGTCTCTTATATGTTAATGATGTGTGTGTGTTGTGAGTGTTTTGTACAATTGGTGGATAATTCATAGAGTTGAATTATTGTGATATGCGGACAGTTAAGATGGTAGAGATGATCTTAATTGCATATATTTGTGATATTGTACATACATTCATATCATAGTGTGCCTTGAAACACAGGTGGATTTGCTTTGAAACACAAGCGGGCTTGGATTCTAAAGTGAATCAGAAGCCGTAAACTATATGTTTACATTTGGTGGCTTCGATCTTGTCCGGATCTGAAGCGTGGCTAGATTCTATATGAATCGGAAGCGGTGGAACTTTGGGTCCACATTGGGTACCACATGCATTGAGTCACATGTTTTGCATTGAGTCACATTGAGGTTATGTGATGTTTGAAGATATGCATTTATGTGATTGTTATGTGTACATGAGATGTGATAATTGGATTTGGTGATGTTTGGACACATGACTCGATAAAATATATGATTATGTGATAATTATAGTCATGTGTATTATTTGGGAATATAGTATTGGAATTTAATATTATACTCCTTGAGTTTTGATGTATGCTTGTAACGTGTGAAATAAATGTTGGTTAATATTATTTACATGGTTATATAAGTGTGATGAATTCCTATAACTGTTGATTGAATCATTGTATCTTATGATACTTTCTTCATAATGATTTGTATTCTCACCCTTCTGTTTTAATGTTGCCCTCGTTTGGCGACATGCAGGTTCTGGAGTTAGTAGCTCGCGTGTGATCTTAGTCGGAGTTTCTTCCGAGTTATTTGGAGATTAGGTAGTGAGTCGATGCTCTGGTCATGTAACACTGGGTAGACTAGTTATTTGAACTCATGTTTCTATTCGGTTATGTATTACGTTTGATTTGAGAACCTGTTATGTTACTACTTGTTGTTTGATAGACTCTTAAGCCTAATATTCTGAATTATGTTTTAAGTTATGTTGATATGATTATTGAGACTTGATCATGGTATGGGACATGGATCATTTTATGAAACACATGAGTATTTAGTAGTTTCCGATGTGAATGCATATTCTGGATAAAGTATGATTAATTGAGAAGTGTTATTTGAAATGACCAGGTGTATCATATATTGTAAGTAAATGCTGTTGGTTTTTAAAGGCTTTTAGTTTTTGAAAACATCGATGTGACACCCTTTTGTTATATGCATGCTTATTCTCTGATTATATGCTTATTTATTTTGGGGTATAAAAGGGGTGTTACAAACTCGATCAAAGGCAAGAAACTATCCAATTTCCTCTTTGTTCCAACACACAAGTGTAGCAACCTGCCCTAAAAATTTAGATTTTAGAGTCGCCACCTATTCTACCAGGGCGAATAGGAAACCCTACGCAGTTAAGAGATTCATGGTAAGATATTATATTCAGGTCAAGGGAAGGTGTTAGACACCCTTAACCCTTTCCTAAGGTTTTTTAAGGTTTGTAGCTTAAGAGCATTGTGAGGTTTATGGCTAATAAAAATAATAGTGACATGAAATCCAATTAGGATTAACATTAAGATTCGAACCTGATTAGGATTTTGGGGAAGTGGACTCGCCTTGTTGCCAAGTGCCTACGTACCTCCTTAGGGAGGATCAGAGTCTACGTAGTTCGGGGCAGGGTTGTACGCCTTAGAATTTGATATGAATGTATTTGAAGGTATTTTGAGTTACCTTATCGTAGTTTTGAAATTTGTGGTTTGCAAGGTATTTTGAATTACCTTATCGCAGTGATGAAAATCTGTAGTTTTGGTTTGATGTGTTTTAAAGTTTGGCGTACAACCCTGATTTTTAATATGCACTATTAATCGCAATGATCAATAGGTTTGATCATCATAATTAATAGATTAGTAAAGTATTGCTAACAATTCTAATCGATAGATTCGATTATCACTAATAGCAAATAAGTGTATTTTAAATAAATTAATTGTTTTGGAAATTGATTATCGTTATTTATCGCAATCAATAGATTGATTAAAACCACCAACGAATTAAAAGAGATTGCTAATCATCATAACCAATAGAATGGTTAAAACCTTTTAGCCAAATAAGTGTATTTTAAATAAATGATTTGAACTTAATTAATTAAACAATTGATTAGTACCCACCGTGATCAATTAATTTAATCGAAGCGAATAAAATTCTAAGATTGTTTGGCTAAAACCTAAGTTGGTTAGAAAACCCTAATCCTATTACTTTGGCCAATGGCTAGTGGGATTGAGCAAACCTTAATACCTTGATCACACACTCCTAGGGTTTTTTATGATCCTTACCATTAATGTTGATTAAATTAATTAAATCGAGTAATCAAAATAATCCTAACCCCTAATTATTAGCCTAATCCTAATTTTATTATCCTAACCCTAATTGAATAAATTAATTAAATTAGACCTAATTAACTAATATTTAATCTAAATATTTAAACAATAAAATAAATAAATAAAAAATATAGAAACCTGGGCAGGATCCTGTGTTGCTGGCCTTTGAAGGTCTATGGTACACCTTCATCTTCCCACACATTGGATTTGAATGTTGGCATGATCCTGTGTTGCTGAATTGAAGGCACATGACAAGCTTTATGAGTGAGGCACATGGGATCTGTAGCAGCTATTTGTTGAAAAAAAATAACAACAGGGCCAGGGATCGAACCCTGGACCCTTAGGTGAAACATTAGCGTACTTGCCATTCCCACCAAACGCTGCAACTGTTAAACAAGTGCAAACAAAACATATTATATGAAATACGTTAATTAAAGGAAAAAAGGGCGTACCATTTTGAATGGACGAGTGGCTGATTGACACGTCATCGTCTTCCTCATTTTTTCTGAAAAAACACGAAGACCTATACCCACGGTTTTGTGTTGTTTCCATACCTCTGCAAACATGGAAAATCTCCTACACACAATAGAAATTAGTTCTACAGCCATGGATGAGTTCCTACCGTCATCCTGAGTTCGAATATGGCCCTTTCGTTGGCCAATTGCTCCTGCAAATAAAAACCCTAATATGAAGCTTGTAAACCCTAATAATGGTGATCCTTCATACGTACGCTTGAACAAAAATTAAACCAAACAGAAACGTTCACAACATCAAGGAGAACATGAATATGCAATCGATTTGTACGTAGGATGCAAAAAATATAGCATTCGAATTCAAAATCAAAGAGAACAAACCGTGATTTCTGGGCACGCGTTCTTGGTGATTCAAGACCTGGTAGTGATTGGAATAGCTTCAGGAGATCCTTAGGAACGTATTTGAATCCTTAAAATGCCTTGAATTGAGCCCTATCTCCAAAACCGATTCCATACTTTCCTTGAGTTTTTAAGCTTCGTATGAATGTTTCTGGGCTGCAAAACCTTGTCCAAAATCCCCCTTCTGCATTGGCACGAGTTCTCTATATATATTTGATGGAATTAGGTTAGCAATCTTTGGAAAAATCTCTTTGAATCCTTGATTGAAGTTTGAAAAGATTTGATTCCAAATCTTTCTAAAATTGGTCCTTCTAATTCCAATCTCATGCCAATAATGCCTTATACGAATTTTACATCCAATGTGTGCTATTTGATGAGTGATTCTGATTGGATCCCAAATCATAATCAAATCCTTTTATATTTTTTCCTCCAATTATTTGATTAAAATCATATTTTAATGAATACAAAATCTAATAAAATATAAAATAAAATAAATTAAACATGGGACTGGACTTAGAGATCCTTGATGGCTTTAGGAAAAAAATTGGATCATAAAAAGTCAAGCCCATTTGTAAAAATACCCCTTTTAAACCACTTTTGTTTCACATTTTGCCTTCAAAATTTCCCAACTTTGACAAGGCATATCTCCCTCAATTTTTAAGATATGGAAGAGTTCTAGGACTTTTTGGAAACCTCAGGATGTCTTCTGCAATCCACTTTGGATCATATTTTTCATTTGGGGATTTTATCTTGATGATATGCCCTTTGACAAAAAACTGCTTTTGGTTGACTTTTGAAAGGGACCTATAATCTTTTGTACCATATCTCTCAAATGAGACATTTCTGGCCTTGGCTTGTGAGAGACAAAGTTGTAGAGAATTCAATTTCCTTCATTGCGTCGACTCAATTTGCTCTTGCACTTGAATCACCCAAAAGTTGATGCGTCGACCTGAAGAGTCGGCGTGCGCATACCAGAGATAACACCAATGTTCCATGCGTTGACCTAAAGATATAATGCGTCGACGCATTCAGCCCTTACCTAGAATTTTTCAGAAAATGCTTGCAGTAGGTCGACCTATAGTGTTTATGATCCAACCTATTAGTGTCTTGTAGCCTAAAATACTTGTCTTTGTTGCATTTGCTTGGTTTCTATGATTCCACTTAAGTTGTAGTTGATTCACAATGTTTTGACATCATGAAAACTACACTATTGCCCTCACATATTATAGCCGCTGGACATGGGTAAAGTTCTTGAAACACAAGGTTGAGTCTCATTCAGTGTTCTTTGACTTCTGCACTCAGATTCAATCTGAGAAAGAGTGTAAAATCATAAAGGTCAGAAGTGATCATGGTGGCGAATTTGACAACAGATTCTTTGAGATTTATTTCAAAGAAAATGGTAATTCCCATGATTTCTCTTGCCCTAGAACTCCACAGTAAAATGGAGTTGTAGAGCGAAAGAATAGGACTCTACAAGAAATGGCTAGAACCATGATCAACGAAACTAATATGGCTAAGCATTTATGGGCAGAAGCAATAAATACTGCATGTTATATTCAGAATAAAATCTCTATAAGACCTATTCTTAATAAGACTCCTTATGAATTGTGGAAGAACAGAAAGCCCAACATTTCATATTTTAATCCTTTTGGATTTATTTGCTATATTCTGAACACTAAGGATCATCTGAGTAAGTTTGATTCTAAAGCACAGAAGTGTTTCCTTCTTAGATATTCTGAACGCTCAAAAGGCTACAAAGTATACAATACTGAAACATTGATTGTTGAAGAATCAATCAATATCAGATTTGATGATAAGCTTGGTCTTGAAAAGCCAAAGCAGTTTGAGAATTTTGCAGATATTGAAGTCTCAATCTCAGAAGCTGAAGAACCCAGAAGCAAAGGATCAGAAGATCAAGTTGCTGCGTCTTTAGAGAATCTCAGAATTTCTGAAGAGCCAACTGTCAGAAGATCTTCAAGACTAACTTCTGCTCATTCAGAAGATGTCATTCTTGGGAAGAAAGAAGATCCTATCAGAACCAGATCATTCCTTAAGAACAATGTAGAAGGACAATTAGGTCTTATTTCTTTGATTGAGCCAACTTCTGTTAATCAAGCTCTAGAATATCCAGCCTGGATAATTTCCATGCAAGAAGAACTAAATCAGTTTACAAGGAATGATGTATGGGATCTTGTTCCTAGACCAAAAGGATTCAACATTATTGGAACCGAGTGGGTCTTCAGAAAAAAGTTGAGCGAAAGAGGAGAAGTTGTAAGCAAACAAAGCCAGACTGGTTGCACAGGGCTATAGTCAGCAAGAAGGGATTGACTATACAGAAACCTTTGCACCAGTGGCCAAGTTAGAATCTATCTGCTTATTGACTTCCTTTGCCACTCAACATAACATCACTCTATAACAGATGGATGTTAAGAGTGCTTTCTTAAATGGTTATATAGATGAGGAAGTCTATGTCCACCAACCTCCTGGTTTTGAAGACTCTAAGTCTCCAGAACATGTTTTCAATTTAAATAAATCATTGTATGGATTGAAGCAAGCTCCTAGAACTTGGTATGAAAGATTAAGTTCTTTCCTTCTGAACAATGGTTTCACTAGAGGACAAGTGGATACGACTCTCTTCTGTAAAACCATTAAGAAAGATATTTTAATTTGTCAAATTTATGTTGATGATATTATCTTTGGAACATCTAATGCTACACTTGGAAAGGAGTTTGCTAAGTCTATGCAGGCTGAGTTCGAGATGGGCATGATGGGAGAACTTAAGCATTTTCTTGGGATTCAAATCAATCAAACTTCTTATGGAACATATGTTCATCAAACGAAGTATGTGAAAGAACTTCTGAAGAAGTTTAAACTTTCTAAAAGCAAAGAAGCCAAAACTCCTATGCATCCTACGTGTATACTAGGTAAGGATGAGGTAAGTAAGAAGGTAGATCATAATCTCTACATAGGTATGATTGGTTCTCTTCTATATCTCACTGCTTCTAGACCTGACATTCTGTTTAGTGTTAGTTTGTGTGCAAGATTCCAATCAGATCCTAGAGAATCTCACTTAACAACTATTAAGAGAATTCTGAGGTATCTGAAAGGTACTACTAATGTTGGTTTAGTCTACAGAAGATCTGAAGATCACAACTTAGTAGTGTGAGGGCAAGGTGTAGTTTTCATGCCGTCAAAACATTGTGAAACAACTACAACCCAAATGGAATCTGAGAAACCGAGCAAATGCAACTAAGATAAGTATCTTTGACCACAAGACATTAATAGGTCGACTCATGTATGCAATAGGTCGACCCATTGCAAAGCTGATTCTGAAAGATTCCAAGTAAGGAGTGAATGCGTCGATGCATTACGTGCATAGGTCGACACATGGAACTTTGAACTTTTCTCGGGTATGCGCACGCTGACCCTTCAGGTCGACGCATCTAGCTTTTGAAATCTCAGATGAAAAAGGAAAATGCGTCGACGCATGGATGAAGTAGGTCGACGCACAGAACTTTGGGGAAATCTCGGGAATGCGCACGCCGACCCTTCAGGTCGACGCAAGTGTCACACATTCCTCTTTTCAGGTGCAACAAACTCAATAGGTCAACCTATGCAGAGAGCAAGTCGACCTGTCGCTTCTTAATTTGGTTTTTCTGCTGTGTTCAAATTGGTTATGCATTAAGTGTGGTATAAATACTTGTTGCACCCCAAAATTTGCCCACTTATTTATTTCCCAATTGGCCTTCATATTACATTCATATGCATACCTCATCTAGGCCATTCATCCATTACATTCATCCATATCATGGTTACTATTCAGAATTGATAAGAAAAGAGCTTCTACAGAAGAAATTCCTGATAAAAAATGAGAGAAGATTTGAAGTCTGATTGAAAAGGATCATTTCCATTGAAGTCCTCCTAAAATCAAGGTTTCGGCCTTTCCAAGGCAAAGCTCTGATTAGAAGACGCAATCCTCAGGTTCATCGAGATTTCCAAATCAGGGTTTTGATCAAAGTCAACCTTGTTGACTTTTTGGTCAAAATATAATCAGGAAATAATTCTTTGGATATAAAAATGTGGTTGCTTTGAAGAAATGTTCATTGGAGTTTCTTTGGTTGAGAATTGATTAAGAATTGGGGCAGAAACGGATTAATCGGAAAATTCGTCTGAAATCAGAAAAATCAGGAAATGTTGACTTTTTGGTCAAAGTCAAAGTCAACTGTCAAATGTGGACTTTTGGCGGAAAATTGGTCAAGAAAGTCAGCATAATTAAATAAAACCAAGAAGTTATCAAAATTGCCAAAAATAGATGGTAGTTAAGTTGGGAAATGCCAAAAGTGGAAAGTGAAGAAAGACTTAGAAAATTCTTGGGATATTTTGAGTTTTAATGATGGTTGAATAACTGACTTCAGGCCCAGATTTTGTATGGTTCAAGACATTATTTCAAGTTGAGTTCAAATGCAAAGTTGCTCATATCATGGCAAGGTACAATTGTGTAGTTGGAAGTTTCTCCAAAAGAGGCATGAACTAAAAGATATAGAGTCTTGAAGTTGAAAGATTCAAACTGATGCAAGTCAAGTTTGCTGGCAGATTCCTGGGCATAACGCATGCAATTGATCGAACACGTGATGTGCCATTTCTTAAGCCAATTATAGAGGAATACAAATGTCCTCTTGAATCAACTATGACTCATACATATTCTCCTCCATGCTATCTTTCAATTGGCATCAAAATCATGGCCATTAGATGTATAATTAATGAGTTAGAAGGGCTCAAAGTGGTGATCACGCAAAGGTATTTCGTGGCGCATAGCTGGGCAAGAATCTAAGGCACGCGCGAGGCATTTCTTCAAGCATATGGCGTGCCAATTTAAAGGATGATTATAAGGAATTAGAAGCATCCATTAGACTCAAATTCAACATCATGCCATTCTATTCCATGTCTTCTTTCAAACGGTATAAGAACCAAAGCCATTGGTGGTACATGGATCAAGATACAAAGTCTTAAAGTCACGCCCCTACTGAGTTACATTTTGACACGGGCCAGGGGCATGCTGCACGCGTGTGCCATAGTGAAGCATCTACATGTTTGAGGCCATTTTGCTCATACTTCCAAGTAGTATTTCTTGACACTGCCAACATCAAAAATCTTCTATTCCATGTTACCTTTGCATTGATCATAAGACCGGATCCATTGGTGAGCCATAGCCTGAAATATACAAGCTCAAAGATGATGTCATAGACAGAATTGAAGCTCCAGGTATGGGATTAAATTTGCAGCAGGTACACGTGAAACACACATGGCATTGGCATTTTACTACAAGCTACCATGCATTGCACTGCAACAAGAAAGGCAATAGAAAATTACTGCAAATGAACCATCCTTGCTCATTAAGGTTGGGAAAATATCCACCACACAACACCACACCATAGCAAACCATGCATACCACTCATGCTATATAAATCAGAACCTACACAAATCTCAGGGACTTCATTTTTATTTTCTCATTTTCTCAAAGCTTTCTCTCCTCACTCTCTTCTTCTCTCTCGGTTCTCTCCTTCCATCATTCACCCTCAAGAGTTTGTTACACCTTGTAACAAACTCCAACCATCTTCAACAAACTCTAACCACCTTTTTCACCACAATTGAACCTCCCTCAACTTCATCTTCTTCTCTAACCACCTCAACCTCCATAACCGAAACTCAACAAACTCACAACATTGCCATTATCATCAACCATCACCAAACCACGTTTCAGAGCATCATCTTCAATCACTCAAGCTTCTCTATCAATTAGATTTCCACTGACTTAGCATCGCTACCAGCTCTTGCATTCAATATTCATCACTATTTCCTAATCATCGTCAGTTTTCATTTCAAGCTTCATAATCATCACACTAGCAAGATTCACCCCGTGCCATCATCATCATATTCACGACGAATTTTCAAGAGCTTCAAGCCAAACTGAGTTTATTTCTCAGTCAAAGACTTGCACCAAGGATCTACAGCAACATAAGTGTCATCGCTAGTAGAGGCTCGGATTTGAGAAGTTGTTCCGATTTCAATCCAAGATTTCATTCAGGTAAGATTTCCAATCTGCTCAGCATATCAACAATGTATTAGAGCTCACATAGTTGTAGTTATTCTCGATCTGTATGGTGATGTGTTTATTGCATTGTATTAGTTTGTGTAGATCCTTGAGCGCTTTGAAAATAGTTTATGATGATGAGTTCTTTAAGTTTTGATGTTATAATAATGCTCAGTAAGAGTTAAGGTATAGCTTGATGCGTATGGGATAAGCTTTGATGAGCTTTGTAGAAATTAGAAGCTTGCGTGATGTTTTGGTTATGGGCTTAGAGGCTTCCAATGAAAGAATTAAGATTGGATTCGGATTCTACGAAGAATTCTGAGCGGGATGATATCGGTCTTGTAGTTTTCTGGGCATTTTCGCGTAGCTCCGGCCAAGGAGGTCACCGGAGAAGACGACCGGAGCCCTAGCTCCGGCGTCTGCATGCATGAACACTTTCTCCTCCGTTGCATACGTGGCGTGCACGGACTGGATGAGGTTCCCACTATTTTGGCTGTTGTCTTTTACTTAATGTTGGGAGATGATGTGGCGTTCGCTGGTTGGCTCAGATTTGGTTTTGTTTTTTAGTCACTTAAACTCAGCATTGACCAATTGATAGTTTGTCTACATGTATGTTTATTCATGAACTAGTTCTATGGCCCGTGCGTTGCACGGGTTTGATTGGAATTTTGATCTTAATAATTTATATATATAAATTATATCATATAGTTAAACGTATTTTTAAATTATATTAAATATAAACAAAATTTAAAATATATGAGAATTTCTAATAATTTTATATATATATATATATATATATATATATATATATATATATATATATATATATATATATATATATAATTTCAATTATATTCTATAAATTTGAAAAATTTTAATAATGCAATATTATAAAAAGTGTTATATTAAATTATTTGTAGATAAATATTTATGATTAATCATTAAATTCATAATACATATAAGAGTATATCAATCTAAATTTCAGTTATTCTTTTAGTATTATTCTATAACTTATAAGAGCATTGGTGGTACAACTTATATTTGAGTTCTTTATGGGACCCACTAAGCCACATCATATTAAAAGAATTTATTTAATTTTAACTTTAATAAAAATCTGATATGGGTCTCACAATTTTACCTCATAACTTGATTTGATTGGGTATTACAATCTTTTAGTTGTTGCATTGCAATACAACTCTATTATGACATGACAAATTTTTTAAATATTTAATTATTAAATTAATGATACAGGTGGAGAACTCAATAGAAAAAACTACCATTGGAGATGGTCTAAAACCTAAGATATTTTTATTCAATGTCATGTCCAAAAAAAGTTTTAAATAGTATATTCTATACATATTTTTTAAAAATAAATCATATTATATCTTATCATATTGATTTTTATTTGGTGTTCTTATATTAATCAAGTAACTTCATCCATATTTTTATGATTTTTTTGTTTGTTTATTATAGTGGAAGAGATATGTTCTTACTTGGTTAATGGATTGTTTAAAATAAAACTTTAAAGAGTTTTTTTAAATTTTATAGGCATTAATGATTTTAAAACTTATTAATTTCAGTTATTAATTTTTTAGTGAAGTTTTCTTAGTTTTTTTATTAAATAGTGATATTTTGATTCTTAAATATACTTTTATGATAAAAAAAATGTAGATTAGTCCTCATATTTCTCATTCGTTAAAATAAATAAAGTAATTATTCATAATACATATTATTTATATAGGTATATAATGATATCAAATACTTTATCATTACATAATTTTGAAAGTAATATTCAGAGTTCAGTAAGTGACAACTAAATCGATTATAACTTACAACTACAATTTATTTTGCAATTTTATTTTCCATAAATAATTATGCATTTTAAAAGAATATATAGAGATATAGTTAATAATTATTATGATATTAATAACAATAATTATAATAATTTAATAATAATAATAATAATAATAATGTAATTACTATATTAATATTTTTCTATAATACACTTTTTTTTTTGGAAACACTCTATAATACACTCAGTACAACATGTATCATAACTATATCAAAATATATCATTATTATCATTCTCATTTATTACACAATAAAATATATTGACAAATGAGACACATTTTGTATGCATATATTATTTTTGAAGTCCTTTGAAGATCGTAAAAAATTAAATAAATAAATTAAATCAAACATATATTTCTCTAAAATATTTTGGTTAAAGACATATATTTACATATATTTACATGGGTTTTCATTTTTCACATAATTTTCAAATAGTAAAAATAAATATGTAGCAACAATATAAATTTTCTTTCTTCTTTTCATTCACTAAAAAATTGTTACATTCAAATTAATCAATGTAAAGAAGAGAAAAATGCAGAAATAAATAGCATAATAATATATTTATTCTCAAGAAAGTTATTGCAAAATAATATAACTAAAGTATTTACATAACTAATATAACAGAGTAAAGTTGAGTCTTAAACCTGTCACATAAATCAAAGAACAATTAGCATATATATGTTCAAAAATAACAAAAAAAAATAAAAATATAGATACAAAATATAAAATTAGGTATCTTGTGAACTTTGTTTGAATAAAAGGATAAAGATCTACAATAAAAAATACAAAATAAAGTAGAGTTAAAATATAGATAATTGTTATAATAAAGTAAGTGGAGTCACCTACAATATAAAACAAATCATAGTTAAAACTTAGTGAGAATAAGAAAAATAATCGAAAGTATCAATTGTTTGAAGAGAATGATGAAGACTTAGCCATAATATATAGTATAAATATGTCAAATTCATACACCAAATACACACACACACACACACATATATATATATATATATATATATATATATATATATATATATATATATATATATATATATATATATATATATATATATATATATATATAACATGCAATAATGGTTACTAAAAACAAAATAAATATTATTAAAAATTGTAACTCCAAATTTTACTAATTAAAACTTATTATTCATTAATATTATTTTAATTGAGATTAAAAACTATAACTTACTGTTTAACTAATTATAATTTATCATTAATTAATATTATTGTAAGTGAGTGATAAAGAATGAAAAATATTATAATTTATCATTAATTAATATTATTGTAAGTGAGTAATTTATTTTTTAAACATAGAAATTTGTAAAATAGATGAAAAAAAAGAATGAAAAATATGAAAAAAAAATTTTAAAAGCTGGTGCAATAAAGAATAAAAATTATTATTCATATAAAATTGATATTTGTCTTAAGTGATTATATTTAAAAAATAATTTGGTAACTATAATTTTTTTAATGTTACAAATAGTGAATATTTGTAGAATATATTTTATTTCTATATACAAATTAATATTCCAAAGTAAGGGAAAAATAATAATTGATAGGATTTTTATTTTTAATTAATTTTGATTATCATAATGATTTATTAAAATTTTTGTATAATAACACTTCATAAATGTTGTAACGGATAATTTTAATATATAAACGTTTTTATTGATATAATTGATGAGTTAAAGGTTTAATTTTATTTAGAAAATGAGTGGTTAAAGTTAAATTGAAAAATAATATAAAATATTTTAATTTAAATAAATTTAGTATATATCTAAAGTAATTATAATCAATATGAGAATAAATAATGATTTACAAAATTTTCTTTTTATTTTCATAATGATTATTAAAATTTTAGTACAATCAAACTCAATAATTATTATAACTGATAATTTTTATATTTAAATATTGTAAAATTTTTTATTAATTTTTTACTATAATAAAAATTTGTGTAACTCATTTAGAAAACACATTTTTTTTAAAACGATACTTTTATTTCATCTTTATTTTGATAAGTAAGTTATTTTTTAAACATAATTTTTTGTAAAATGTTGTAACGGATAATTTTAATATATAAACGTTTTTATTGATATAATTGATGAGTTAAAGGTTTAATTTTATTTAGAAAATGAGTGGTTAAAGTTAAATTGAAAAATAATATAAAATATTTTAATTTAAATAAATTTAGTATATATCTAAAGTAATTATAATCAATATGAGAATAAATAATGATTTACAAAATTTTCTTTTTATTTTCATAATGATTATTAAAATTTTAGTACAATCAAACTCAATAATTATTATAACTGATAATTTTTATATTTAAATATTGTAAAATTTTTTATTAATTTTTTACTATAATAAAAATTTGTGTAACTCATTTAGAAAACACATTTTTTTTAAAACGATACTTTTATTTCATCTTTATTTTGATAAGTAAGTTATTTTTTAAACATAATTTTTTGTAAAATAAATGAAAAATAAAAGAAGAAAAATAGAAAAATAAAATTAGAATTTAGCATGAACTAATTTAAGATTATCTATTTTATCGTAAAAATTGATTATCTAAAATATATTTAAAATTTACTTTTATATTTTTTAAACTTGAAATATAGGCTAGATTTCAAGATTTTATAAGTTTGAAAGATTTTTTTAATAATGACTTTTATTTGGATATTTTTAATAGTGGTAATTGAATTTTATATTATTAATATTACTATTATTATTATTATTTTATATTAAGTAGAAGTAGATTATTATTATTATTATTAACTAAATATTATATTATTTATTAATAATAGTGGTGGTTTAATATTATTATATTATTATTATTATTTATTTTAATATAGAGTTTGTAATTAGAATACTTACCAAGGTGACATGTGGCTAGGATTGTTTTGAAAATGACTTATGGCTAGTATTGTTTTCAAAATGACATGTGGCTAGGATTATTTTCAAGAAGACATGTGGCTAGGGTTGCCATCATGACTTCCTTACATTTATATTAAGTAGATAAAGGAATTTTAGGTCATGTAAATAAAATACTGATGGAGTGAATGAATAATTGGTGTCATTTGTTGTTGGGCCTCACACGAAAATTCTAAATCTCACCCCCTGTAGCCCAGCGCACCCCTTGTGTTTTTCTGGATAACAAAGCAACCTCTGGGCCTTCTCTGTTTGGGCCAGGCGCCTATTTTCGGACTGCACCACTATTTTCAGTTTGACACCCCCCTGAGCCCCATGTTTAATTGATAGTTTTTAGGTTTCTACATAGTTTTTTTTAATTTCTTTTTAGGTAATAAAAAAAGACATATAATAAAATCAATAAAACTTGTTAGATTTTTTGGCCACTTTTAGGTTAAATTTTAGTCTTAGAATTCTCTCATAAAAAATATAAAAAAATAGTAGTTAGTTTAGTTTAATTTTGACATAATTGATAGAATTTCCCACATTAAAAAATTCATAAAAATAATAGTATTTTTTGGACTAATTTTGTATTAATGCTTGAATTGCTTTTGTACTATTTCCATGTCATTTTTGTGCAATTGTCATGTGATTTTTGTTACTTGTTTTTGGCCATATTTTTGACCTACTTTGTTAACACCATTTTAATGCTCCCTTTAGAATTTAGTCACCATGTTAACATTAGACTTAGATTTGAATA
This sequence comes from Vicia villosa, assembly GCF_029867415.1. Taxonomy (NCBI): domain Eukaryota; kingdom Viridiplantae; phylum Streptophyta; class Magnoliopsida; order Fabales; family Fabaceae; genus Vicia; species Vicia villosa. Next base: position 281,272 of record NW_026705912.1, read on the forward strand.
ACAATTAGATTAGAAAATAGGTTAGTTCCCTTTGTTCATTTCTTTTTCTTTTTACAACATTAAAACAGTTAATAAATAGTTGAATAAATTCCCTTAAAAAATACAAAGAAAACACTTAAAAAACATTAATAAAAAAGTGAAAATCATTAAATAGGGGATGGAAGCTTGAATCTCCCTTGCTTAAGGGAATCATTCGAGTGCTTGGATCTCCCTTGCTTAAGGGAACCATCCGAGCGTAAGTTCCCAATTTCTAAAAAACACAAACCAAAGGGTAACTCGAATCTCCCTTGCTTAAGGGATTAATTCGAAACACCCAAACTCTCTTCTGTCTCTCGCCCTCGTGGCATTCTTAAGAACATGTTGAATCCATTCCATAATTAGGCGTGTAAGTCTCCAAAGGTCGAGCATCATGGAGTGCGACTTTAACCTCTGTTCACCTAAAAAACACCAAAACATAGAAAATCTTGAGCCGAACTACAGTCGCTCTGATTCCTTGTAAGGGATACGTAGGCATTGGGTCGTGGGGCCTAAGCTAGCACACTTGTAAATAATTCCTTCTTTTCCCCGTATTTCTTTTGCATTCATTCGCATTTAGGTTTAGACATAGATACACCCTTTAGATAGAAACAAACATAGGTGGATACCATCGAGTACGATGGGCGTGAGGGGTGCTAACACCTTCCCCTTGCGTAACCGACTCCCGTACCCTATTCTCTGGTCGAAAGACCTTGTTCTTGTTCTGAGTTAGGTTTCCTGGTATTCCTTTCCCGCGATGGGATGAATATATTAGTGGCGAATCTGATTCCATTTTTCGCGGTAGCGACAATACTCAAGTGATCATTCAATAGCAAACCAACAAGAAACGTGAAATATAGACTCAGCTTCTTCTCATCTTCAACCTTTCGCTTATTGATCGAGAATCACACATAATCATCTTTCTCGATCGAAGTAAGGAACGTGTGTTGATAAGGTTCAACGGTAGAGTTTGTCTTGTTCGAGATTCGACGGTAGACATTCATCTTGTTCGAGTGAAGATTGTTGAGTGTGTTTCTTGTATAAAACCTTAGGGTTTTTCCTTCCTCATCAAAGATTTTGTGTGAAGGTTTTTGACGATCGATTCGCTTTGGTAATCAATTCAGCCGTGCATAAGGGTTTGAGAGATTGAAGATCTACTCAACAAACTTGCTACAACCGGAGGATTGAGAAAGGAACGATAGGGGTCTTGATCGAGAAGATTTTAGACACTTACTTGATTCAACTTGAATCAAGTTTTTGTTCATATTTTAGTGAAAACGTTCATTGTGAGTAATATACCATATAGTGTGTAATTGAGACAATCGAGATATTAGTTAAAACGTAATTCTTTACTTGTCATTCTCATCCATCTGGTTTATTGCACATATCCGGTCCCCGATAACATAATCAACTTAGACGATTAAGTGATTCAGGGAAGTCACGCTTCAACTAGCTAAAATTTTCTTAGGTCGAAAAAGGTGGTCTATTCACCCCCCTCTAGACCAGTCCTATCGTCTAACAAGTGGTATCAGAGCTCCAGTTCATTCTAGTGCTTGATATAACTTTTTAGAAAATGGAGAACGGTCAAAAAAGGGTGTATACTAAAGCGCCTGTTTTCACTGGAGAAAACTATAGTTATTGGAAAGATTGTATGTGCATTCATATCAACTCCGTTGATAGAAAAATTTGGGATGTCATCGTCAATGGTCCTATGGCTATCACCATAACAACAATGCTGGCATCACAAGACCTAAACCTCAAGCACAATGGGATGAAAAAGATGAAAAGAATTACGGGTATGATTGGAAAGCGAGAAACATGATTATAGCTTCCTTAGGGGTCGATGAGTACTTTCGTGTGTCGCATTGCCAATCAGCTAAGGCAATGTGGGATGCATTACAAGTCGCCCATGAAGGAACTAATGATGTTAAGCTAGCTAGAATCAATACCTTAACGCAAGAGTTTGATCTCTTTCATATGAAGCATGGTGAAACCATTGCGGATATGCAAAAGAGATTTTCTCACATTATAAATCGATTACACACATTGGGACATATTACTCCCAATGCCGTAGCTACTAACAAAGTTTTGAGATGTCTTAGTAGGGAATGGCAACCGAAGGTCACGGCAATCAAAGAAGCCAATGATCTCACTACATTGGATCTCACAGCTCTTTTCGGAAAGCTTGAAGAACATGAGCAAGACCTCATGAACCTAAACAAGCACGAAAAGAAAGAAAAGAAAGAAAAGTCAAAGGACACGGAAAAGAAGTCTATCGCTTTAAAGGCTTCAAGTTCTAAGTCATCCACCAAAGATACATGTGATAGTGAATCTAGTGATGAAGATGAAAGTCCGGATGAAGATATGGGATTATTCGTAAGAAGGTACAACAAGTATCTTCGAAAGAATGAAATTAAGCACTCGGACAACAATCTAGTTGATTATAGACGTCAATCAAAGTCTAACAAGCAGGATGAATACAAGAAGACCAAACCTAGAGGATCTTGTTACAAATGTGGAAAACCCGGTCATTACAAACCAGATTGCCCTTCACTAAAGAAAGATAAGACCAAAAGTAAACCTCAAAAGAAGCAATCAAAAGGAAGAAGAGCCTAAATCGCTTGGGAAAGTGATAGTGACTCATCTAGCAAAGAAAGCTCAAGCGATGAAGAGGAAACCGTCAACCTATGTCTCATGGCACATCAAAAGAAGAAAAAGATTGTAAGTCATGATAAATATAATAATGTTGATGCTATGTCTTATTTTGAATTAAAGCATGTCTTTGATACTTTGCATCATGAAGCTAAGGAAGCATTTCAACGCTTAGCTTCAAATAAAAGAATTTTTAAATACCTTGAGAAGAAAGTTTCCAATTCCGAAAAGGAATTAGAAACTCTCAAGAAATCTATGATCAAAAGTATCAAAGACACAAGCGTTGTTGACAAAGGTCCTTAGTTTAAGTGGGGAGGATGTGAAACTTGTCACATTTGGCAAAAAGAAGTTAAAACTATCAAAGCCAAATTAGACAAGGCCTCACAACCAAAAATCACATATGCTATTGATCGATCACATTTCAAAAATAGTATGATAAATCCATATCAACGATACACTTATGTGATAAAAGATCAATCTAGTAAATGTGATGACTACTCAAACTCAAGATGTCTATATTGTTGCAAAAGGGGACATACCATTAAAAAATGTCGCTTTAGGAGGTTCTTAGTTCCCAAAGGAATTTTCAAATGGACTCCCAAGAGCAACCTTTGTTTCACTCACACACAAGGACCCAATGAAAATTGGGTACCTATTTCCCTTGTTTAAATTTGTAGGTGGAATGTCTTGAGCCATCCGAAAGAAGATGGTTTCTAGATAGCGGATGCTCAAGACATATGACGGGTGACTTATCTTTATTCTATGACTTTGTGGCTAAGAAGAAAGGATTTATGACCTATGGTGATAACAACAAGGGAGCAATACTCGGTAAAGGTAGTGTAGGTAATCCCTCTTCTACTACTATCTCTGACGTCCTTTTAGTTGAGGGCCTTAAACACAATCTTATTAGCATCAGTCAATTATGTGACAAAGGATACTCAGTATCATTTTCTAAAGAAAGTTGCATAATTCGAAATGATGACAAGAAAGATGATGTGTTCAAAGGCCTTAGGGTAAATAATGTATACATGCTTGATCTAAATGATGTATCCTCGATTGAAGCAAAATGTCTAGCAACTATGAGTGAAGACTCATGGCTTTGGCATAGACGTTTGGCTCACGTCAACTTTGATTCGCTAAATAGAATCGTCTCAAAAGACTTAGTGTCCGGCCTACCTAAAATAAAGTTTTCCAAAGATCACTTATGTGATGCGTGCCAAATGGGGAAGCAAACGAGGATCTCTTTTAAATCTAAAAACATTGTTTCAACTACAAGACCTCTTGAACTTCTCCATATGGACCTCTTTGGACCATCTAGAATAAAAAGTCTAGGCGGAAACCTTTATGGGTATGTCATAGTTGATGACTTTTCTAGATATTGTTGGACGATTTTCTTAGCAAATAAAAGTGACACCTTCTCCGCATTTGAGAAATTTGCCAAGTTAATTCAAAATAAATTAAACACTAACATAGTATCCATCCGAAGTGATCATGGAGGTGAGTTTGAAAACCATCTCTTTGAAGAGTTTTGTGGCAATCATGGCATTAATCATAATTTCTCCGCACCACGAACTCCCCAACAAAATGGAGTTGTGGAACGTAAAAATCGGGTGTTGGAAGAACTTGGGAGAATTATGATTAATGAACATGGGCTTCCAAAATATTTTTGGGCCGATGCCATTAATACGGCTTGTTATGTTCTGAATAGGATCCTAATACGTCCTATTCTAAACAAAACACCGTATGAACTCTTAAAAGGGAGAAAACCGAACATTTCTCACCTTCATGTATTTGGATGTAAATGCTTTGTTCTAAACAATGGAAAAGAAAGTCTTGGCAAGTTTGATGCAAAAGCGGATGAGGGTATCTTTCTAGGATATGCTCAATCTAGTAAAGCCCATAGAGTATACAACAAAAGGTTACATATTGTTGAAGAGTCCGTACATGTCTCTTTTGATGAGTCTTGTCCGAAAGTTGTCGGAAAAGGTAGTGTTCTTAATGGTGCAGGTGTCTCAACTGAGAGTTTACTTAATGATCCGGATGCCAAGCTTGAGAAAGATAAAGAATCCCTCTTACCCGAGAATAAAGAAGAGGAAGTGGATCAAACACCTAAAGAGAAAGAAGAAGATCAACCAAGCGAGAAGAATGATCTTCCTCCTGCATGGAAATCTTCTAAGGACCATCCTATGGAGAACATTCTAGGAGACATATCAAAAGGGGTGACAACACGGTCAAGGATAAGTAACTTTTGTTTTTATTATTCTTTCGTCTCTCAAATTGAACCTAAAAACTCAAAAGATGCATTAGTCGGTGAGCATTGGTATTTAGCTATGCAAGAAGAGCTAAACCAATTTAAGAGAAATGAGGTTTGGGACCTTGTCCCTCCTCCGCGAGACCATCGAGTAATTGGCACTAAATGGGTGTTTAAGAACAAACTAGACGAAAATGGTATCATCACTCGCAACAAGGCCTGTCTTGTTGCTCAAGGGTATAGCCAAGAGGAAGGGATAGACTATGAGGAGACATATGCTCCAGTCGCCCGACTTGAGGCAATTCGCTTGTTAATTGCATTTGCATGTTCACAAAACTTTAAGCTTTATCAAATGGATGTTAAGAGTGCTTTTCTAAATGGGTTTATTAATGAAGAAGTTTATGTATCTCAACCTCCCGGATTTGAAAACGTTGATTATCCTGATTATGTTTACAAACTTAAGCGTAGGGATGGCAACGGGTGCCCGCGGGTGCGGGTTTTATACTACCCAAACCCGTACCCTAAATTACCACCCGAACCCAAACCCAAATCCAAAAGCTATTCGGGTAACAAAATAACACCCACGCCCACACCCGTTGGGTTCGGGTTTTTTCACCCAAACCCAAACCCGCAACAAAATACATAAAATATATTTTTCCTACAACTTTCCATGAAATATATATATATATATATATATATTATTATATATATAATAATATATAATATATATATATATATATATATATATATATATATATATATATATATATATATATATATATATATATATTCGAGTGTGATTTCGGGTTTTGGGCGCGGGTTTCACACTACCCAAACCCGCACCCGAAATATCGGGTGGGACCCGAACCCAAACCCAGTCAACTCGGGTTTTCACCCGTTGACTCGGGTTCGGGTGCGGGTGGGCCCCGCGGGTTTGGGTTTGTTTGCCATCCCTACTTAAGCGTGCCTTGTATGGTTTAAAACAAGCTCCTAGAGCTTGGTACGACCGGCTTAGTAATTTTCTAACTAATCAAGGTTTCTCAAGAGGGAAAGTTGATAATACCCTATTCATTAAGAGACATGAAAAGCATTCAATATTAGTTCAAGTGTATGTGGATCGTGGATGATATTATCTTTGGTTCTACTAACATGACTCTTGTAAAGGAGTTTTCTAAGCTTATGCAGGGAGAATTTGAAATGAGCATGATGGGTGAACTAAACTACTTCCTTGGACTTCAAATAAAACAACTAAAAGAAGGAACGTTTGTTAGTCAAACCAAGTATTGTCAAGAACTCATCAAACGGTTTAATATGGCAAAGTCCAAAGCTATTGACACTCCTATGCCTACCGCAGTAAATCTTGATCGGGATGAACATGGTAAGCCGGTTGATGTAAAAAGGTATAGAGGTATGATTGGTTCCCTACTTTACCTTACCGCTTCCCGTCCCGATATTATGTTTAGTGTATGCATGTGTGCAAGATATCAATCATGTTCCAAGGAGTCTCACTTAAAAGCCGTTAAGCGCATACTTAGGTATCTTGTAGGTACAACTAAGCATGGCTTATGGTTCTCCAAAGGTAGTGATTGCTCTTTGGTTGGATATTCCGATTTCGACTTTGCCGGGTGCAAATTGGATAGGAAAAGCACTAGTGGAACATGTCACTTCTTTTCAAATTCCTTAGTTAGTTGGCATAGCAAGAAACAAGTGTCCGTTGCTTTGTCAACCGCCGAGGCGGAATATGTGGCGGCTGGTAATTGTTGTGCTCAAATTCTCTGGCTCAAGCAACAATTACTTGACTTTAATGTCAAGCTTGATCATATTCATATATTTTGCGATAACACTAGTGCTATCAATCTAACCAAAAATCCGGTCTTGCACTCTCGCACCAAACACATAGAAATACGCCATCATTTCCTTAGGGATCATGTTGAGAAGGGTGATGTAGTGTTTGAGCATATTGATAACAAAAATCAACTTGCCGACATATTTACAAAACCACTAGCTACCGAGCCCTTCTTTCACATCCGTAGGGAACTCGGCGTCCTTGATATATCGGATAGGTTGCAACTATGAGTAGTTGCATATGCTTTATTTATTATAATTATCTATGCTCTCACAATGCTTGAAGTGTTCATCAAAAGATATGTGAGGGCTTGTTTCTCATCTTCCGTGTGTAAAGGTAATATCGTTTCAACCTTAAAACTTACTTCATGGTAATGTATCACTATGGTAAAGTTGAAATATGTGTATTTTGTGAATTAATTTTTATCTTCCGCTAGACATAATTCTATCGTACTTTGTGTTTGTGTAAGGATTTGAATTGCGCTATGTGCTTATTCTCGTTTAGCTATTTATGTTATTTTGCCGTTTATTTTATCATTCAGCATTATTTTATGCGAATGAATGCTTTATGATTATGATTGCAAAAGGGCTTAGAAATGATCAAAACTGAACTATGTTATTCCACCATATATGTATAATACTATCTGTCTCTTTTTGATGTTGTCAAAGGGGGATAAAACTGAATCAGCAAGCAATGGAAGCAATGGAAAACACATGCACTAAGATAGGGGGAGCATACAGAAAGGGGGAGCAAGAACCTCGGTTAAGCAATGCCTCGAGACAAAGATTCACAATTTTTGCCATCATAAAAAAGTGGGAGTATGTGAGGGCAAGGTGTAGTTTTCATGCCGTCAAAACATTGTGAATCAACTACAACCCAAATGGAATCTGAGAAACCGAGCAAATGCAACTAAGATAAGTATCTTTGACCACAAGACATTAATAGGTCGACTCATGTATGCAATAGGTCGACCCATTGCAAAGCTGATTCTGAAAGATTCCATGTAAGGAGTGAATGCGTCGACGCATTACGTGCATAGGTCTACACATGGAACTTTGAACTTTTCTCGGGTATGCGCACGCTGACCCTTCAGGTCGACGCATCCAGCTTTTGAAATCTCAGATGAAAAAGGAAAATGCGTCGACGCATGGATGGAGTAGGTCGACGCTCAGAACTTTGGGGAAGTCTCGGGAGTGCGCACGCCGACCCTTCAGGTCGACGCAAGTGTCACACATTCTTCTTTTCAGGTGCAACAAACTCAATAGGTCGACCTATGCAGAGAGCAGGTCGACCTGTCGCTTCTTAATTTGGTTTTTCTGTTGTGTTCAAATTGGTTATGCATTAAGTGTGGTATAAATACTCAAGTGATCATTCAATAGCAAACCAACAAGAAACGTGAAATATAGACTCAGCTTCTTCTCATCTTCAACCTTTCGCTTATTGATCGAGAATCACACATAATCATCTTTCTCGATCGAAGTAAGGAACGTGTGTTGATAAGGTTCGACGGTAGAGTTTGTCTTGTTCGAGATTCGACGGTAGACATTCATCTTGTTCGAGTGAAGATTGTGGAGGGTGTTTCTTGTATAAAACCTTAGGGTTTTTCCTTCCTCATCAAAGATTTTGTGTGAAGGTTTTTGACGATCGATTCGCTTTGGTAATCAATTCAGCCGTGCATAAGGGTTTGAGAGATTGAAGATCTACTCAACAAACTTGCTACAACCGGAGGATTGAGAAAGGAACAATCGGGGTCTTGATCGTGAAGATTTTAGACACTGACTTGATTCAACTTGAATCAAGGGGAGGATCGAATTGTGTTTCAATTTTACTGCATTATTGTAGTTGGTGATTGGTACTTTCTTTCCTTGTTAAACATTTTGCAATTAAATAAAACTTTCCTAATTTCATTTGAAATTAGGGGCAGACGTACTCCTGCAAGGACGATAGAGGAACTGCCTTAACAAATATCGTGTTCCTTATTGCTTTTACTTTATCGCATTTTCACTTGTTTTCGTTTATCTCCATTATTGAACAAAAACTAAGGTTAGGTAAAATATCGATCACCAAGTGTTCGATAAAATTACTCAATCAAGTTTTTGTTCATATTTTAGTGAAAACGTTCATTGTGAGTAATATACCATATAGTGTGTAATTGAGACAATCGAGATATTCGTTAAAATGTAATTCTTTACTTGTCATTCTCATCCATCTGGTTTATTGCACATATCCGGTCCCCGATAACATAATCAACTTAGACGATAAAGTGATTCAGGGAAGTCACGCTTCAACTAGCTAAAATTTTCTTAGGTCGAAAAAGGTGGTCTATTCACCCCCCTCTAGACCAGTCCTATCGTCTAACAAGTAGGATATTGTGATACTGATTACACTGGAGATAGAGTTGAAAGGAAAAGTACTTCTGGAAGTTGTCAATTTCTTGAAAGTCACCTGATCTCTTGGTACAGCAAGAAGCAAGCTACCATTGCCCTCTCAACAACAGAAGCAGAATATGTTGTTGCTGCTGGGTGTAGCACACAAATGCTCTGGATGAAGAGTCAACTAGAAGATTATCAAATATTTAAGAGTAACATCCCTATCTTCTGTGATAATACTTCTGCTACATGTTTATCTAAGAATCCTATCTTACATTCCAAAGCTAAACATATTGAGATTAAACATCATTTCATTAGGGACTATGTTCAGAAGGGTGTTCTTTCTTTAAACTTTATGGATACAGACCATCAATGGGCTGATATCTTTACAAAACCCCTTGCTGAAGATAGGTTTAAGTTCATTCTGAAGAATATCAATATGGATTTATGCCCAGAATGAGAAGATGAGAAGTTCTGACATATGGATTAGTCCTGAAATGCTTTTTGTTTTATCTTCTTACAAGAAGTTCTAATGTTGATCAATTAGAAATTCTGATTCTGTTATTACTAACGGTTCATTATCTAAGTTGATTCAGAATCTCTTTTAAAGTAAAACAGTTGTCACCAGTCTTTTTCAGAAGATGAACACGTGTTCACTCTACTTGGACAAGCATGCGTGCAGTTGAGGAGACACCTCCCTAGGTAACTGTGAAAATCATTTCAAATTTCACATTATCTCTCCTAATGTCATCTCTCATTAAATGCAGTTGATTCCATGTTTTCTGTAATCATATTCATTCAAACACGTATTGCATTTCATTTCAAATCCGTCCCTTTATATACTCATCTCCATATTCTGTTCTGACTGGAGATTTTCAGTCGATATTCAACTGGCTAAGGGAGAATCCCTCAAAGAAAGCACCAAATATGGTGTTTCTAGAAGTTCTCTATCCTTCAGAAGTTGCTGCTCCTACACCTCCAAAGAATCTGGCTGAGATTCTTAAGGCTCTAGAGAATGAAGATCCTGAGATCCCTAATCCAGAATATGCTGAAGATGCTTCTGTGTCAGAAGCTGATGTTGAGAAGCAAGATGCTGAGAATCATCCTCCTGAGGAAATTCCTGTTCAGGAAAATCAAGAAGATGTTCTCATATTGGATACTGCTGTTGAGAATACTATTCCTTTGGACATAGCTGTGAAGCTTCTACTGTTGAACCTTCAGTTCTTGTGAACGTTGTCAAGGATCTTCAACAGAATCAAGCTGACATTGTTTCTCGTCTGGATAAGCATGAGGAAACCCATAAGGAATTCAAAACCTTTATGGAGAAGCAGTCTGCAAGCACCACTAAGATTCAAAACCTTCTGGCAAAACTAGTTTCTAAGCTAGGCTAGTCGTAGTCGTTTGGTCTTAGTTGTTGTCTTTTATTGTTGCATCTGTTTTCCTGCATCTTCTTGTATTTTCTGATATTTTGTTTATCAATGAAATATGATTCTCTTCTCTCCATATTGTTTGTTTTTCATCTGAATCTTTTAATGCTTTTTGATGTTATGATAAAAAGGGGGAGAAAACGTGATAATTGATTTGATTTATATTATCAGTTGCTGGGATTAAGTCTCAACATTTCTAATGCTATTTGCAAGTTCTATGTCGTTGAGAATATCTTTGCGGGATTGGCATAAGAAGCAAATACATGAAGAACATGTGATTGGCTTGAGAAGGAAACACATGAAGAATATGCTATTCAAGGAAGAAGCATGTTCTTGGAATTTGAAGCAAGCTTGGTGCTGTGAAGCTTCAAGATCAGAAGCAAAAGGAAGAATGTTCTGATATTCTCGTGGCAGAATATGCTCAACACATTCTTATTCCTCATATGTTCTGATACACATTCTTTCTTAAAAGATTGTTATGTTTCATTCATGCTCTGACTTTTGCTGTCTAGTTTGTTCTGTAACATTTCAGGATGTTAAAGATGCTCTGATAATGCTCTAATACATTCAAGAATGTTCTGATACAATCAAGCATGACATGATTCTAGAAGAAATTCAAAGCTCTGAAGTTGTCCAATGGAAGCAAGATGCAGAAGCTCTGAATGTTCTGAAGTTCTATGCAAATGTGGATGTCTCGACTGAAATGGAAAATACTCATGGAAGTCTTTTATTTATAAATTCTTCTAGTATTTATTTCAGGGGGAGATTTTTAATCTCAGGGGGAGACATATTCACACACTATGATTATATGCTTATGCTATATCTGTGAAATTTGTATTTAGAAATCTGATATTCTGATTGCAAATTCATATCAATTATATATGTTTTTGTCATCATCAAAAAGGGGGAGATTGTTAGACCAAGAATTGTTCTGATCAATATTCTTAGTTTTGATGATAACATTATATATGAATTTTGTATAACACATTGTGGTACTCTAATCCTATGCATTTTCCATTTCAGGAAATATATATAGAGTATGCACAAATCAGCGTAAGAAGCACTGACTCAGAAGGTTCAAGTATGCAACATCAGAACATGGTCTTACAAGACATCAGAAGATGGTCAAGCAGAATCAGAAGATGGTCTATGAAGCATTAGAAGAACTTGAGATCAGAAGCTGAAGCACTGAAGTTCTTATGGTATCACGCTAAGAAGCTCTTTAAGGTCAGAAGACAAGAAAATGCTCTGCACCAAGCTGAATGACTCTGATATTCAAACGTTGTATCTACAAAGATCAGATCAGAAGCAAGTATAAGATGAAAGGCTACACTGACTGACAAAAGGAACGTTAGAAGCTATTAAAGGCAAAGTCAGTAAAAGCAGGAAAAGAAAGGCTCAAGGTAGTTGACAAAAGAGTGAAACATTAAATGCAATGATGTACGGATCACGCAACACATTAAATGCTCCCAACGGTCATCTTCTCATAATGCCTATAAATAGAAGTTCTGTTGAGAAGCTGAACAGAACACTTTCGCGCAAAATACAGAAACACGGTCAAATTCAAAAGCTATCAAACTTCATCTTCAACCTCACATTACTTTTGTAATATCTTAGTGAGTTTAAGCTAGAACTTTAAGAGAAACATCACAGTTGTGATTAACGCTTATTAAGAAGCATTGTAATACTCTTGTAAGAATTGAAGGATAGAAAAACACTTAGAAAGGGGGGGGGGTTTGAATAAGTGTAGCTTTAAAAACTTGACAGATAAAAATAAATTGCACAGTTATTTTTATCCTGGTTCGTTGTTAACTAAACTACTCCAGTCCACCCCCGCAGAGATGATTTACCTCAACTGAGGATTTAATCCACTAATCGCACGGATTACAATGGTTCTCCACTTAGTCAGCAACTAAGTCTTCCAGAGTCTTCTGATCACACACTGATCACTCCAGGAACAACTGCTTAGATACCCTCTAAGACTTTTCTAGAGTATACTGATCCACACGATCACTCTAGTTACAACCTGCTTAGATAACCTCTAAGACTTCCTAGAGTATTCTGATCCACACGATCACTCTAGTTCCTTACAACTTAATGTAATCAATTCTAAGAGTATTACAATTGCTTCTTAAAAGCTATAATCACAAACTGTGATATTTCTCTTAACGTTTAAGCTTAATCTCACTAATATATTACAACAGCAATGTAGTGAGCTTTGATGAAGATGAAGATTCTGAGCTTTGAGTAGAACAGAGTTTCAGCAAGTTAATAGGAGTTGTTTTGTTCAGAATCGTTAACCTTGCTTCTCATCAGAACTTCATATTTATAGGCGTTGGAGAAGATGACCGTTGAGTGCATTTAATGCTTTGCGTGTTCCGTACAGCATCGCATTTAATGTTATACGCTTTTGTCAACTACCTCGAGCCTTGTTCACGCTGTGTCTACTGACGTAGCCTATAATAGCTTTTAACGTTCCTTTTGTCAGTCAGCATAGCTTGCCACTTGTACTTCCTTCTGATCTGATGTTTGTGAATATAACGTTTGAATATCATCAGAGTCAAACAGCTTGGTGCAAAGCATCTTCTGATCTTCTGACCTTGAAGTGCTTCTGAGCGTGATACCATCAGAACTTCAGTGCTTCTGTTCTCTTGTTCTTCTGATGCTTCCATAGACCCATGTTCTGATTCTGCTTCGACCATCTTCTGATGTCTTGCCAGACCATGTTCTGATGTTGCATGCTGAACCCTTGAGACAAAGCTTCTGAGCGCTGAATTATGCGTACTCTTTATATATTTCCTGAAAAGGAAATTGCATTGGATTAGAGTACCATATTATTTTAAGCAAAATTCATATTATTGTTATCATCAAAACTAAGATAATTGATCAGAACAAATCTTGTTCTAACAATCTCCCCCTTTTTGATGATGACAAAAACATATATAAATGATATGAATTTGCGATCAGAAAGAACAGACGGCAAAAGACAAATTACACAGCTATAGCATAAGCATATGAATATGTCTCCCCCTGAGATTAACAATCTCCCCCTGAGATAAATAATCTCCCCCTGAAATAAATACTCGAAGAACTTTAATAAAAGACTTCCCTGATTATTTCGGTAGAGACGATCACATAAGCTTCTGTCTTCAGAGAATTCATAGCTTCTGACTTCTGCTTCCATTGGACAGCTTCAGAACTAGAATTTCTTTAGATCCCTAGAACACTCACAGCTTCTGATTCCTGCTTCCATCTAGGACAGCTTCAGAACTTGAATTTCTTTGATCTTCTGAACATTCACAGCTTCTGATTTCTGCTTCCATCTAGGACAGCTTCAGAACTTGAATTTCTTTGATCTTCTGAACATTCACAGCTTCTGATTTCTGCTTCCCTCGGATAGCTTCAGAACTTGAGTTTTCTGGATCTTTAGAATATTCACAGCTTCTGATTTCTGCTTCCCTCGGATAGCTTCAGAGCTTTGAATTTCTACCAACATCACTTCATGCTAGATTTGTATCAGAACATTTTTGAATGTACCAGAGCATCATCAGAGCATCTCTACATCCTGAAATGTTACAGAACAAAAACTAAACGACAAAAGTCAGCATGAACGAGTCAGAACATAAAATGTATATACGAACACATGATATGTATTAGAGCCATATAGGCTAAAATAATGTATCAGAGCAAATAGAATTTTGCCAGAGCAAATAGACAAATATGGATCAAATTCTATTATCAGTGCTTCTGATTCATTCTTCTTTCTTGCTTCTGATTTCTGAAGCTTGACAGCACTCAGCTTGCTTCAGTTTCCATGAGCTTATTCTTTTTACAGAATAACACTTCTTATGGTTTTGCTTCTGGTGTTTGCTTTGAAGATTCTCTTCACTTCTTTATACCTGCAAAACACTTAAACCATATAGAACTTGCAGTTCTTGTTAGAAAATGTGTGGGAGCTTTACCCAGCAACTGATAGATTAATCAAATCATTTATCATTTATCTTCTCCCCCTTTTTGTCATAACATCAAAAAGAATATTTCAAAAGATTCAGATGAATAAAACGACAAATAAAATCACTGGGATGTAAAACAAAGAAACTTTTCATTGATAATCAAAAAGAAAGATTACAAAAGAGGGATGCAGGAAAACAGATGCAACAAGGAAAGACAACTACTCAGATCAAAGGACTAAGATCCTAGCCTACGCAAAATCCGCGCCAGAACATCATGAATCCCGTCAGTGCTTGTAGCTTGCCTTGCCATGAAGGAGCGAAACTCAGCATTGGCTACTTCTTGCGCGTCCAAACGAGAAGCCAGCATAGCTTGATTCTGATGAAGGGCTTCCAAGGTCTCCATCAGAGCTGAGGTTTCACCAGAAGAAGAGGCACCTGAATTTCTGCCAAAAGAGACAGCAATCTCAGCAGGGTGATCTTCTGAGAGATCTCCAGCTTGTGCATCTTCCATTTCCTCATCTGAGTCTGACTCGGAAGTAGCCTTAGCATATTCTGGTTCAGGCAGCTCAGAAGTTCCATCTTCCAACGCTTGAAGAATAGCTGCAAGGTTTGTTGGAGGAGTAGGACCAGCAACTTCAGCAGGATAAACCACTACTGGAAAGACCATGTGAGGTGCTTTTTCAGACGGGTTCATTCTGAACCAGTTAAACAGCCACTGAAAATCTCCAGTCAGCACAGGAAACCATGGTTTCCACACCACGATGTCTCTGCAGAGATTTTCTTCTTCCAGCTCATCTGCAGGTATCTTCTTCTCAAGAACACTTCTGTTCCTGATGAGATGGTGATAGCTGCTTTCACCAACTTCCAACCGAAGGCCACGAATACCAGGAGCTTCAGACATGATCCTTCTCTGAGTGTCTGTAGCCCTAACCAGAAAATCCTGACGAAAGGTATCCCAAAGGTTGCTTGTAGCATACTCATCCAGATGGTTAAGGTGAGCAGCACCCAGAATCTCCAACCAGCCATTTACATCAGAATGTAAAAGCTCCAGATATGATTGAGTGGTAGGGGTTGGAGGGTTGACAGTAAACCTGGAGTCGGGAAGAACAACACTATATGGATTAGGTGTTCTGGTGGGAAAAGGGTGTGAGAGAGATGACGAAATAACTGATGGATGGGTTGAAGGAGAGGAGATATCAGATGTTTAAGAAGGTGGTTCCGAGAGGATGAATGAGGAGGAAGAGGTGATCCTTACTCTTTTTGGCTTGGTTTCTGGTTCAGCAGTCGCCTTTCTCTTTTGTTTCCGATCATTATCTTGATTCCCAGAGCTTGACGATGGATTCATGATGAAGTTTGCAGATATTGGAAACTGCTAGGGTTTATAATATGAATGTAAAGAGAGAGAACGAAAAAGAAACTGAATGCAAAGTGAGAGAAATATAAGAGGGAAAAGAAACGTTTGAAGAATATAAAAAGAAAACTGAAAGAGAGTAAATGATGAAAAGCATTTAATGTTACGTGACGTGAGGAGAGATAATAATGACAAAAGACGTGATTTGCACAGTTACCTAAGTAGACGTCCCCTCAACTGCACGCACGCTTGTCCAGGAATAGTGAACACGTGTTTACCATCTGGATAGCCAGTTACAGCTGTTTTGCTTTTAAAGAGATTCTGAATCAACTTAGACAATGAAACGTTAGTAATAACTGAATCACAATTTCTAATTGATTTCAATCAGAACTTCTTAAAAGAAATTTCATTTCAGAAGATACTCATACATACGAACTTCTCATCTTCTCATTCTGGGCTTGTTTCTGAAGACCCATTTTGTACCTATTATATTGACTCCATCTGGTCTAGGAACAAGATCCCAAACATCATTCCTTGTAGACTGATTCAGTTCTTCTTGCATAGCAATTATCCAGTCTGGATCTTCTAGAGTATGATCAACAGAAGTTGGCTCGATCAAAGATACAAGACCTAATTGACAGTCTGCATTGTTCTTAAGGAATGCTCTTGTTCTGATTGGATCATCCTTCTTTCCAAGAATGACATCTTCTGAATGATCAGAGATGAGTCTGGATGATCTTCTGACAGATGGTTCTTCAGAAATGCTTAGATTCTCCAGAGAAGCTGATACTTGATCTTCCGATTCTTTGCTTCTGAGAAGCTCTGCTTCTGATGCGTTGCTTCTTGGCTCAACAACTTCTGATATGTCAATATCACAATCTGCAAAATTATCAAACTGCTTTGGTTTTTCAGAACCAAGCTTATCATCAAACCTGATATTGATTGATTCTTCTACAATCAATGTTTCAGTATTGTATACTCTGTAGCCTTTTGAGCGTTCAGAATATCCAAGGAGGAAACATTTTTGTGCTTTGGAATCAAACTTACCAAGATGATCTTTAGTGTTCAGAATAAAGCATACACATCCAAAAGGATGGAAATATGAAATGTTGGGCTTTTTATTCTTCCACAATTCATAAGGAGTCTTATTTAGAATTGGTCTGATAGAGATTCTATTCTGAATATAGCATGCAGTGTTTATTGCTTCTGCCCAGAAATGCTTAGCCATATTGGTTTCATTGATCATGGTTCTGGCCATTTCTTGCAGAGTCCTATTCTTTCGTTCTACAACTCCATTTTGCTGTGGAGTTCTAGGACAAGAGAAATCATGGGCAATACCATTTTCTTTGAAGAATTCTTCAAAGTATCTGTTCTCAAATTCACCACCATGATCACTTCTGACCTTTATGATTTTACACTCTTTTTCAGATTGAATCTGAATGCAGAGATCAAAGAACACTGAATGAGACTCATCCTTGTTTTTCAAGAATTTTACCCACGTCCAGCGGCTATAATCATCTACGATGACTAATCCATATTTCTTCCCTCTGACAGATGCTGTTTTGACTGGACCAAACAGATCAATGTGCAAGAGTTCTAAAGGCCTTGAGGTAGAAACAACATTCTTGGACTTGAATGCAGGTTTGGAGAACTTGCCCTTCTGACATGCTTCACAAAGAGCATCTGATTTGAATTTCAGATTAGGGAGTCCTCTGACAAGATCCAGTTTGTTAATTTGAGAAATCTTTCTCAAACTAGCATGACCTAATCTTCTGTGCCAGACCCACTGCTCTTCAGAAACAGACATAAGACAAGTCACCTTCTGACTCATAAGATCTTGCAGATCTGTCTTATAAATGTTGTTCTTCCTCTTGCCTGTAAATAGGATTGAGCCATCCTTTTGATTTACAGCCTTGCAAGACTTTTGATTAAAGATTATATCATAACCATTGTCACTCAATTGACTGATAGATAAGAGGTTATGTGTTAATCCTTCTACAAGAAGTACATTAGAAATGGAAGGAGAGTTACCAGACTTTATAGTTCCAGAGCCAATTATCTTGCCCTTCTGATCTCCTCCAGACTTAAGCACCAGGTCTTGGAACATAGACCTTCTTCCTGTCATGTGTCGTGAGCATCCAGAGTCCAGGTACCACGACATGTTGTGCTTTGTCCTTTTTGCAGCCAAGGATATCTGCAATAGGAATAATCTTATCCTTAGGTACCCACATCTTTTTGGGTCCTTTCTTGTTAGATTTTCTCAAGTTCTGATTGAACTTGGGTTTAACATTGTAAGCAATAGGAGGAACAGCATGATAATTTTTAATGTGAGTTTCATGATATTTCCTAGGTTGTGTCACATGCTTTTTGGTGTGTGTTATGTGAAAACTTTGAGCATGTGAAGTGTGCTTAATATCATGGGAGTGGCCATACTTGAACTGATCATACAATGGCTTGTATGTGAATTTCATTTCATCAACAGGTTCAAGTTTGTATGGGGTTTCACCCTCAAAACCAATGCCGACTCTTTTGTTTCCAGACACAGCATATATCATAGAAGCTAGCTGACTTCTGCCAATACTTCTAGATAAGAACTTCCTGAAACTTAAATCATATTCTTTCAGAATATGGTTTAAACTAGGAGTGGATTTTTCTGAATCAGAAGGAGATCCAACATTATTGGATAATTTTAAAAGTTTTTCTTTTAATTCAGAATTCTCCAACTCAAGCTTCTTTGTTTCAAATTCAAATAGCTTTTTCAGCTTTTTGTATTTGAGACTGATCTGAGACTTGAGTTCCAGAAGTTCAGTTAGACCGGAAACTAACTCAGCTCTAGTAAGTTCAGAAAATACCTCTTCAGAATCTGATTCTGATGTAGATTCTGATCCGTCATCTTCTGTCGCCATCAGTGCACAGTTAGCCTGCTCATCTTCAGAGTCTGAATCATCTTCTGACTCATCCCAGGTTGCCATAAGACCTTTCTTCTTATGAAACTTCTTCTTGGGATTTTCCTTCTGAAGATTTGGACATTCATTCTTGAAGTGTCCAGGCTCATTGCATTCATAGCACATGACCTTCTTCTTGTCAAATCTTCTGTCATCAGAAGATTCTCCACGTTCAAATTTCTTTGAACTTCTGACGCCTCTGAACTTCCTTTGCTTGTACTTCCAGAGTTGATTCAGCCTTCTGGAGATCAAGGACAGTTCATCTTCTTCTTCAGATTCTGATTCTTCAGGATCTTCTTCTCTAGCCTGAAAAGCGTTAGTGCATTTCTTGATATTGGATTTTAATGCAATAGACTTACCTTTCTTTTGAGGCTCATTTGCGTCCAGCTCTATTTCATGACTCCTCAAGGCACTGATAAGCTCTTCCAGAGAAACTTCATTCAGATTCTTTGCAATCTTGAATGCAGTCACCATAGGACCCCATCTTCTGGGTAAGCTTCTGATGATCTTCTTTACGTGATCAGCCTTGGTGTATCCCTTGTCAAGAACTCTCAATCCAGCAGTGAGAGTTTGAAATCTTGAAAACATCTTTTCAATGTCTTCATCATCCTCCATCTTGAAGGCTTCATACTTCTGGATTAAAGCGAGAGCTTTAGTCTCCTTGACTTGAGCATTTCCTTCATGAGTCATTTTCAAGGACTCATATATGTCATAGGCCGTTTCCCTGTTAGATATCTTCTCATACTCAGCATGAGAGATAGCATTCAGCAAAACAGTTCTGCATTTATGATGATTCCGGAAAAGCTTCTTCTGATCATCGTTCATTTCTTGCCTTGTCAGCTTTACGCCACTGGCATTTACTGGATGTTTGTAACCATCCATCAGAAGATCCCATAGATCACCATCTAGACCAAGAAAGTAACTTTCCAGTTTATCTTTCCAGTATTCAAAGTTTTCACCATCAAATACCGGCGGTCTAGTATAACCATTGTTACCGTTGTGTTGCTCAGCAGAGCCAGATGTAGATGCAGGTGTAGACTTTTCACTTTCATCAACCATCTTTTACTGAAGCGTTTTTCTCTTCCTGAATCTTTTCTAAACACGGTTAAGTGCTTGCACCTTAGAACCGGCGCTCTGATGCCAATTGAAGGATAGAAAAACACTTAGAAAGGGGGGGGGGGGGGGGTTTGAATAAGTGTAGCTTTAAAAACTTGACAGATAAAAATAAATTGCACAGTTATTTTTATCCTGGTTCGTTGTTAACTAAACTACTCCAGTCCACCCCCGCAGAGATGATTTACCTCAACTGAGGATTTAATCCACTAATCGCACGGATTACAATGGTTCTCCACTTAGTCAGCAACTAAGTCTTCCAGAGTCTTCTGATCACACACTGATCACTCCAGGAACAACTGCTTAGATACCCTCTAAGACTTTTCTAGAGTATACTGATCCACACGATCACTCTAGTTACAACCTGCTTAGATAACCTCTAAGACTTCCTAGAGTATTCTGATCCACACGATCACTCTAGTTCCTTACAACTTAATGTAATCAATTCTAAGAGTATTACAATTGCTTCTTAAAAGCTATAATCACAAACTGTGATATTTCTCTTAACGTTTAAGCTTAATCTCACTAATATATTACAACAGCAATGTAGTGAGCTTTGATGAAGATGAAGATTCTGAGCTTTGAGTAGAACAGAGTTTCAGCAAGTTAATAGGAGTTGTTTTGTTCAGAATCGTTAACCTTGCTTCTCATCAGAACTTCATATTTATAGGCGTTGGAGAAGATGACCGTTGAGTGCATTTAATGCTTTGCGTGTTCCGTACAGCATCGCATTTAATGTTATACGCTTTTGTCAACTACCTCGAGCCTTGTTCACGCTGTGTCTACTGACGTAGCCTATAATAGCTTTTAACGTTCCTTTTGTCAGTCAGCGTAGCTTGCCACTTGTACTTCCTTCTGATCTGATGTTTGTGAATATAACGTTTGAATATCATCAGAGTCAAACAGCTTGGTGCAAAGCATCTTTTGATCTTCTGACCTTGAAGTGCTTCTGAGCGTGATACCATCAGAACTTCAGTGCTTCTGTTCTCTTGTTCTTCTGATGCTTCCATAGACCCATGTTCTGATTCTGCTTCGACCATCTTCTGATGTCTTGCCAGACCATGTTCTGATGTTGCATGCTGAACCCTTGAGACAAAGCTTCTGAGCGCTGAATTATGCGTACTCTTTATATATTTCCTGAAAAGGAAATTGCATTGGATTAGAGTACCATATTATTTTAAGCAAAATTCATATTATTGTTATCATCAAAACTAAGATAATTGATCAGAACAAATCTTGTTCTAACAAGAATTTGTTTACATTAATTTGTAAAGGAACTAGAGAAGATCAAGTTGTAATCGGATTCTCTAGAAGTCTTAGAAGGTCTCTAAGCATTGTGTTCCTAGAGTTATCAAGTTGTGATCAGAATACTCTAGAAGACTTAGAAGGTATCTAAGTGGAAAACCATTGTAATCAAGGTTGATTAGTGGATTAAATCCTCAGGTGAGGTAAATAACTCTAAGGGGGTGGACTGGAGTAGTTTCGTTAACAACGAACCAGGATAAAAATCATTGCGCAATTGTTTTTATCTTAAGAGTTTTTAAAGTACACTTATTCAAACCCCCGTTTCTAAGTGTTTTTCTATCCTTCAGTGCCCTGAGAAATAACCTTGTCATATGCTTCGACGTTTAGATTGAACGGCATGCCCTTGATCTCCAGGATATGGAGGGCTACCCGTAGTGCTCTATCCATTTGAATTTTCTCCCATGTTTGACATGACTCTGATTGTTATTGCTTCGAGATGTGACCCTAGTCGATTGAAACTTAGGATGAATGCCCCTTATTAATAGAATCCTTGATTGTATGCCCCTGAAATCCTTGAAATTTTGCCCCTGTTTAGGAGAACCCTCTGGAAGTGGTTCCCCCATTCGAGAGTCTTTATTCAGAAATGATCGCCTTTGATTAACCAATTTCGAGATCTCCTTGATGCTAAGTGTATATTCGTAGATGACGTTGTACCCTTTGAGAAGTAACTCAAATGCGATGCATATGCAAGTTTTGAAATCGAAGTCCGTTATGAATTAGGACTGGATGATTAGAAATGAATGTTTGAAGAAGTGCAGTGGTTAGGAACAGTTTTACCAAACCTAGGAGTCAGTATAACAAAATCCTGCTTAATATGCTTTCGTAGTTAACCTTGCCTCAATTAGGACTTTTGAATGTTGTAACTTGGCCTGGTTCATGGTTTAAGAAACAACAGATATAAGGCTCGGAATTTATTTATCCTACCCCTTTCTCCTTGATGTTTTCCAAATCCTAAAATTCGCCTAATCCAATGAATGTGCTTTGTATGTAAGAGAATCGTTTCAGTTTTGATGTTGAGTAGAAGCCTTAGTAGAGATCTAAGCACCGATGAAAAATATTGTAAAGATCCATTGACGGGAAGCTTCGATGATTTAGCAGTCACAATTTTATCCTTTGTTTTTTTTGCCTTTGTTTTTATCCCTTATTTTTGCATGAACCAATGCCTTTGAGTTTGATCCATCGGGATGCCCTAATTTTTGCCTAAGTCATTTTGTTTTCTTTCATGGAATTTTCCATTTTGACTCAGCGGGCGCTTTCCTCTCTTTTTTTTTGAACGCTCCTTTTGAGATATTGATCCTTGGATATTGAATGTTGTGACTTCCATGTTGACCTTGATGATGTATTGAGGAAGAATTTGTGAGTATTGTTTTTATTGCTTCCTCATTTTTTGATGAATGCGAGGAAGAAGATATGCTTAAACCTTTGCTTGATCCTTATGCTTGAACATTTGCTTGAACCTTCGCTTAAACCTTTTCTTGAACCCTTGCTTGGATCGGCTGATTCTCTTGACAACCAAAATACACCATTAATTAATCGAAATCTACCCTGCCCCTGGTTGAAATCAAGGTTTATTTGAAAAGTAGAAACAAACTCCAACTCCTGGCTCGAGGGGGTGACGAGGGATTAACATCCTTATATCTCCACTATTTGGGAATTGAAACAATGCTTGTACATCGTCGGCTCGGTCTTACTTTGAAAGCATGCGTTTAGCGAGATTTAGTTATTTGTATTCGTCATTCTCCTTTATGTTTTTTAATAATCTTAAATTTAAAATTGAAAATAGAATGGAAGTGTGCAAGTGGAAAGTCGTAGTAGTGAGCGAATGAATGACTCCAAAACCTGCATGGTTATCCCATTAGAATTGTTAATCCGAAGGTACAACTTTTAACCTGAGTAACACTTAGCAATCGTAGGGGTTGAAATTCTGATCATGACAAAACCTATTGATCCTAGGGACAATCTCCTTTGTAAATCTGTTGACCTTGTTTTACTCCTTAGTTAATGGACTTGTATAAGTAAAGGGTAACCTCGAATTCTCCTTAGGCACGTCAAATCTGTCGGGAATAAATTGTTAGCGGTGGGTTTTCGTTGTTTCGGAACTTCATGAGTTTCCGTTGACTGAACCTCTTTTGCTTTTTCTAGGAGTAGTATCACACCGTTTGCAACCTTCAGTATTTGTAAATTGATATAGAAAACCTACGATCCTTTTGCCCCTTGGTGAGGAGTTAACATATGTCGCCTTCCCTCCATCGTAATTATGGATCTCGTTCCGGATATTGCCCCAGTTGGGCTGACCCTTTCCCCCCAAGTTATCGTAGAGCGTCCTTGTAAACTTTGATATGTTCTAAGATGAACCCCTTTATGACTAGATACCTCTTGAGTGTATCTATGGGGGAACTTCTTTGTTGAACTAATCCTTTCTCGATGATAACCTTTGTTGTATTTACAATCCTGTTACGAAAAGGCATGGACATGTAGCTGGCATGGCGAAAGGCATCCTTTTTTTTCTTTGTAAGACCCATCTCATTCCCAATAATTTATCCTCCTTTCTCCATAATTTATGATCCTTTTGATTTTCTTCGGGAGTCTCGGGAGATTGGCTAGCACGGTAAGTGTGGATGCGGGTGAGGATGCAAATGTAAATGTATGAATGCATGAAAATGTAAATGCATGCGTATGCAAAAGGCTCCTCTTTTTGTGTATTATAACTCCTTGTATGTAATGCAATGCAGGCGTGCGGCCGATATAACCCTAAGGATAACCTATGCGACATTAGACCCTAGTGAACTCCTTGCAAGCTAGATGCCGATGGAAATCCCTTAGATTAAAGAGTACGCAGAAGGTAGCAGCTGGTGACCGCTCAAGACAGTCACCAAATCTCATGGCCATCAAGAGGTCGTTCGACGTGTACCAATGAAGTTGTCCCTCGTGGGAAGGTTCTCTATGCGGAATACAACCTATCTAAGGACGATATCAAACAACGTGAAATACCTACAAGCTAGGGATGAAAGATGTATAAATGGAAATCCAAAACCCTACAAGTTAGGGGGTGCGCGGAAGCAAGCATGGGGTGACCGTTCAAGACAATCACTAGATCTCATGGCCATCGAGAGGCCCATCGACGTATGCTAACAAAGTCGTCCCTCATGCGAAGAATGTGATCCTGGAAGTAGAATCCCTACTGGACAGGGAGTGCGTAGATGTAGGCGTAGGGTGACTGTTCAAGACAGCCACCAGGTCTCATGGCCATCGAGAGACCAATTGACGTGTGCGAGTGGAGATGTCCTTCGCGGGAAGGACATGATCTTGGAATTCGCAGTATATAAATCGTAAACATATAATAAGTGCTTAAGCACAAAAGCCCTAAGTTCATAGGTTCGGCATGACGGCTTATAGAGTCTACCCTTCCCATTGGTATGTTCTAACAAGGGTCTCATGGGGTCGTTCGTAACCTCCGAGACTTACTTGGGATTTTAGAACAACTCATTTGTCCATGAGGTTCGAGTTTTAGGGGTAGGTTCTCAGAGAGATCAGCCAAATACCAAGTCCCGCCCTCAACAAAGTCAAGCCTCGTTTTGGACATTTCCGGATATTCAACCCACTCTGAGTGGAATTATCAATAAGACTCGTAGGCGATGCAAGTCCCCCCTGGTCTCAAGGATAATTCCCACACTTATGTTTTAACACAATTTAAATATCCCAGAAAAATACAATAAAACAAGTAATTAAATAAACATTTAAAAAAAATTACTGTAGAAGAAAATGACTGTAAATAAAAACCGTAAATAAATAAATAAACAAATTTAAATTTAAATATTTAAAAACCTAACTCCAAAATCCTGTTGTTTATAACCCCAAAAATGCAATAAAAAACAAATATTAAAATAAACAAATATTTTTTGAATTGTTGTAAATAAATGAAATTGCAAATAAATAAATAAATAAAATATAAAATATAAATATTTAACCAAAACCTAACCCCAAAATCCTAATCCTGAAAAAATTAGCCAAACCTTAATAGTTAACTAAAAACCTAAACCCTGCCAAAACCTTAACCCTACCAAAACCTAGGAGCATAATATTCACCATTAATGTCCTCCCCAACAGAGTCGCTAGCTGTAGCAACCTGCCCTACAAATTTAGATTTTAGAGTCGCCACCTATTCTACCAGGGCAAATAGGAAATCCTATGCAGTTAAAAGATTCATGGTAAGATATTATATTCAGGTCAAAGGAAGGTGTTAGGCACCCTTAACCCTTTCCTAAGGTTTTTTAAGGTTTGTAGCTTAAGAGCATTGTGAGTTTTATGGCTAATAAAAATAATAGTGACATGAAAGCCAATTAGGGTTAACGGTAAGATTCGAACCTGATCAGGGTTTTGGGAAGTGGACTCGCCTTGTTGCCAAGTGCCTACGTACCTCCTTAGGGAGGATCAGAGTCTACGTAGTCCGGGGCAGGGTTGTATGCCTTAGAATTTGATATGAATGTATTTGAAGGTATTTTGAGTTACCTTATCGTAGTTTTGAAATTTGTGGTTTGCAAGGTATTTTGAATTACCTTATTGTAGTGATGAAAATTCGTAGTTTTGGTTTGATGTGTTTTAAAGTTTGGTGTACAACCCTGATTTTTAATATGCACTATTAATCACAATGATCAATAGGTTTGATCATCATAATTAATAGATTAGTAAAGTATTGCTAACAATTCTAATCGATAGATTCGATTATCACTAATAGCAAATAAGTGTATTTTAAATAAATTAATTGTTTTGGAAATTGATTATCGTTAGTTGTCGCAATCAATAGATTTGATTAAAACCACTAACGAATTAAAAGAGATTGCCAATCATCATAACCAATAGAATGGCTAAAACCTTTTAGCAAAATAAATGTATTTTAAATAAATGATTTGAACTTAATTAATTAAACAATTGATTATTACTCACTGTGATCAATTAATTTAATCGAAGCGAATAAAATTCTTATATTGTTTGGCTAAAACCTAAGTTGCTTAGAAAACCCTAATCTTAATACTTTGGCCAATGGCCAGTGGGATTGAGCAAACCCTAATACCTTGATCACATACTCCTAGGGTTTTTTATGATCCTTACCATTAAAGTTGATTAAATTAATTAAATCGAATAATCGGGAAATAATCCTAACCCCTAATTATTAGCCTAATCCTAATTTTATTATCCTAACCCTAATTGAATAAATTAATTAAATTAGACCTAATTAACTAATATTTAATCTAAATATTTAAACAATAAAATAAATAAATAAATAATATAGAAACTTGGGCAGAATCCTGTATTGCTGGCCTTTGAAGGTCTATGGTACACCTTCATCTTCCCATGCATTGGATCTGAACGTTGGCATGATCCCGTGTTGCTGAATTGAAGGCGCATGGCAAGCTTTATGAGTGAGGCGCATGGGATCTGTAGCTGCTATTTGTTGAAAAAAAATAACAATAGGGCCAGGGATCGAACCCTAGACCCTTAGGTGAAACATTAGCGTACTTGCCATTCCCACCAAACGCTTCAACTGTTAAACGAATGCAAACAAAACATATTATATGAAAATACGTTAATTAAAGGAAAAAAAGGGCGCACGATTTTGAATGGACGAGTGGCTGATTGACACGCCATCGTGTTCCTCATTTTTTCTGAAAAAACACAAAGTCCTATACCCACGGTTTTGTGTTGTTGCCATAGCCCTGCAAACATGGAAAATCTCCTACACACAATAGAAATTCGTTCTACAGCCATGGATGAGTTCCTACCGTCATCCTAAGTTCGAATATGGCCCTTTCGTTGGCCAATTTCTCCTGCAAATAAAAACCCTAATACGAAGCTTGCAAACCCTAATAATGGTGATCCTTCATACGTACGCTTGAACAAAAACTAAACCAAACAGAAACGATCACAACATCAAGGAGAACATGAATATGCAATCGATTTGTACATAGGATGCAAAAAATATAGCATTCAAATTCAAAATCAAAGAGAACAAACTGTTATTTCTGGGCATGCGTTCTTGGTGATTCAAGACCTGGTAGTGATTGGAATAGCTTCAGGAGATCCTTAGGAACGTATTTGAATCCTTAAAATGCCTTGAATTGAGACCTATCTCCAAAACCGATTCCATACTTTCCTTGAGTTTTTAAGCTTCGTATGAATGTTTCTGGGCTGCAAAACCTTGTCCAAAATCCCCCTTCTGCATTGGCACGAGTTCTCTATATATATTTGATGGAATTAGGTTAGCAATCTTTGGAAAAATCTCTTTGAATCCTTGATTGAAGTTTGAAAAGATTTGATTCCAAATCTTTCTAAAATTGGTCCTTCTAATTCCAATCTCATGCCAATAATGCCTTATACGAATTTTACATCCAATGTGTGCCATTTGATGAGTGATTCTGATTGGATCCCAAATCATAATCAAATCCTTTTATATTTTTTCCTCCAATTATTTGATTAAAATCATATTTTAATGAATACAAAATCTAATAAAATATCAAATAAAATAAATTAAACATGGGAATGGACTTAGAGATCCTTGATGGCTTTGGAAAAAAATTGGATCATAAAAAGTTAAGCCCATTTGTAAAAATACCCCTTTTGAACCACTTTTGTTTCACCTTTTGCCTTCAAAATTTCCCAACTTTGACAAGGCATATTTCCCTCAATTTTTAAGATATGGAAGAGTTCTAGGACTTTTTGGAAACCTCAGGATGTCTTCTACAATCCACTTTGGATCATATTTTTCATTTGGGGATTTTATCTTGATGATATGCCCTTTGACAAAAAACTGCTTTTGGTTGACTTTTGAAAGGGAACTATAATCTTTTGTACCATATCTCTCAAATGAGACATTTCTGGCCTTGGCTTGTGAGAGACAAAGTTGTAGAGAATTAAATTTCCTTCAAAATAGGCTTTTATTGGGAAATTTTTGATACTCCATGTGAAAGTTATGACCAGTCAAAGTTGAGTTGACTTTCTCCTATAAAAACCCTAATTTGAACCTTTTGAATTTGTTCATTTCTGAGTTTTTATTAATGAATCATGATCAACCCTTGATCAAATGATGGATATAACCTTAAATACTTGATGTTGACAAAAATTCTTGAAGTTTGACTGTATTTTGACTATAGTTGACTTTTAGGTCAAATTAGTCGACTGTGGATCCTCTGAATCATTGACTGGACAATCTTGTGATCCAAAGCTTGAAAATTTTCCTGGAGATGCTCTGAGACATATGAGATACCTCGAGGTCCATTTTAGGCCTTAGAGATTCAAACTCCTTTGATAAGATGCAAACCCTAGTCTTGGAGATCCTGGATTATGAGGAGCTTTGTCTGATAGAACCCTGAGTGCTCTTGGGTAATTGAAGAACCTTTGATTGAATATAAGAGAGCAAATTTTGGGGTATGACAGTTGCTCCTGATCAATCTTCTTATACCACAAGTAAGCTTCAACATACCGAGCTTAACACACGAAGACATCGCTTCACAAACCAAACTCAAATCTCGAAATTGTTCCAATAATTCCAATTCTCGAATCATCAACATAGACATATGCAATGATTTCCTACTCAATGCATCAGCTATCATATTTGCTTTTCCAGGATGGTAGTTCCAACCAAAATAATAATTTTTCAAAAATTCCAACCATCTTCGTTGCCTCATATTCAACTCTTTTTTATCAAACATATACTTCAAAATCTTGTGATCACTATACACATCAAATCTTGATCCAAACAAATAATGCCTCCAAAGTTTCAAAACATACACAACGGAAGCCAACTCTAAATCATGCGTTGGATAATTCCTTTCATGAACTTCAATTTTCCTAGAAGCATAAGCTACCACTTGTCGATTCTGCATCAACACACCTACACTCGAAGTCACATATCCAAGGAAACTCACTTCCTTCACTACAACTCACACTTAGAAACCTTCGCAAATAATTTCTTCTCTTTCAACACTGATAACACAATCCTAAAATGTTCAACATGACCATCCTCATTATTAGAATCCTAAATTCGGGCATTCTTTGATATTTAAGTCTCTTTTACGCAGAAGAGATCGAGATATCAATCTCTCCCCCTCCAGTTAAAAGAAACTTAAATAGGGGCATCTGTCATACCCTAATTTTTGCCCCCCCTGAGATGACATATCTTCAGGATTTTCATCAAGTCAAAGTAAGTACCTAGGACAGTCTGGCATTCAATCGAGGGTGTTCAAAGACAAGAAAATTCAGGCAAAGGATCAATCAATAGAAGGATTAGTCTCTAATACAAGCATAAGACTCAAAATCCTCATTATTACACCTATGATTGATTAAGACACCCAGTTGTCTAAGTACAGGATTACTCAGATCAACAGACTAGGGTTTGGAGCCTATCAAGGACTAAAATCAGGGATCACCTTTGGGAAACCCTAAAAAGCCCCAGGGGATCATTCAAAGACATCAATCATCTACAAATAACTCATATGACAAGATCCACTGAACATTACACCCCAATTCAAAGTCTACAGTCATTATTTTCATATGGTCGACAATTAGGGTTTTTGACCTAATTCACCAGGATGGTTGACTTTTAATCAGGGCATGGATCCAAAACTCAATACATGATTCAAGAATCTCTACTACCTCAATATAATCCATTTACATCATTCATTTGAGGAGAAGATCTTGTTTCTACACAAAAGCCCAAAAATTCACTTTGTCAGGGGAAAGTCAACTGTGAAGGATCATCATTGACTTTTAAGGTTTTTGGTCAAATGATGATTTTCAAATATCAATATCACCAATATATGGATGTCAAAGTCATTTGACCAAATAAATTCAAAGAAATTCATCAAGGAGCAAAAAGTCGGGAATTAGGGTTTTTGAAGGCATGGTGAGAACTCAAAATTTCCCCTACACAACTCAAAAAACTTCCAACATGAAAGTTGTAGATCTTGCAAAATAAAACAACATCTTACAAGGGAACTTTTTTCAAAAGATCAACCATTTATGAAGTTTTGGAAATTTTGAAGTTTAGGTCATAAACACTTAGAAATTTTTCTAAGTGTTTTAACCTAGTTTTCATCCAACTTTGGGCTCATTTTTCACAAATTTCCCAAGTGATTCTGAAGAAGACATAAACTAATGATTTGAAGTAGATGTTTAGGGCTTTCCAAATTGTGTTCAACCTTCTCCAAATTCAATTTGAGCTAGGAGTTATGCTTGTTCAAAGTTGGCCTCATGAAGTAAAATTATAGGTCATGTGCAAATTGGAACTTTGCAATTTTGTGTATTTTGCTTCACTAATGGATGCTACACGACCCATAACATGTCTGAAACAATACCATGCATTCATTTTCACCATGCCATGATAATTGAAGAAGATTCCTAAAACAAGAACATGTGATTATGTAATGATTACTTTTGAGAATTTATGGCAAATTGATGAATCACCCAAGGAATCTTCTCACCAACCAATTAGAGCTCACTTTGCATCTGAATTGTCCCCTAAGATCAGATAGAATCAATGGATAGGGGAGGTGGCTCGAAAATGCAATGATCACACTTGGATATTCTTTGAAATTTCTTCATGGCTAAGAAACCAAACTTGCTTCACTAAGCAAGCTCACTCTCCCAATCAGTACTGAGACATTTGCCTATAAATAGAGGCCTCATTCTCATTCAAAAAACACACCAAAGCAACCATATTCCTTGCTTTCTCTTTCTCTTCTCATGTTCATTGTTTTTCAAAGTTCTTTGGCAAGAAGAATCGATTTCTTCAAAACAGAGCTTATCTTTGGAAAGTGAGCATTCTAACATCTCAAGGGAGGTCATTTGAGGTGATCCAAGCACCTGGATCACTTCTGTAAGTAGAGGAACACCCTTGTTGCTCTCACTTTGGAGCATTTGCAGTTGGAGGTCCATAGAGTGATTCAGGAGGTTTCAAGTCAAGCCAATCATCCAGGCACACTCCTCAGGTCATAGTGAAGCTAACCAGATGGCTGCAGCTCATCTGTAACTCCAAATTCAACAACCTCCATGTTCACTTGAAGCTGAAATCGAGGGAGGTCCATAGAGCAATTCAGGAGGATTCAAGCTCCAATAAGCATTCAGTTAGCATCATTGAGTCTCAAGGAAGCTATTGAGATCATTCATTCAAACCCAGGTGCTCTCAATCATCCTCACGACCTCCATTTTCAGAGGTAAGTTTATGAACTTCACCTCTTTAATTTAAGCACTCACTGAGTTAAAGCTCGATTCTATCTTGTTTAGCATCATCAGAGGATTGAAAACCCTCTATCATCTTGCATTTATTCATCTTGTTTGTCATTTAATTTCAAATTTAGGGTTTATATGTTCTTAGAGTTTTCTGAGAAATTAGGTAGCTATAGTTCATATAAATAAATGTTAGTTACATATCTGGATTCGTGAGGAAATTTAGAACAAGATTGATGTTTACATCATGTCATTTAGTTGAGAAACCAGAGAGTTAGGATTTTGAAAATCTTTGAGCTCGAGGAAGAAGATGACTATGGCCATGGCGCGCAAAATTTGAATCTGGGGCCAAAGTTTATTTTATTTTGAATGGTATGCGTTCCTTAAACGACTGAACAAACTTGCCCTAGTGGCCTCCCATACGCCCTTAGTCTCATCATGCCTCAAGTCTGGGGTTCGAATCCCCCTCGCCCCAGACTTTTTGATTCTTTTATTTTTCAATGATTTACTAGTTGTTTTGAAACATAACCAAATGAATGCAAGTTACTATCACCACACGCGCGTTGGCTCAGTGGTGTTTGTTTTGAGTGTGTGACCTAGAGGGCGTGGGTTCAAACCCTCCAAGG
Source organism: Vicia villosa (assembly GCF_029867415.1). Lineage (NCBI taxonomy): Eukaryota > Viridiplantae > Streptophyta > Magnoliopsida > Fabales > Fabaceae > Vicia > Vicia villosa. The sequence goes on from NW_026705912.1 coordinate 313,346, forward strand.
GCCAAAACTATTTTTTTTAACACACAATTTCTTTCATTTTCTCACAAACTTCACATATTTATTTAACCTATCAAATTAATTTATTTCCACTTCATTTTTCACACACTTATCATTTAATATACCTATTTTGTGAATAATAAAAAAAATCATAAAAATATTATTTATTTCATATATTTTTTATTAGGTTTAAAATAGTATGTTTTAAGTGTTTTCTTAAATACTTTAAATACATATATTCACTTTGTTTTAACCTAATCATTTTGTAAATAAAGTTTATGATAAAACCCTAATTGTTTAGGTCCTAATTAAGTAAAAATCTTTATTTTTACTTTGATTAAGTTGACTTTTGTCAATATTCAAAACTGTTTTCAATCTCTAATTAAACGGATGATTAAGGTTTTCAAACAACAAAACCTTGTATCATTCCAAATCATTTCCAAATTGCTTTTACACCAGTACTGTAAAGTACTGGGCCTCTAATAGAGTGTAAGTCCCAAAAACCTTCTCTTCTTAGCTTGTTTTCAAAACTGTATTTTCAAAATCTTCTTTCTGTTTTCAAAACATTCTTCTGGTATTTGAAGGGCATTATTCCCGGTGAAACTCTTCAGATACCTATGTGACCTTTGTCCATCTTCACTTCTTCTGTTTTCAAAAACCATTAACTGTTTATCATATATATATTCAACTGTTATCCATCAATTACTGGTAAGGCTCTGTACATACTTCTTCAATGGCCTCCACTCCATCCAGGTTAGGCTTTACAAGCTTTCAATTTACAGTCTTTATTTAAATTACTGTCAAATATAAACTGTGCATATATATTAGTTTAGAACTACGTTTGAGTATAAACCTTAGGACAGTTAAACTATATATATATATTATAGGAATATGGCCTAGGATTGAGAATGTCTTCCCGGTGAAGGCTCTTTCCTAATTAAAGATCTGTAGTTCAAACCCCCAAGATGAATTATTCCCGGTGAAACATCTTGGTAAAAACCTTAGAATCCAAATAATAGGACACATCCACCCAAAGAGGAATTATTCCCGGTGAAACCTCTTACCCATTTGCTTAGAGCCAAAATAAGTTCAAAACTACATAGCTTTCTCTTGTGCTATAACAAGGACCCTCGATTAGCCTCCTCTTGGGCTTTGTACAAGGACCCACAGGCTTCTTAAAAGCATTTCCAGCTTCCTCTTGAGCTTGTATACAAGGACCCATCAGGTTTCTTATAAACATAGGAACAGGTCTTTAGTCACCTTTTAGCCTACCCTGGTGAGTTTCTTCCAATTAAAACCAGACTTTAAACAAGCTAAGTTTGTCTCAATTTTGCATTGAGTACACCTTTTGGAATGAGAGACATGGACAGTCTCTGTCACCCTTATCTTCATCAATCTTCCTTAGCAGAGTCTAGGATCCATGTTTGATCATCCTCAGCATGTGTCAGCCTTCATCTTGGGCTTTAAACAAGAAGTCTCCATTAGATAATCTTTCTGCCAATCATTTCAATAAAATCCCTGGAAAGGGTTAGCTTCCACACATTCTTTCATTTTTAATATAAATCCCTGGAAAGGGTTAGCTTCCACACATTCTTTCATTTTTAATATAAACCCCTGGAAAGGGTTAGCCTCCAAAGTCAATTTAAAATCAATCCATATTTCAATCACAAAATCCCTGGAAAGGGTTAGCTTCCACATATTCTTTCATTTTTAATATAAACCCCTGGAAAGGGTTAGCCTCCAAAGTCAATTATTAAAAGTCAATTAATAAAGATTCATTTCTCTTAGGAGATAATTTCCCCAAAAGAGTCAAAACCCCTGGAAAGGGTCAGCCTCCAAAAAACATGATAAAGTCAGTCTTTTAACAGACAAATTCACCAGCTGAGTCAAAATCCCTGGAAAGGGTTAGCTTCCAAAGAAAAACAGTCTTTTAATAAATAAAACCTCCTCGGTAGAGTCAAAACCAACAAAAATAGTTAGCCTCAACCTTGGGCTTCATACAAGGCACCCAAACAATAAAACTCCCCTGTTAAGAGTCAGCCTCAACCTTGGGCATTGTACAAGGCAGATAATAGAGTCCCCCCAGTGAGTCCTTCATCATTCAGTAGCTACAACCTTGGGCTTTGTACAAGGCAGATAAACCATACTTTCATGTGTCAAAGATTCCTAACACCTAGGATCTTTTCCCCATAGAGTCATCCATACTCAGTTTATTTAAGAGTCTGCCACAACCTTGGGCTTTGTACAAGGCAGAAAATAATGTTTTCCCTAGCTAGAGTCAGCCACAACCTTGGGCTTTGTACAAGGCACATAAAATAGAGTCATTCATTCAATTATCCTCAACAGTTAGCCACAACCTTGGGCTTTGTACAAGGCACATAGATAGAGTCTCCCTAAGTAGAGTCAGCCTCAATTCTGGGCTTTGTACAGAACACAAAAATACCCTGTAATTAATCCCCAGTGGAGTCATCTCCCAGAGTCAATAATATTAATTAATCAATCAAAAAGCCTCAAGCTTGGGCCTCATACAAGCCAGCTAAAGTCAAATCTTTTATACAGTAGATAGACATAGCTTATCTCTATAAAGAGATATTTTTACTACTCTACCACATTCAAACAAACAAACATTTCATTTCAATTTTAATCAAGTCTCCCATTTAGGATTTTGAAAGGCATGAGCTGGCAGTAAAACCCAGACATGTGGTAACTTTCCCTAATTTGGATGAGCATCTTTCTTTCATTTAAGAGGCATTTGACTGGTATACTTGCACATACACAAGTAAGGTCCCCCTCTTGAATGAAATGAATTCAGTTATTCTGTCACTCCTTTAAATGTTTGTGGTAGAATAGTACAAATACCTCTCTGTAAAGATGATTCCATGTCTCTTTACTGTAAACAGAGATTTAATTCCAAGCTTCAACCTTGAGCTTTAAGCAAGGCACCAAAAATAATTAATTTCCCTAGTTAGTTCCCCGAACTACATTAAGCTCTGACTTCCACTAGGGATATGTAGGCATGAGGTTCACAAGGAATCTCAGCGAGCTAATAAAATACCAAAAATAGTCAGTCTGTCTATCTGTCTGTCTTTCTTTAATCAATTCAATTCTCTCTCCTAACACAAAGGAGAAACTTTCCCAATCATTAGCAGCAAACACAATCACAATGACACAGAGAAGGTTCCTGTAGAGTACTACAGATATGTAGGGTGTTTAAACACTTCCCTATGTATAACCGACCTCCCGGACTCCAGAATTTCTAGTCTAGGTGAAATCCCCACACTTAGCAAACTCCTAGGGTTTAGTTGAGATCTTTTTTTCCCTTTCCTACTCGTAGGACCAATAAGAAAGTTCGTGTGATATCGTAGGAAGAACTGAAACAAAATTCATCCCACCACGGGCGCATTCTCCTTCCAAATTTCACGTGAAGGGTTTAGCGTGCCGTCCTCCCAAGTGAAACGGGGAGGTAAAGAAAACGACCACCACATCTATCTCGTCCTATACGATTTTGTCTCCTATCAACAATAGATTAAGGGTGATAAGTTCCCTAATTTGTTAATAGTAGCCGACAACTATGATGGAACATAAACCTCCATTACTAAACTATAATAGTGTTCCTTCAGAACTTGTACTCAAAATTACCTAAAGAAAAAAGGCTTAAAATTTCCCTTACGATTGCAATTACTCGATTTAACTCCAAACAATTCATGCCAAGTTTCTCATCAAATTGATCTAACAAAAACAACTAAACCAATTCCAAAATCTCTACCAAGATACTCCACCGAAAAATCAAACACACAAAAGAAGTAAACACAGTTTCCTAGCAGGTATCAATAACCAGACTTCTACGAATATCACATAACACAAGATTCAATCTCTTAGCACAATCCAAAGAAATGAAATAATGCATTGCACTAGTATCAATAATAGCAATCAAAGGTGTACCATTAACAAAACACGTACCTCGAATTAGCCTATCCTTAGCAGTGTTCTCAGCATCAGACAACGCAAACACTTTTCCCTTTGCTTTCTCCTTCTTCGGTTTGTCACACTTGGTAATAATGCGACCTTGCTCCCCACAACTGTAACAAGTCACACTCGAACCAACTCCATATTTGTTTGCCTTATGACCAATCTTGCCACACTTGAAACATGTCACAGAATTCTTGTTGCATTCATTAACACGATGTCCTTCGACCCTACACTTGAAGCACTTAATCGGAGTAGAAGCTCCCCCCCACTTGAATTCTTTTTAGTAAAAATGTATGCTTCTTCTTATTATCATACGGTTTCCCACGGTATTGTCCTTTTCCTCGTTTCAACTCCAGAAATCTCACTTCTTTCTTTCCACGCACATCTTGTGGAAAATAGTTTTCCAAAAATGCATCACAGAAAAGAGTCAAAGTGACTTCAATACCTTCCTCATCAAATCTGTGCATAGCATTACTCCACCAATCCTCAGCTCCTTTCGTCATCATGTGAGTACCAAACCGTACCTTCTGAACATCAGTACAATTCATAACTTGAAAGATCTTCTCTATTTCTATCATCCACGCTTGTTCTTTGTCCGGTCCATACTCTCCTTCAAAGATCGACAGATTGTACCTTCGGAAGTCTCCAAAAGCATGAAACTCATCCTTTCCTCCAACCCCAACACTCTTGTGTGGCGCTTGTCCAATCGCACCAGCCCACCTCGTTACTGCATCGACATTAATGTCACCATTCCTCCCTGCAACCATTGTCCTAAGACATCCCAACAACCAAAATAGACAAAACAGTATTGATCGTGTCAGATACATAAATCTAATACAACGGAAATAAGGACATTAACGACTTTGACCAACTGGTCGACCATGTTCTGATACCACTAATGTAACACCCCTTTTCTAACCCCAAATTATAATATACAATTCAAAGAGTAATCATGCATAAAGGAAAAAGGGCGCTACATGTTGATTTCCACAAAATGAAAATCCCAAAATAACATACAACATTCATAATATGCATCAATCATATTGTAACACAAATTGAAAATCTCATGCTTTCATATATTATGCGTAAAAGCTTGCGGAAAACAATAGATTTGCTATCAAAAGTTTCAATGAATATATCCCATACTATATTCATCTACCAAATTCAATTAACATCTCCAAACATGCTAGTTGAAATTCACAATCTAGGCTACATAGCCTTTAAACAACATATCTAAAATATCAAACTAAACATAGAAAATAGAAATATCCAAATATAAGCATAAGTCAATACAAAATCCCCCCGAGTGTTACATGACCAGAGCATATGAGTCGCTACCTAATCAAATAACAAACTCAGGAGCTCCTCGGCTAAGTCCATGGACAAACTACTACTCGTCTGAACCTGCACGTTACCAACAAAGAACAACATTCAAACAGAAGGGTGAGAATTCAAATTATTATAGAATACATAATAATGGGAAATGCAAAATAAAGAAGCATACATTTCACAATTCATCACTCTTCTTAAAATAGACAATTCATATACCATATATCAATCATCATACAAAGCAATCTCATAGATACAAAAAACAATCACATAGCACACAATGTGACTCGAATGTATGAATGTGACTCAATGCATGTGGTACCATGTGAACCCAAAGTTTCACCGCTTTCCAACTCAATATCTAGAATCCAAGCGACGCTTCCGATCCAGACCATATCAAAGTCGATACGCCTATCTCCAATTAAGGATCACGTCTTCTACGCATATTTCCATTCAAGGATCAACGTCTCTTACCATGTGAACCCAAGTTTCATAGCTTCCACCATAAAGCCGACCATGCTATGAATGTATGTAAATATACCAATATTATATGCAATTAAGATTATCTCATCAATCTTAACTTACTACATACCACAATAATCCAACTCTATGAGTTATCAGCCAATTGTACCCAACATTCACAATAAAATTAACAATTACAACAAATTACTACTACCATCATATATCCAATCACAATTATCATGAATATATTACCACACATCATACCAACAATTGTTACTCTCCACATACCAAAAACCTAACGCACACAAGACAATTACATGTTATTCCACATAACATCATCATAATTAATAAATAAAATCTAATCAATCCTATTCTATCATATAAAACATCACAATAGCTTCCTAACGCTTCAAACGGCGCATGAAAAGGAGTTACAGATCAAAAGTTATGATCATTTGAATTTTCACAAAATATGGCATTTTCTTCCGGCGGAAGAAATCTTTCGCCCGACGCTCCAAGGCAGTAGCATGACCAAAAAAAATCTCACTCGCCCGATGCTCTCCCGGCGCTCGCTCATCCCGTGCCCGCCCGGCGGATGACACTAGACAACAAAATTCTCTGCGTTTTCAGCACTTTCAACACCAACTCAAATATGATTTTTACCAACCAAAACTCATCCAAACCATAATTTAACACACATAAAAGGTTCCTAAATATGTTTCTAATCACGGGTTCACATACAAACATCATCAAACATGATTAGTAGCACAAATCTCATGAATTCAACATAACCCTAACATTCTCCAAATCTATGAAATTGAGAGAATAAGAGATTATACACATAGCATTTTTACACACAACATTACCCAATTATATAACCTATATTAACTTGGATTCTAACCCTTACCTCTAGTGAATCTCCTCCAATCTTCAAGAAATCTCACAAATCCTCTTCTCTCTTCTACTCTTTTCTATTCCTCTTGCCAAAGTTATGAGAAATGAAATGACCTAACTCTTACTATCTCTTCTCTCTAATTTGGGCTTAACTAAGTTATTACCTAACACCTTATTTTACTAATTTGGCCCCATAACTTATTATTTTATTAATAGCTCTATTCATCAAATAACATAAATACACATATATTCAAACATTTGAATAATCAAAAGGCCACATAATAATTAATTTAAACAAATAATTATCAAAACACCAAATAATGCTAATTAAATAAATATATAATAAAATTAGGATGTTACATTATGACTAGGTGATGAGGTGCAGGCGTGGGTAAGTATGCGTATAAGATGAATGTATTGTATTGGTATATGTATGGTTGATTAATTGTATACAACTACTATATCTATTCCTTATGTCTTACATAATAATTATGAAATACTCACCCTTTCTATTTGAATGTTACCTCCACGCGGGTAACACGTAGGTAATCAGGAGTAGTCCGTTGAAGTTGAGGATAGCCTCATGGCGTCCTTTTATCGTTGATTAGATTAAAGGGAGTCTTGTTCTGATACGTAACATCGGGGATGGGTCGTTGTGTTTAAAACTATGATGTTCACTTTGATTATTTTAGTTTGATTTACCTTTTGATGTCGATGCCATGTGTACAATCCTATTTTTATTAGATATTTATTTAACTAGGATTATTTTATATTTTGATAATTCTATGTTTTATTTAATTATTATTTGGGTGATAATTATTTAATTATATGCTAATGTGTTAATTGAGCTAATTTAGTAAATGGTAGAAATATAGTAAATTAGCTAATGGGCCTAATTGAGTTAGAAATGATAGGTGGATGAGTTAAGCCCAATAAACAATTAAGAGCTAATAGAGAAATTTGTGAGATAACCTAGATTTAGAAAAGAGAAAAGATAGAAAGAAGAGAAAGAGGCAAGAGAAGAACAAAGAAGGAATTTATAGAATTTCATCAAGAGGGTGAATTTGAACTAGAGATAAGGGCTAGAATCCAAATTGCTATAGATTATATGATTGGGTAATGTATGTGTTTGTGTGATTCTCTTCAATCTTTGCAATTTCATGAAAACATAGAAAAGTTAGGTTTTATGCTAATATCTATGGATTTGAATGATTAAACATGATTTTTATGATGAATGTTGTTGAATAATGACGAATATTAGTTGTATTTGCTGTTTATTTGTGACAAGAAGTGATTCGGTGTAGTGGAGTGTGATTTTCGAAGTTCTGAGTTTGCTTGTTTTTTTCCTGCAAAATCGCAGTTTCGCTAAGCGGCCTTGGCCCGCTAAGCGGATGCTGTTTGTTTTTGAAAAAATTAAGTGAGCTCTCTAAGTAGACCTAGCCCGCTAAGTGGAACTCACATTTTGGTTCGCTTCTGGATTTAGTTTGTAGAAGCGCGCTTCAAGATGGGTTGTTGAATTTTTATTTTCATAAGCCCGCTGGAAGGTCGCTAAGCGGACCCTGCTGTATGGAACTTTTTCCAAACTTTGAAATGTTGTATCTTTTGATCCGTAACTCCTTTTTACGTGCCGTTTGAAACATATTGAAGCTAATATGATTTTCTATATGATAGAATAGGATTGGTTGACACTTGTTTAATTAATTATGATGTTAATTGAGAATAACATGTGATTATGAATGTATGTTATGGATGAATTGTTTATGATCAATGTTCATAAATGTATTATGTGATATGATAATCATGAATTATGTGATTGATTGCTAAATGCTAATTGGTGTTTTAGATTTGGATTGAATGTAATGTTGTGTAATATTGTGCAAAGTGGTGAAGATGTGATTGTGTAGTTTAAGAGATAGAGAGATCATTTTAAATGCATGAGTCTTGTTTTGTTGCACACATACACAAGCATGAGTCTTTGAAAGTGACAGTGTTGGGTAATCTCGCGAAGGTTATTTACTTGTCCCAAATCTAAGGCCGAGTAGGATTTGAAAGCTTAACGCTGAATAGAGCTTTGAGGTGGTTATCTAGTCTATAGAGAATGAAAATTGGCTTGCCAAAAATGATAACATTGGGATCCACATGAATTTTGCATAGAGTCGCATTTGAGCCACACGTGTCGGTGTGAATTGCGTTTTGTGTGATTTTGCAATATGATTGGTGTGGATTAATTATGTGATAAGTGATGCATATATATATATATATATATATATATATATATATATATATATAGAATTTTGTGAAGTGATAATTGTATACTTGATGGCATTTCATTATTGGATTACAAATGTTGAATTGGTAATTAGATATGATTACTTGAATGATGGAACTTGGTTGTTTAATGATAAAACATGTTAATTTTGATGTATGGTTATAAAAGCATGTTTTTATGAAGAGTGATGGATTGTGAAATGTATGCTGTTTATATTGTGCATTTCTCATTATTATGTTTTCTATAATAATTTGAATTTTCACCCTTCTGTTTGAATATTACCCTTTGCTGGTAACGTGCAGGTTCTGACGAGTAGTTGCTTGTTTGTGGCTTAGCCGAAGAGCTCCGAGTTTTTTTATTTGATTAGGTAGCGAGTCATATGCTCTGGTCATGTAACACTTGGGGGGGATTTTGTTGACTTATGCTTGTGTTTTGAACATTGCTATCTTTATGTTTTGTTGAATATTTTGGATGTATGTGTTAACATTTGGATATGTTGTTTTAAAGGCCATGTAGCCTAGATTTGTGAATTCAAGTAGCATGATTGTTAATGTTATTTTGAATTGGTATATGAATATAGTATGAGACATATTCATTGAATTTATGTGATAGCAATTCTTTTGTTTTCCGCAAGCGTTTATGCATAGTGTATGGAAGCATGAGATTCACATTATTGTGTTACAATATGATCTTTGCATATTATGAATGTTTATATTTGGTTTGGAATTTTCATTTTATGGAAATCAACATGTAGCGCCCTTTTTCCTTTATGCATGCTTATTATGTGAATTGTATGTTATAATTTGGAGTTAGAAAAGGGGTGTTACACCTTGAGTTATAACTCATGAATCATGAAGTTTAAATTGATGTTTTATGAAGACTATTTGAAATTCTGGTATGACCGACACGATGTCATTCCCAATATCAAGACATCTGATCTGTTATTAATGTAGCAGAGGCAGAATAGAAAGATCCCCCAACTTTTAATTACCCCTAAACAGGAGTCAATGATACCTAGGATCACATATGTTCAGTCAACATAACCAGATTGTAAAGTTTATATGGTTCTGTAAAGGAACAGCTAACACTTCTGAACCTAATGTTATAAATGATGTCATAACATCCATGACTGAACAAACAAAACAATGCAGAAGATAAATACCACAGTTAATTGTTAACCCAGTTCGGTCTAACTACCTACTCTGGGGGCTACCAAGCCAAGAAGAAGATTTCACTATCAGTAGTACTATTTTATGTAAACAACCTCAGGTTTACAGATAAACAACCTCTGGTTTACCTAGTCACTACCCAATGCAACCTTTATCTTAGACATACATCCAAGACAAGAGAACCTATGCTCACTCCCTAGGGATACCTAACTGTTACAACCCTGCAACAACTATTTACACAATTAACAATGAACAATAACTTGATCTTGCTTCACAGCTTCAATCAAGAATACAATACTCAACTCTTACCTACAGGTTTTGAGTGAGAACAATCACTTCTCTTACCTACAAGTTTCGAGAAGGACATGGCAGCTATCCCACAACCTGGGTGGTCTACCTATAGAAAACCTAATGAATACATCTTTTCTAAACAAGGTTTTCTATATAACACTAGGTTACAAAGATTTCTATTTATAACCTATTCCCAATAGGACTTGGGCTTACAAATCGCAGCACTCCTTGCTGTTACAAATCTGCAGAAATCTTCTGCTACAATCAAGGTCTTTTTAATCATGAGTTTCCTAATTTATCTCCTAAATTAGAAACTGCCGAATCTTCAATCTATTGATCTGATTCTTCCTGAATCTTCAATCTTCTGATTTGATTCTTTAATATTCTTTTGACTTTTAAATTTGCGCCACATAGGATTACAAAATATTCCACGAATATCCTGTATTTGTTGAGTAACAAACTGAATCTTCCTTCCAGTTCTGCAGGCGCAATGTCATGAGTTGATGTAATGACATTCCATATAACATCTTGCTTGTACCTGTTTTGTTCTTTTTATATTTGCAAGATTACACTTGTATTATGTTTTACTGTTATTATGTTTTAGCCAAACATATATGCCAATCAGCCAATAAAAGCACTAACACTATTTTAAAGATGTGGATTCCGCTGCGAGATAATATCCTTTGATTTATGATGATGAATGAGATATAGTTTTGAAATGACATTGATACAACCCGTGTTACGAAGAATGACTAGTTACGGTGATGTTTATTAGACGATGTGACACCCTTGTGGGTAATTTTATTTCATGTTAATTCGTAATATATTGTGAATATTCTTGTTGGGTTAGAAGGGTGTTACGTTAGGGATATGGAAAGTTTTAGTAAAGCTCTTTTAATGAAATGAGAATGGAGAATAGTAAAGGATTAAAAAGTTGTATGGAGAAATCTGATCAATTATAGACACATAAATCTTTTGGCGAAGATGTTTGTTAATGATAAAAGGGCTATATCTACCAATGATTTGATTTGGCGGTGAGATTTAATGTTGATCAATGATTGCGAAGGCTTCCTTGGATTATCATTTTCTGACTTGGTTTCTTACAGGTTATATAAAAGTGATGCTATTTCATTCTAGTTTAGTAGATGGCTGGGAGAACAAGGATTGGCTGAAGCATATTTGGAGTTGTATGCTCTAGCTAGAAAAAAATTCCTAACTGTGGCAGACGCGGGGGTTTGGAAAGACGTTATGTGGAGGTGGTGTTTGGAGGATCTGCATAATTAGGAACTGTTGGCCAGAAGCGGTTGGCGGAGGAATTAATGTTGTTAGTGCAGGAAGCAGAATTATCGCAGTAGGAGGAAAACGAATTCATTTGGGATGCGGCGGAGGAAGAAGGTTTTTAATATAAAAGGTGCTTGAAGGCATTCAGGAATAAGGAGAGTCAGCCGGCTATGGATGAAGGCTTTAATAAAGCATTACAATGGTTATGGAATCTGGGTGTCCCTTTGAACATTGGGATTTTTGGTTGGAGGTTTCTTTTGGACAAATTGTCGATTCGGGAACAACTTTTCCACAGGAACATTATAAGGAATGTGCAGGAACTTAAATGTCTTTTTGTGAAGCTGAAGATGAGTCTTCATGTCATTTATTTGATAGGTGTTCTGTAACTAGTAGCATATGGAATAAGGTTAGCATGTGGATAAGTTGTATCAAGGAGATGATGAGATGAGATTTTACTGGATGAATTTTGAAAAAATTTAGGATAAAGATGAAAGATTAACAATACGATTGATTTGGATGGCGGTTGCGTGGAAGATTTGATTGGCTAGAAACGACATAATGTTTAATGGAAAACGGTTCTTCTTTGATGATTGTTATTCAGCCATAGTTACCACATCGTGGAAGTGGTTCATAATTTTTAATAGTTCCTCTGTATCGTGTTATTTTCATTTCTGTAACGCCTTACCTCTGAGTTGTAATAAGAGGTAGTGGTTGTCTTGTCGGTTTTTCTGATTAAGAGTACTTCTTGTATTCGCTCGTCGTTTTTTAATGAAGCATTAATTATTAAAATAATATGATTATTATATTAGTGATTACATGTATTATAAATATATTTATTATTATTCTTTGTTATAAAGATAAACATTTTTTTATGTGTTGAAAATATTATTATTTATTCATATGCTTTAACTGTAAAAAAAACTGTTAAAATATATTTAATATAGCCCCACAAATTGTATGCATTTTCTATTAATAATATAATTATTGTTAAAATAAATATAGCCCCACAAAAATGTGAGCAATTCTAAAAAATCATGCATCAGTTATTTTTGTTTATATTGTAATTTAGGTATATCAAGAAGTAAGTTAAAAAATGAAAATTATTTTAATGAATTTTTAGTTCAAAAAATTATAAATTGAAGAGTGTTTTAATAAATTTATAATCTTACATTTCTTATTATTTTTATCATGAAAAACTCAAAATTAATTCACTATAAATCTATAATATAAGAAAACTCTATCTTTTTGAAGAGTTCCTCTCATGCTGCCAAGTGGCTTATTCTGAGAGTAGGAAATGTTGCTTATGGATGTGCCACGTATACTGTTCATTTATGAAGTTATGTTATTCCATCTTCCACTATAAATGTGTTACATAATTAGCATTTGTGTGCTTCTGTCCATGCATCTTCCATTATGCATAATTATGTGTTACATAATTAACATAACGAGGACTTTATCTTCTTCTGTCCATTCACCTTCTGCATTAGTTATGTAATGAAGAGTTTGTAACTGCTACATTATACATAATGATTGTGTTATTTATAGCATTTGTGGCTTCCACTTTTCGGTAGTATCAGACCATTTTTACTTTGCTGCTTGTGCTAAATGGCTGTAAGATATGGCGAGACCATTGGTGAAAATATGTGACATCAAGATAGCAAAGAACTTTGGAAAGTTTCTGTTCGAGTGCACCACAAACGGAACGTTGTTTCGAACAAGAGGGAGCATTTTGAGATGATTTGATGAGTTTTTTTTTCTTATATTCTATTATTTTGGTCTTATGTTATTTAGATACGAGGGTGGAATGAGATCAAGCAACATCAGAACAAACCAACAGACATATTGGTTTGGTTTTCTACATTAATGTACTTTGATAGTGTTTTCATCAAAACTCATCTGAACAAGGGAAAACTGCCATCAGTGTTTTTAAATCATTAGTTTTATTTGATTTCTGCCATTTTTGTAAGTACAATTGTATAGTACGAGTACGTAAGAAGTAGAAGTTAATACAAATGTAAGTACAATTTTTGTAATCAGAGTGCAATTAATTTTTGTAATAGGTTGAAAAGAGAATAGATAAATTATACAGTGATAAATGTGATGATTGTATGTGTTTCACGTGGTTTGTTTGTTACTGTTTTGGTTTTAATGAGCTTTCATTTTCATTTTTTTATGCTGTTTTGATCTTATTGTTGAAGGGTTCCATTGATTTTCTACCTTAGAAATGATTCCACTTTTACAAATCTGGTCTTTCCAACTTTACTTTTGAACCGTTCTTCCAGTTAATCTGGAATTATAAGTCTCATCTTTTCAACTTTACTGTTGAACGGTTCTTCTGGAATTATAAATCTGTCTTTTCAACTTTACTGTTGAACGTACTTCCCGTTCTTCTTGAATTGCGGTGATTTTGGGTCTCAGTTTTTGTTGATATATTTTTTTAATAGAATTTAAAGAAGAAGAAAAACTAAGAGTAAAAGAATAAATAAAATTTAATCCATTATATCTAATGAATTTTGATTTGTTTTATTATTTCTATATATGTTATAGATCAAAAAGTGAGCATAATCACTATTTGATCATTAATAAACTATATATTTAATTAATTTCAAAATATTTATTTATAAAATTTTTAACCTAAATAAATTATATTGGATTTTAAATAAATAAAATGAAAAATATTCTCTACAAAATCCAAATAAAAAATAAGAAAAGTGAAAATAAGAAAAATAAACGGAAAAAGAGGTATTGTTTTTATGTTATTATTCAAGTCATTTAAATTATAAAGAAGATAGACATAAAATATAATTTTTTGTTTCTGTTGAGTTGAGAATTCAATTTGTAAAGTAATTAGTATTGCTACATTAAAGTCTAAAATGGATAAATATTTATAAATTAAGTAAATATATATTACAATAACTTAAGGAAAAAATATAATAAAAAAATATAATAATGATTAAAATAAGAGAAAAATAGAATGTAATGATAATTATTGATCTAAATATGAAAAAAAATGTTATTATTGAAATCTATGTCATTGAATAATGATTTAATAAATAGGTACTACTTATCTAAATACGAGAAAAATATTAAAATTGTCATGGTGAGGATATCCGATAGAGCAAAGATACAATGAAATCTTGGACGGGCTAATGAAGGGGAAACACAACATATTTTTATGAGTGGATGGAGATAAGATTGCAAATAACTTGCTATGATGTGTTATATTTTGATGAACAACTAATTATAAAATTTTAATTTTTATGTGTATTATTTAATAGTTATAAGATTTATTTTTATACTAAAAAATAATTTATTTTTAATATAATTATCCATATAGGTCTATTAATTTTTATATATTTAGCATTTTGTTAATGTAATAGTGTTATTAGACAACAAAATCGACAAAACAATAATATAATATGCATTTGATTTGTTTCCTTTTTTATTCTTTTTATTTTAAATGCTAATAAATTTTTTATTTTTTAATATTTTCTAATATCTACGATATATTTCATTTTTCTATTTTAAAAATATTAAATGTTACATTCAATTAAAAATAAATAATAAAACATTATATAAAAAATGATTTTATATAAAAAAACTAAATATAGACAATGTTATTTTTATAAACGGGGAACAAATGTTTTTATAAAAATAGTGATCCAGATATTATTTATATACAAAAAAAACTTATAGGCACGTGTTTTGTTATTCAGCTAACATTTCAACTTCTATATAATGCTTATTTATATATAATCTAATTTTTTTTTAAAATAACCATATTAGTTATAAAATAAAAAATTAACATATTAGTTATAAAAAAAATTAGTTACAATTATTTAAATTAATAATCATAAATATTACTCTAATTTTTATTTTATATTTCTTAATATGTATTTATATTATATTATTTAAACTATATAAATATGATATATTAAGAGTCATAAACACTTATTTATTTGATTCTCCCCGCCTTTTTTAGACATAACACCTATTTTTTACCCCGCTTAATTTTTTGGCAATGAAAATCAAGTTTAAAATTCATCAAGTTATACCTCATAATTTTTAATAAATATTTCATTTTGAGGAAAGGAAAAGTCAATCATATTAATTTTAATCAATTGTTGTTTTACATAATTAATTCTAATCAATCATATTAAATAATTGACATAATTTTTTAAGGAAACATTTATCAATTAATAACATTAAATTATAGAATTAAATATATTTTTAATCTTCTAAATATACAAATTGAATTAATATTATCTTCAATTTTCAAAAATATTAAATTACTCAATTAATTTTAAACAGTTATAGTAAATATTTATTTTTAGTAAATAGTTATTTCTCTACAATACTATTCAACTCATACACAACTTACCTTATGTTTTTTTTATTAGTGTTGTTTAGTGACGAGTATAAAGTATAGTATTATTTTGTTTCGTTTAGTTTTTGATATGATTATAAAGTATAGTATTGTGATCTATAATAAATACATAAATAATGTATGAATTAAATAATATCAAAATTATATGATAATATAAAATATTTTTAATTATTTTATTATCATTAATCATTGAATATTAAGGACAACATAACATTACTTATAAAAATACTGAGAATAATAACGGAAACATGAAGTTACTGATCAAAATATTGAATAATAACGGAAACATGAATTTACTAATAACGGGAACATAGAGTTACTGATAAAAATATTGAATATTAACAGGAATATGAAGTTAGTGATCAAAATATAAATATTAGCGGAAACATGAAGTTATCGGTAAAAATATTGTATATTAATGGAAACATGAAGTTATTGATCAAACTATTGAACATTAACGGGAACATGGAGTTATCAATTAAAATATTAAATATTAACGGGAAGCAATGTTAATACGTTGAAAGTAAATGTGACTAAGTTTATATTGCATTGGACAATCGATATTGTATATTCTTTATTGATCGTTCCAATTTTTATTGCATATTAATAAAATAACAATTCATTATTCTATTCTTTATCAATTTCATTTTTAATTTTATTATATATCTTTGCTGAACGAATTGTATCATAATAATAATTACATCAATTTCTTTAAAAAAAATATAATATTGAACAAAATAAGCAAGAACATGAAGTTATTAATCAAAATATTGAATATTAACGGGAACATGAAGTTACTGAATAAAATATTGAATATTAACGGGAACATGAAGTTACTGATCGAAACATTGAACATTAACGGCAATATGAAGTTACTGATCAAAATATTGAATATTAAAACAAATGAGCGTACCATACTGGTCCCCGTGCGAATGCACGAATATCCCGTTAATATTTAAAATATTGAATATTAACGGAAGCACGGAGTTATTGATTAAAATATTGAATATTAACGGAAGACAAAGTTACTTATCAAAATTTTTAATATAATCGAAAACATTAAGTTACTGATCCAAATTTTGAATATTAACGGGAACACAAAGTTATTGATCAAAATAATAAATATTAACGGGAACACGGAGTTATTGACAAAATATTGAATATTAACGAGAACACGAAGTTAGTGATAATTGTTTTAAATATAAACGGAATATGAAGTTACTGATAAATTTTTTCAATATTAACGGCAACAAATTTGGAATATTAACGGGAACACGAAGTTATTGATCAAAATAATGAATATTAACGGGAACACGGAGTTACTGATCAAAATAAAGAATATTAACGGGAACATGAAGTTACTGATAAAAATATTGAATATTAACGGGAACAAGTTTGGAACATTAACGGGAATACGAAGTTACTGATCAAAATAATGAATATTAGCGGGAACATGAAGATAGTGATCAAAATATTGAATATTAACAGGAACATGAAGTTACTCAATAAAATATTTAATATTAACGAGAACATGAATTACTGATAAACATATTAAATATTTACGGAAACATGAAGTTAATGATCGAAATATTGAATATTAACGAAAAATAATTTTTATTCATGAAAATATCCCAAACTTTGCCCCAACCTATTAAAAATAAATTTCTATATTTTACACATCTGGTTTTATGACATTTACCTCTAGAATTGTAACACCCCATACATAACTGACTAGTATATTATGCATGAAACGTTAAAATTGATATTGAGTACATACAACAGCTATGGATACAAGATGATCCATTTAGAATACAACATGAAATAATAATAATAGTTACAAAACATGTGTCTTCAATGGATCTTGCACAGCGGAATGTCAAAACCAACGAGGTCTTCGAGCCAACACCACTTCCAAGTCTTCAGTCCAAACCTGTTACTGACCAAACGCTACTAACTGCACCTGAAAAAATATAAGTTGATTGGGGTGAGATTACTAAATCTCAGTGAGTCCTCCTATCCTATGGGTCCTCTCGGTTCTACAGGGTACATGCATCAACAGAACCGAATCCACCATTGATCCGGGGTTTCTCCTCACATCCGGTACAAGTACGGAGCAAACACATGAATCGTCCACCATAGGAGTCATCATATCACAAGTACACAAATAGTATACAAACACGTATGCAGACCCATACCCATGTACGGGGAATCCAGAAGCGGTAACAACCAACTACCAAGGCTGCACACACACCCTCGGTGAGTAACCAAGTACCTATCGTCAAGAAGACTCGCACAAGACCCATCGCTAGATGAAACAGATAGATCCTATGTGGCATTCCATCCGTGACGAGTTATAGCGGTGACGTTGCCTACACGGCGTCACGGCCTCATCATCATCCATACGCAATATGGTATCCACAAGTGCGAATACGCCTAATTGACTGTACGAGCCCATCCGGTTAGGAGCCTAGTGGTGTAGCCTACGTGGCACCACTATAGGTGAGTTATCCAAGTGATATCGCCTAATTGGCATCACAACTCCACCATACCAAGCACGCCGATGTATCACGCCTTTGGGAAACGCCCTGAAAGACCCCGCAGGTACATCGCAATGATAGCTCAGGTGTGCAAATCATACCAAGAACGCCAATGTATCACGCCTTTGGGAAACGCCCTGAAAGACCCCGCAGGTACATCGCAATGGTATCTTTGGAAACTAGTCCATACACAATGGCGCCTTACCACCTAGTAGTGGCCCACTTCGATTCTAGCATACCACACGCATAACAAGCGTCAATCACACAATACAATCAATCCCGAATGTTTAACCGAAACAACGGGAATTAATGATCATTATCACACAAGGCATCATGCCACAAACAAACAACCATCTCCGAACGTCAATCGAACGGACGGATAAACATAATATGATCATCATAAAGCATATCAATATAATGCATTAATTAATGATCCGCATATTGAGAATCAACACATCCATGATCATTAACATCATTAACATGTTCAATTATAATTAAACAAGTCTCACACGACTAAGGAGGCGTTCGGTTCTCTATTCGGAACAGAACTGCTCTCGGGGGAATTAGTAATGTAAAATCTCGCCCGACGAGGTTCACTAAGTAGGGTTCCAATATTATTAAATCACACATTCTGGTTTGGGGACCAATTTTATTAGAAAGTACACGTCGCTAGCTTTCCAACGATATAAAGTTTGCGCAATTCCGATACCCGAGCCGAAAGTTACGACTTTCTAAAGTTTGCTGATTTTTGCACTTTTGCCCAGGGTAACCGGTTACCCAGAAGCCAGTAACCGGTTACTGGCATGAAAAATGCCCAGAAACGCAAAATTACACAGGGTAACCGGTTACCCAGGATCCAGTAACCGATTACTCTGATGCAGAATCAATTTTCTGCGTTTTAGGAACTCTAAACCAGTCCCAAACAACCTGTAGATGATCCCCTACACTCCCAACTCAGTTCCAACGAAATCATGATATACAAACACAATTAGAAACATCATCAGGTAAGGATTACATCAGATTAAACATGTTTTAGCAGTATTGATTCATATATCACTCACATTCCCAAAATCCCAATTGAACCCTCACATGCAAAACCCCAAGGTCACTAACTATGGACTCACCTCAAGCTTGAAGATTCTGACTTGATGAATATGATGATGAAGACAAATTCTGATTTGAGAGATTAAAGAGATGATGATGCACTTGATCCTCATTCTTGATGATAGCTTTCCATTCATGCATGTAGGTTTTGGCTCCCACCTTCCTTCTTCTTTCTTCTCACGTTTCCACCCTTCCTCTCTACTACTTCCATTCTGAAATTATGCATCCAAACATCCCTTAAGTCACTCATACTTAAGGTGGAATGGCCATATTACCCTTCAACCATGCAATATTTACCGGTTTGCCATCTTGTCCAACTCTAACTAGTCACTTTTTTTTTCAATTACTCCACTAACTCTCTTTTTAATTATTCTTAGATTATAGATGTACATGCTACTCATTTGTTGGAACAAGAGTAAAGTGTCCTTTAGTCACCGCTTAACCAATTGAATTGATACTATCCGGTGTCGAAGAACCGGGGTATTACATTCTCCCCCCCTTAAATTGAATTCGTCCTCGAATTCCTTTCAATCATCGCGAAAAACCAACTCTTCACATCTATCCAACCGAGGGAAAGAATGTTACTCACATTTCTCTTCAGATAACCTCACTACTCTGTCTGAGGGTCATTCCATACGAAGAAACATAATCTGCCAAAACACCTGCGTCCCACTATGCATGGTTAGAACTTTGACTCTCAAGCAACACGTCTATCCAGATACTTCGCCTTGACATATCTGGGGAAAGATCCTTCCAGGGTCCTTGACCTTCACTGCTCTGCACTGAATCTCCAAAACTTCAAAAGCACTAATAATCCACTCAGCTCTTTGAATTACTTCCCGTTGAGGATTATTGCCACAACGTCACTTATGCGATAACACTTCAAATTATTCTCCACTCGAGTCCATACATTGTCATTAGGTGATCTCTAAATTCCTCGGTCTTAACCTCTGGTTCCCAAAGTCTTAGGATGATTGTCCCAATTTACCTTTACTTTAACCCTTACTCCAGTTTAGACATAACAACTGTCACTGTAAACCGCAAAGGTGTAATCATCTTGCAACTATAGCCTTGACATTCGACAACTTCGCACATGATTCTACTGATGAGAGGCGAAATTTAACAACTGACCTGTAACCATTGTACCAGTCTTCCTGTACAATCATAGTACACAAGGCATAACCACAAAGAACTTGCGCCAACTGAATGTCCTCTCTAGCCTTCAGCATTTCGATGGTCTGATACTCAGTCCAACCCTTGTGACTTGCAAGCTAAACTGATGACCTACGAACGTCGAACCGCATGCCATCCACAAAAATGTATTCCCAAGTTGGTCCATTGACAACACCTCTCGAGTTTATGGTGGATCCTCGAGAGACTGGAATGAACAAAACACTGTTTCAACAATTTGCCTTAGGAAGATACTTTCATCCCAACATAAAATCTTACAAATAGTCCGTTCGTTCCTACCTCAGACTTATCTGATTCTTCCTTGATCTGTTGCGCTACTCTGATTCCAACAAGTCACACACCTTGAAATCCTCTGAGTCACGTTATATCCATAATTCACTTAGTTTCCATTAATACACAATAATTTCTTTATCCATAGTTGTCCAATTACAACACATGTCAGGACTCCATATACATCCATCATCGACTACTACTCTTCAAAGTTGCATACTCTCCAGAATCAAGCTTCTACTTACTCTGCCATTCCATATAGTTCATCTACCACAACTTAGGTACACGTTTCGATCTCAGGACATTGAAACCCAAAAATTCACTGACTTAGAGGTTCGTCCTTGTCACTGATTTCCACAGCGTACAACTGCTATGTTTTTCATTCCAACCAATCTTGTTGCTCAACCGGTATATCGAACCCTTCACGACGTACTGCAGCTCATGATAACTCTAGCAGTTCTATACAACTTCTACCCAACCATACACCTTCATTCTCTTAGCGTAGTATCACCTCTGATAACTCGTGAAACTTACTGATATAACGATCCTCCCATAGCCACACTCCATTCACACAGTCATCTAACGTATGTTCCACCTCTGAATCAGACACTGAACTGACTTCCTCAGCGGCTGCATCCTTCATTGCAGTGCTTCTAACAGTCAGAGTGTAGCCACAATGCAAGAAATTGCACTTTGCACTTTGCACTTCGAACATCTCTCTTATAAATTCCTTAGCAGTTCTCAAACCAAAATGTCCATGCCTTACCAAGATTAACACTTCTCCGTTCAGAGTATCTAGCAATACCTTACCGGACACATCACACATCGAGCCGATCCAAGATACAACTTGCATATTCCATCACCGGTCGCCAATGGTACATGATAGCCACTCACCATGCTGACCAGGATATCATGGCCGCACATAAGTTTCACTCTAGACACTCATGCAAAATTACCAACTTAACACTTCACGAAATGAGAACGTCTGCAAGGTATAATCTGACTCTAACTCGCGCGAGCACGATCATTCCGAGTCTCTATAAGCATAGTATCGGATCTTGATCCATCTCACCATCGTCTGTCTAGTTATTCCTCTACTATCAAGCGCGACGTATGGATCCTTATCCCACATACCTTATGAGAGTCTGGATCTGCATCTCACAAGTGCCAAATCAGAATTCTACCTTGAGCTTCAGATCACCTTTGTCTCACACATGTCGGAAAAAGATGGCTCACGCATCTTTGTGCACGATAGCGATACTGTGGCATTATACCCGTCTGGTAGTACCAACATGGTGGTCCAACTCCGAGGCCATGTATCTAGGTAAACTACCTCAGTGGCGTATAATGACCCCCACGAGTATCCTATTGTCACAACCGACAAGTGTCTGAACAGGCTTCCAATAGGCTCATCGTTCCTCAAGTCCTTCGAATCACACTCCTCAGGATGCTAAAACCTGAGAGTGCTACACACCAAGGTTTACTTACTCGGAAAGCCAACACGGCAAGCACGAAGATTTGAAGTTCAACTTCGGATCACCATGCAGTGCGCGTACCCACTCGTCCCACGCATGCATGAGATTCCAAGGATAATTCAGTTCAGATAGGAATACTATGGTTCCTAACAACCAACATAACTGCGATCATCCTACTGACGTTCCGGATAGATCTTAGTCCTTACTCGCCTGAACACTCAACGCCAAGCGTAGTTCTATGGCTTCACTCGGGGTCAGACGAACAACAACTAACAAGAACTTAGGTCACTGCATTTCACGCTTCTACATCATTTCATATTCCATCTAGCGTAGTTCTAGAACTTAAATAAAAATGATAAGAACGGAAATGCATGCCCTCTTCCACCGACAAGGTAATCAAGCTTCGCCAATCTTAAGCTACCACACTCGTACATTCCACCAACATCTACTAGGTAACTACTATCGCTTAGGGTACTTCGAGTTAAATCAAGATCTAATACTTCATCCATCCAATTACTGTCCGTACCAGCGCAATTAGAAAGGTCTAACTCTTCTGTCCGCATTTCCAGAGGCCATTCTGTCCTATCAGCTCATCAGTCGCACTTAACACCGGCAGCATCATCATTACTGAATCCTACTAATTCACAGCTCAACACCTTCGGAGAATCTTACTTTACAAGGCTCCTACTCAATATTATTTGGATTTCCCTTGCTATTACCAAGACTTAGAGAAAGCTTCACTTTGTTCAGTCAAAATACTGGGGGTTCTAGTTGTCTCGATCCACATCTTGACAGTTCGTGTATCACTACTTCGCGTCGAACGCTCTCCTTAATCTTGATGACTCCAATATCATCCACTTAAAACATCCAACAACTTAGGTTCACAACCTTACAGGTTTTACGAGTCCTCGTGGCGGCTCTGCCGTAATCCTACTGTCTCACACTCAGTCGATGAGTTGATCAAGTTTAACAACTGAATGAGATGTCAGTAAAATCAGGCTGGCAACGCACACTTGAGAGGAGGAAAAGAATTGCTAGTGATGTCTCATGGCTCGACCGAGAATCGACCTGCTCTGATACCAACTGTAACACCCCATACATAACTGACTAGTATATTATGCATGAAACGTTAAAATTGATATTGAGTACATACAAAAGCTATGGATACAAGATGATCCATTTAGAATACAACATGAAATAATAATAATAATTACAAAACATGTGTCTTCAATGGATCTTGCACAGCGGAATGTCAAAACCAACGAGGTCTTCGAGCCAACACCACTTCCAAGTCTTCAGTCCAAACCTGTTACTGACCAAACGCTACTAACTGCACCTGAAAAAGTATAAGTTGATTGGGGTGAGATTACTAAATCTCAGTGAGTCCTCCTATCCTATGGGTCCTCTCGGTTCTACAGGGTACATGCATCAACAGAACCGAATCCACCATTGATCCGGGGTTTCTCCTCACATCCGGTACAAGTACGGAGCAAACACATGAATCGTCCACCATAGGAGTCATCATATCACAAGTACACAAATAGTATACAAACACGTATGCAGACCCATACCCATGTACGGGGAATCCAGAAGCGGTAACAACCAACTACCAAGGCTGCACACACACCCTCGGTGAGTAACCAAGTACCTATCGTCAAGAAGACTCGCACAAGACCCATCGCTAGATGAAACAGATAGATCCTATGTGGCATTCCATCCGTGACGAGTTATAGCGGTGACGTTGCCTACACGGCGTCACGGCCTCATCATCATCCATACGCAATATGGTATCCACAAGTGCGAATACGCCTAATTGACTGTACGAGCCCATCCGGTTAGGAGCCTAGTGGTGTAGCCTACGTGGCACCACTATAGGTGAGTTATCCAAGTGATATCGCCTAATTGGCATCACAACTCCACCATACCAAGCACGCCGATGTATCACGCCTTTGGGAAACGCCCTGAAAGACCCCGCAGGTACATCGCAATGATAGCTTAGGTGTGCAAATCATACCAAGAACGCCAATGTATCACGCCTTTGGGAAACGCCCTGAAAGACCCCGCAGGTACATCGCAATGGTATCTTTGGAAACTAGTCCATACACAATGGCGCCTTACCACCTAGTAGTGGCCCACTTCGATTCTAGCATACCACACGCATAACAAGCGTCAATCACACAATACAATCAATCCCGAATGTTTAACCGAAACAACGGGAATTAATGATCATTATCACACAAGGCATCATGCCACAAACAAACAACCATCTCCGAACGTCAATCGAACGGACGGATAAACATAATATGATCATCATAAAGCATATCAATATAATGCATTAATTAATGATCCGCATATTGAGAATCAACACATCCATGATCATTAACATCATTAATATGTTCAATTATAATTAAACAAGTCTCACACGACTAAGGAGGCGTTCGGTTCTCTATTCGGAACAGAACTGCTCTCGGGGGAATTAGTAATGTAAAATCTCGCCCGACGAGGTTCACTAAGTAGGGTTCCAATATTATTAAATCACACATTCTGGTTTGGGGACCAATTTTATTAGAAAGTACACGTCGCTAGCTTTCCAACGATATAAAGTTTGCGCAATTCCGATACCCGAGCCGAAAGTTACGACTTTCTAAAGTTTGCTGATTTTTGCACTTTTGCCCAGGGTAACCGGTTACCCAGAAGCCAGTAACCGGTTACTGGCATGAAAAATGCCCAGAAACGCAAAATTACACAGGGTAACCGGTTACCCAGGATCCAGTAACCGATTACTCTGATGCAGAATCAATTTTCTGCGTTTTAGGAACTCTAAACCAGTCCCAAACAACCTGTAGATGATCCCCTACACTCCCAACTCAGTTCCAACGAAATCATGATATACAAACACAATTAGAAACATCATCAGGTAAGGATTACATCAGATTAAACATGTTTTAGCAGTATTGATTCATATATCACTCACATTCCCAAAATCCCAATTGAACCCTCACATGCAAAACCCCAAGGTCACTAACTATGGACTCACCTCAAGCTTGAAGATTCTGACTTGATGAATATGATGATGAAGACAAATTCTGATTTGAGAGATTAAAGAGATGATGATGCACTTGATCCTCATTCTTGATGATAGCTTTCCATTCATGCATGTAGGTTTTGGCTCCCACCTTCCTTCTTCTTTCTTCTCACGTTTCCACCCTTCCTCTCTACTACTTCCATTCTGAAATTATGCATCCAAACATCCCTTAAGTCACTCATACTTAAGGTGGAATGGCCATATTACCCTTCAACCATGCAATATTTACCGGTTTGCCATCTTGTCCAACTCTAACTAGTCACTTTTTTTTCCAATTACTCCACTAACTCTCTTTTTAATTATTCTTAGATTATAGATGTACATGCTACTCATTTGTTGGAACAAGAGTAAAGTGTCCTTTAGTCACCGCTTAACCAATTGAATTGATACTATCCGGTGTCGAAGAACCGGGGTATTACAAGAATAATATATATTGAACAAAATAACACGGCCACAACGGGTACCCGTGCGGACGCACGGGTATCACGCTAGTTTATAAATAAGAAAGTAATATATTCTAAAATTATATTTTAAGTTTATATTTTTATACGTTATTTTTATTTTTTTGAGATACCCTTAATAATTGAAATATCATTGTAAATATTTTTATAACTTTTATTTTTCGAATTTATAATTGAAATTGAAATAAAAATAGAAATAGGAACGACTACTTGCTTGTTACCGTTGGGCTTCATCCCACGTAACCCACGTAGGGCATTTGGGTTCTATCCGATGATGGTTTTTTCTCGGTATCTTCTTGTTACTCTTTTTTGGGGAGAAGCTTCATTCCGGAGGGGCCGGCGAATAAACATGATGGGGCGTTTGGGCTTGTTTGGAAGGCGGATGTGCCTTTTAAAATTAAGGCGTTTGGTTGGAGATTTCTTCTTGATAGAATACCGACAAAGGATTGCTTGGTGTATAGAGGGATTAATATACCGGTAGATAATTTAAAGTGTTGTTTTTGTGGATATGATCTAGAAAGTAGAAACCATTCTTTTTTTGGTTGTTGGGTGGTTAAAGCTATTTGGAATGAGATAGCTCTTTGGGTGGGAAAGGAGGGGGATGTGGAGGAAGGGTGCTTGCCGAATTTTATGGAATGGCATTGTTTCTTCCGGGATAAAAAAGTTAGAAATAGTAAGGCGGATGTCGTTTGGTTGGCTACTATATGGACGATATGGTTGGTCCGTAATGGTGTGTGCTTCCGTGACGAAGCGTGGAATTTTAACGACATGGTGTGGAGTATAAAGTATATGGTTTGGAAATGGTCCTTTTGCGGGAAAATTACGTATTCCAATTACACGTTTTATGAGTTTCTAAAAGATCCGATTCTTTTTCTCTCATGAGCTTATTTGGTTGTAATTTTCCTTTTTCCTTTTTTTTTGTCCGGGTTTTTTCCCGCTTATTGTGTAATCGGGTTGGAGAACCCTTAGTTCTCCCTTATTAATATATCTTGCTTACACAAAAAAAACTATCATTATTATTATTCATTCATATCTAAGTTATGCTACATAAAATTAATAATAATAATAATGAAGATAATTATTACTATTTATTCATTATTTATTATGGTAATGTTCTAGATTGGGCCTATGCAAGTCCATCCTCGGCCAGGCCCAATTTGGCATCGGAGACCAAAAGGAACGACTACTTGCTTGTTACCGTTGGGCTTCATCCCACATAACCCACGTAGGGCATTTGGTCAATCGTCTAGCGAGGCAATCAGTCTTTAACCACTTCGAATACTACGGGCAATCCATCAGGAGTCACTTGGTGACTCTGCCCTAGCTTGCTAGTACACCTCCTTTTTTCAGAAGTCCAACAAGTTGCAGGCCACGACGATCCATTTTGATCAGGTACGATCAGTACATTAAAAATCTATTTAATAAATTAATTTTCAAAAATAATTTTAAAGTTAAAAATAAATTTGTTAATTTGTATTGACTTATATAAATGAAAAATAGTTTTATTATATTTCATAATTCAATTTTGAAATATATAAAATTTAATATATAATTTAGTCACTAAATAAGTTTGAAACAATTTTTTTTAAAATAATTTTTATAAACAAAGTGAAAAATGATTTTTATCATAATTAGTTATTAAAATAATTTATATAAATATAAATATATATATATATATATATATATATATATATATATATATATATATATATATATATATATATATATATATATATTTGATGTATGATCTATATTTATTATTTAGAAAAATTAAATAATTTATAATAAAAATTGAAATAGGAATTTGAAAAGCATTATTATCATTATAAGATATTATAACTCATAAATTTCATAAATTTTAAGATATTATATTTTATTAATTTTTTACTTTAAAATCTTGTGAAATTGAGACATAAATTTTTAGCTAGGGTTCTCATCACGAGTCACGACAACTTTAAATTTATCTTAAGTAGATATAATAAATTAAAAAAATATTTATAACAAATAATAAAAACTATTGACTTAATAAAACCAATTACTAATTTTCTAAAAATCAAATCAAATCAACGTAGTCATATGTTTTTTTTCTTTATCAAGTTTGTTTATATATCTTAAATAAAATTTGATATTTCTATAAATAAAAAATTAGGTTTATAACAATTTGTATAAAAATGCTTTAAACGGTTTACTTGGCAGTTAAGTTTTAATCGTTTACTTGGCCGTCAGGTTTTAAACAATGTCTGATAGATTAGGATCTTTTCACAAACCTCGATCCAAATTTATGCCTAAAACGCTTGGATACACATTTGCTTATGATATTTCAACTAACAATTATAAGATTGTGGCGTTCGGTTATAGATTTATCAAGGTTTTTTGTTTTAATCATAATGTATGGAGAGAAATTCAAAGTTTACCAGACAAAATAGTTATTGTTGATCATCTTGAATACAAAAAAGGTGTGTGTTTGGATGGCACTTTATTTTGGTTGGCCTTTCTAAATGAGTTCCCATATAATGATTGGCGGGATACTCTTTCTGTTGTGAGATATTTGATTATTTCGCTGGATCTTGCAACGGAAACACGTCGAGAGTTGTTGCCTCCTCCGGTTTTTGATCAAGTCTATGATGTTATTGATCCAAGTATTGCTGTGTTGATGAATTTCCTTTGTGTTTTTTATAACTTTAAAGGTACCCATTTTGTTGTATGGCAGATGACACAATTTGGAGTTGAAGAATCTTGGACTCAACTCTTTAAAATAAGTTTTGAGAATCTTCAAGTAGAGCATTTCTTAAGTGACTTTTATAGTCGATTTTCACTGTATCCTTTGTATATTTCTGAAAATGGCGCAACACTGATATTGGAAAGCAATCGTGAATACAAAGCAATTATCTATAATTCTAAAGATGATAAAGTAGAGCGAAGAAGAATTACCGATGAAATAAATTGGCGTTTTTGTGAGAGTTATGTTGAAAGTTTGGTTCCAACTAGCTGAAAGTAAGTTTAGTTCAAATTTATTCATGTCCTTGTATTTTGTTTTCAAATCAATGTGATTACATAATAAAGTTTGCTATTGTATTGTTAAATGATTATCTATTGACTTATTTAACTAGACGATTTTTCTGACTTAATAGATGAAGGATTAAAGCGGGAAACAATCCTTTGAGCTAACCGTTGAATGGATCATCTGTATATCTTGCTGGAATTGTGATAGCTGTTTGTGGAATTCCGTAATGTATCAAGAAGTTGATTCTAAGTGGCAGAGTGCTAGTTGCACTTGGATACCTGATGTTGTTCCTCCGTGTTTGTGGTTATTCGTTGGCTTAGTGTTTTGTTTATCGTCAGTGCATTAATAGTTGTGATTCATTAGAGTGATTTGTTTCATCTTTGCGCAGTGCATGAACAAATTTTAAAATGATAATATGAATGAATTAAATCAGATGCTACTTGGCATAAAAATTTGTAACTAAATCCTAATACGAGATTTCGGCTTGAAACTGATATCACACAAATCACTTTGCATAAAGTATTTATCCAGGGAAACTTAAATGGTTCTGCTCAAGTGTTTCAACTTTTTAATTGCAGTCTAATGTATATTTGCAGAAGCATTCATGTTTTTGTTTTTGTAGAAAGCCCGAGTCATAATTTGGTAATAATTTGGTGGTAAAATTCAGAAAGGTAAAAAGACAAAATTAAACTGCTGACATAGATTCCCGCAGTCATGATTTTGTAATAATCCGCATCGCAACAACCGGAATAGCCGCAAAAGCTGTGGTCGCAACTGCAACCGCGGAACCACAATATAAAGCAAGTGTGAGTCACAATTGCTTTATATTCTCAACAGTTATAACTTGCATAGCATTCCATTCATATGGTCAACAAACCGTGCATTGCAACTATTTGCATTTTTTGTTTCTGTGATAGTTAAGTAATTGCATTTTAGATCAGGAAAAATGGTGATACCTCAGAGGGGTTCATAAACTTTTATAAGTACAATTGGTGATTTAGATGGCAGGGTTGATCTCAAATTTGTGAGAGAGGGAAAGATACAAAGTTAATGAACTCTACAAATTGTGTTAATGTTGGAGCTAATTACTCTTAAAAAAAAAACTCTGAATCACTGTTCTCAGGCATTGATTCTGATGAAGATCAATCTTTCACGTATGAGACTCAACAGCATATGACATTGTGAGAAGTAAACTCAGCATATGGACATTGTGGTGCATAAAGAGATGTAGATTATGGAAAGGCTGCTTGGTGTATTATGCACTTTGGCCAACCTAGGATTGGGAATAGGTTGTATATCAATTTATCACATGTTCTTTTTAAAAACTTGGATAACAAGATGATATTTAGGTAGTATGTCTTCACACAATCACTCACACTATTAGTGTATATTTAATAAACTCGAAGTAGGAATTATCTCTTGTATTTGCACACTCATTCATTTGATACTAAACATTTTATTCGATGATTAAATAATTTTCTGTTCTAAAGAAATTAGTATTTATTCTGTTCAATATATTTACTTTTATTATTTTT
Organism: Vicia villosa; assembly: GCF_029867415.1. NCBI lineage: Eukaryota > Viridiplantae > Streptophyta > Magnoliopsida > Fabales > Fabaceae > Vicia > Vicia villosa. The sequence continues at coordinate 344,056 of NW_026705912.1, forward strand.
GATATTTTATCATCATCAAAGGATGTGAAGGATGCGCGAAATAGGAATTTCTTTGGGAATGAGGCTCATATTATCACAATATTTGAATGCTGTGTGGGAGTTAGTTCGATGCTTGACAAAGGGTTACGTTGAAGGAGCAGAGTATTCGGAAGGATGATAGGACTGACACTTCCTGGTTTTTCAGCTCATTGTACCCCAGATTATGTCAACTCTATGAGCAAACCAGACACTTTTCTTTCATTAAATTTGAAAAGAGAAAATTTATAAAATTAATTATAAATTTATAGAAATAAAAAAAAAAAATATTAAACTAGCACCTCACGTGTAAAGAAATCATACACATAGATAATGAATATGTCTAGAGACAGTTTTTTTTATCATGTGTATACCAATCACTTCTGCATTTTTTTTCTTTTGGAAGAAAACCATTTCAAAACCTTTGTCAAAGTTTTAGTTTTTGCAAATGAAAGCATATATATTTAACTTTCCATGAAAATCAACTAAATATCATAATGTGAACCAAATACGAAAACAAAACAGTGGCAAAACATAGGCTGTTGTGGAAATGCAAGGAGAACTGAAATTAGAGAGCCATTACTTCTATATGAATTGTAAATGACTTTTGTTTCAAGGTCATCATGATAAAACAAACACATAAACGTGACGATTTGCGGACGAAATGCCTTGATAAGTTGGCAGAGAAGCATCAGATGTGCATTAGGTCCATGTTGAAGTTGTCTTTTCTCCATACATAGCATGAATCCAAAATGAATCAAGAACCAGTTGAACACATCTGAACAGATCTATAAATAAACTGTCAAATGATTCAAAAGTCGTCGAACTATTATACACAGTTCCTCGACAATACAGTCAAAACCTTCATTAGAAAATGTTCACACAAGTAAATCAATTTGAGACAAGTAAATTGTGGTAGAAGAACTTACTTTCAACAATAGCCTACCAAACTTTCAACATGATTGGCACAAGTGCACCACCAAAGGCTAAAGATTTTCTCTAGACTTTTATCTCTCCAGTTATAGATGAATGTTGCTCTTTGATGTTTCTCAGCTAATAATAGTGTATCGTTTTCTCCCAAAGACATAATGGCAACAAATCAGGACATGGATATTCAAATTGAAGATTCCCGTAACTAATTTTAAGGAATTGAGTCCAAGATTCTTCCATCCCAAATTCCTTCATTTGCCATATAATCAATTGGGTTTCTTCAAAATCATAAGAAAAACAAAGACAATCCTTTAAGACACTTAAATTTGGTATAACAAATCGAATTTCTTGGAAATTCTGAGGAGTTGACCATTGAGTAAGTGTCTCAGTGTCCAAATCAAGTGAAATAATCATGGATGGCTTCTTGGTATTAGTATACTTGTGAATATGACCATATTCATTTCAAACTGTCAACCAATTAACAGTACCACTCAGATACACGGCCTTCATCGAGCAGTAACTAACCTCTGGAGGATTTTGAATATTTCTCCAAGTATTATCTTGCAAGCTGAAAACTCTTACCTTTGTGCTCTTAAAGGCCACCACCTTATATGTGTTGTTTGATTTATCACAACCAAAAGTAAAATTAAAAGGGATGCCAGGATCGTCATCACAAAAAGAACCTAATCTAGGTGATATTGCCCATGTGGCTGGGTTCCAGAAGCGAAACCACTTCTCAATATTCCCATTGACGCGTGAAGAGCCAAACAAACATAACAATCCATTGCAGGAACCAACAACATGGTGGAAGTCCTTGTCATTCAAATCGTAAGTATCATTGGGAAAGTTGATCAGAGGGTTTTCGAATAAACTAGTTATGGTAAAGGATACGGATCTGTGACCTGTGTTATATACATCATGAGTATATACAAACTTGGAATCTGAATTTTGTGAAGATCGATGAAGGTGTAATTTGACGAAGGTGGGATCGGAGATGAGAGACTTCCATGACTTTGAGACACACCTCAGTCGCAGCAGTGGCTTTACGGCAATCCATGATAGCACTTCGGCAATCAGTTCATCCGGGAGGAATACTGGCGAGTGAGATGGAGGGAGGAGACTCATTTGAGTGTCGTTGACAGGTGAGAACGTTACACCCTAATAATAGAAGATAATTTCTTTAAAGACCCTGTACATTGTTGAAAACCCGCGGTGAAAATATCAAAATGTCCCTATATTTCAGAAATACATCTCCGAAATCATTTTTTTTCTAAAAAAAAAGTTAATTTTGGAAGTAAATTTTCGATAACACAAAAAAGTGTTTTGGAAGGTGTTTTCGAAATCACTTTTTTTTTTTGAGAGGATGTGTTTGGAGATTCATATCTGAAATATTCTAATTTTTGGTTTGGAATGTTTGAGATATGAATATCGGAAAAAATTCAATAATTATTAAAAAATTAAAATCAAGGTGAATCAATACAATTAATAGTATAATTAATTGTATTAATTAAAATATATTATTAAATATATATCATTATAATCAAGATACAACAATAATATTACACTAATAAATATTTAAATTAACACCTTATTTATTATTTTTTTATCATACATAAAAAAAATTATTTGAAAAATTAATGTAATTTAAAATTTATATTAAAATAAGAATAAAGTAGTAAATAATTTTATTCTTACTTGATCGCTTTTATTTTAAATTTTTGTTGAATAATTATTAATATATTTATTTTTTATATAATTATAATTATATTGTATTAGTTATATTTAGTAATTATTAATATGAAACTTATAAAAAAAATGATAAAAAATTTTATGAGTTTTTTTTAAAAAATTTATAATTGAAATTAAAAAAGAAATGTCAACGGTATAATTATCATTACTACTATTCATAACTTATAAATTATATCAATTTTATGATATCTGAATTTATCAATATTCTAAATTTTAATTTTTTTTGGATTTTGATTAATTCGGATATGCATATGCCGAAACATTCCAACAAAAATTGAAATATTTCGGATATGCATCTTCGAAGACACCCCTCTAAAAAAAATTGATTTCGGAATATAATCTTCGAAACACCCCTCAATTGATGTTTTCGGAGATGCATTTCTGAATTTTGGGAAAATCTAGAAAAAAAATTACTTCGAAAATGCATTTTCGAAGTAAGGGTATTTTTGGGTTTTCGCTGGAGATTCTTCCCATAGGGGGTCTACAAAGAAAAACTCTAAGAGTGTGTTTGGATGAGGCAATTAAGAATTTTTAAAGAATTTAAAATTCTAAGCAATTCAAATGATTCAATTGAAATACATTCAATTTTAAATTCTTTTGTTTGGATGAAGTATTAAAATGATTCATTGTTAAATTTTTTTGGACATTTTCAGCAATTTTAAAACTTTTGGGTCAAATTTGAAATATAAAAAATAGGGACTAATTTGCAATATTTGAAAAGTTTAAGGGACCATTTTGTAAATTTGAAAAATTATTAGCGACTTATTTGCAATTTTATGAAAAATTTTGGAATAAATTTGTAATTTAAATAAAATATTGGACTATTTTGCAAAATTAGAAAAATTAATAATAAACACTTTAACACTCAAGTTATGGAGCAATTTCAAATTCTTTACTTTTTGGTGTCATTTGAAATTCTTTAAATTTAACTTGATTAAAATACTTCAGAAATTTACATCATTTTAACAATTCTCCATATTTTTCATCCAAACAATGGATTTTGGTCAAATCATTTTCAATTCCCTTAAAAAATTACTTTCCCTCATTAAAATACTCCATCCAAACACACTATAATAGAATACTCAATTGTTTCAAACAAGGTTAAACTAGATTGCTGACCCGTGCTTCGCACATGTATATTAGAAATTTTTATTATAATAGTTGATATGTAATTTTTTATTTACATATAAAATTATCTTGCATGTCATTTAGATTATGTTTGCAATTGTACTGTTAATTTTTTAATGTGAACTAGTAGGAAATCCGTGCTATCGCACGAGCCTGGTTGGGATTTCACATTATATGTATGTAATTATGACTTGCAAAGTTCCTCTAAATATATCAAACATATATATTTAATAGTTAACAACGTAAGAGCTAATAATACATCCAAATTTTAAACTCTTTAACTAAAACAGTAATTACACATTGCAATATGTCATTTGTCAGTTTTGAAATCACAAGTATAAACGAATAATATATAACAATATTTATGCATTGATTAAAGTAATATAACAACAATATACTTATTTGATCCAATAAAAAAACAATTAGAACCCGTGTGCATTTATAAAAATAATTGTATCAACATTACACTTTTTATGTTTATGTAAATATTTTTTTAACTTATTCCCCTTATAAAAATAATTAATAGATTTTTCTTATTTATTAAATTATTTGTAACTTGTTTCCATTTATAAAAATAATTGTATCACCAATATACTTTTTCACGTTTATAAAAATATTTTTAACTTATTCACATTTATAAATATAATTGTATTAATATTTTTTAACTTATACACTTTTTATGTTTATGTAAATATTTTTTAACTTATTCCCCTTATAAAAATAAGAGTGAAGACCCATTTTCGTCCCTCACAAAAACTACAGAATCCAAATTAGTCCTCCACAAAAAAAAGGACCCGATTTAATCCCTTACAAAATATAACCGGGTCATTGTTACCCTAGGATTTCGACTTACCAATAAATGGGCAACTGGGGCTCGTAATTGGTAATTGGGCCTCAATTTGGTAAAAAGGCCCTAAATTGGTAATTGGGCCTCAATTAAATAATTACATTGCCATTTGGGTCGAAGCGGTTCGACTAAGTAATGCTTAGTAGTCGAAGTTGTTCGACTAGAAAGATTATCAGAGGCTTCAGCGTTCGACCAAAAGTATGCGAAGACTTAAGAATTTTGCTGCAGAAACTGAAGTGGAAGTCGAGAGGTATTAGAAGTTAAGAAGCAGTTTCAAGCAGTTTTCTGGCAGTTCTTACAGGACGCGTGGAGGTCTCACAATTGAAGATCTTGCATGTCGAAGACACGTGTTGACTGATAACCAGTCGACCGTTAGTAGTAGTTATTTTATTTTTACTATTTAAGCAAGTTTCATAGGAATAGTTAGGGGTCCGCATTTTCTACATAAACACAAGTAAACTCAAATCTCTGTGCAAAAATGAGTAACAAGTGCAACTTTGGAATGTACGTATGCGTACCAGTTTAATTAATGCAATCATTTTACGTTATATCTCATCTTTCAGTGCACATTTACTGCTTTTTTATTTCTTTGATTTACTTTAAAGCCTTTAATTTCAGTGTTTACTTTTATTTTAAAGTTACTGTTGCATTTAATACAAACCAGATACACATAATATAACAAAATAAAGCAATTAGTCCTGGAGTATTCTAGTTGATTCCGCAAAAGTAACCTTTAAAAAGGAAACTAGCGCTTGTTTACCATTTTTCTGGGTAAACAAATTGGCACGCCCAGTGGGACCCGTCAATTGCTGTTTGTTTTATATTTGTTAGTATAATAGTTATGTATGATATTAAGAAGTGGTCGGAAATTAACTAACATTGCTGAAGTTAATACAAATAATTCTGATCTTTCTGGAAATCAAGGAGGTGTTCTAACCGGAGCAACACCACAAAATGCCGCAGATTCATCCCCAGTGGGAACAACAAATACTGGTGGATCGACGGCAGCAATAATGGTATCATCACCAACGAATGTACGGTCACCGTTGAATCCATTACGACCGCCGTTTCATGGAATGATGCCTCCACCAGGTTTTAACCCTCAGTTTGGAATGCCCACGTCTATGATGCAAGGTTTGCATACAAATCCTTCATTATATTCTGACAGCATGATGGCTACAAGCACATCAAATCCAAGGGGTCGACCTATAGGCATAGGATATAATCACCAGGTTTTGCCATCTTTAAGTACTACGTCAATGTTGTCAATTCGACAACAAATGGACGAAAGTAATCATGAAATGGTGAATGCCCTTACTCAACAAATGGGAACTGTTTTTACTCCCATGATAAATAACACGAATCAAAGTTATGAAATATTGGCGGGACAAATGGCCAGAATTGCAGATTTCTTTGGAGCGCCCCCACAACCAAACCTTTCGACTACTCAAGGGTCGAATGTGAGAGGGGTCGAACCTATAGGACAAGGAGATCAAATTGAGCAAGAGATCCCTAGAATAGTACAAAGGCATCAAGATGCTGGCCAGGTTCTTAGGAACATCCAGCAAGATGTCAATATTGGACACAATAATATCTCTAATGTAGTTGAACAAATTTTAGTGCAGAATGGAATAAATGTAGGTTTGCATAGACCAAATTTCGTTTCCCCGTTGTCAGAATATGTAAGGCAAACAGAATTGCCTAGGGGGTGGAAAGTCCCAAAATTCACCAAATTTGCTGGTGAGACTGGCGAGTCGACGGTCGAACATATTGCTAGGTTCCAGACAGAGGCTGGAGAAATAGCAAACAATGAAAATCTAAAGATGAAGTATTTTCCAAGTTCTTTAACGAAAAATGCATTTACTTGGTTCACGACCTTATCTCCCCAATCTTTGTTCTCATGGAACCAATTAGAACGATTGTTTCATGAACAATTTTATATGGGACAGTCGAAAATCAGCTTGAAAGAATTAGCTGGAGTTAGACGAAAGGGTACAGAACCAGTCGATGACTATCTAAACCGTTTTAGGTTACTGAAAGCTAGATGTTTTACACAAATTCTTGAACATGAGTTAGTCGAAATGGCTGCAGGTGGGTTAGATTATTCCATAAGGAAGAAATTAGACACCCAACATTTGAGAGATATGGCACAACTGGCAGATAGAGTACGCCAGTTCGAAAGGCTAAAAGCTGAAAAAGCCAGAGCTAGTAAATATCATAAGAAAGAAAAAATAGCTTATGTTACTACAAGTGAGTTCGACTCTAATAGCGATAGTGAATACGAAGAGGGAGAGGTCAACGTGGCTGAATTAAAGCCAGGGCCACCATATATCTGTAAATTGCTTAAACCTTCAAAAGATAAAAATCTGGTTTAAAGTAAGGATGAAAAATTTTCTAGTAAAACGTATTCATTTGATATAAAAAAATGTGATGAAATATTTGATTTGTTGGTTTCTGATGGGCAAATCATAGTACCCCCGGGACTTAAAAATCCTCCTCTTGAACAAAAGAAAAAAAGAGGATTTTGTAAATTTCATAATTTCTTGGGTCATAAAACTTCTCAATGTGTCCTTTTCAGGGATTTAGTGCAAAAAGCTTTGAAAGAAGGATGGTTACAGTTTGGAGAAAAGCCAAAGTCATCAATGCATGTTGATACTGATCCTTTGCAAGTCGAAGAGGCTCACTATACTGAGCTTGCTGATGTGATGATGGTCGAGACTACTGAGGGTTTCGTTAGAAAGCAAAACGGCGCTACTGATGGCAAAGTTTTGAACATGGTTTATCCTGAACCAAAAGAAAGTCTTTTGAAATTCCTTGAGAGATGCCACAATAACAACTCTCAAGTTGGATTATGCCCAAGGTGTGATGCTGTTTTCAATGTCGATGCTGCAAACAAAGTGAGGTTCGACCCTCGTCGAGGCAAGAATCGTCAATTCATGTGTACAGGAGAAAACAGTGGTCGAAGGGCTGGAGAATACAGGAAGATGTTTGAAAAACCAAGGACTTTCCGTCCCAAGACGGATGTCCCTGGAGACAAATGGGTGAAACCCATTAACTTCATAGGTAAACGTCCAGAATGGCAGATTCAAGGCGATGGAACCAATGCTGAAGGTTCTTGGACTGATAGTGGATCTAAAAGAAAAGATTACATATCTCCAAACTACAAAGGAAAGAACCCCATGACTCGAACGCAGTGGAGACGTTACCAAAGAAGCCACAAGAATGGACAAGAAGGTTCGAAAATGGTGCAGGCAGGGTTTTCTCACTATCAGTCAAAACCTTTTCACAGGATGTTGACTGAAGAACAGGCTAAAATAGCAAATGAAAGATTAGCTGCTGGGATGATCCTAGGAAAGAAACTCATCAAATAACTAGTTGATGATGATGCTCCGGCTCTCAATACGGGGAAAGAGCCTGAATATTCTCCACTGTCGGACGAAGAGGTCGACGACAACTTTGACATAGAGTCAGATGAGTTGCTAATCGACTGTGGAATTGTCTCTGTACTTCCAGCAGAGTTCGACAGAGTATCTGAGGTATCTGAGAACGAAGATGATTTTCTCCCTGACGAGAATGTGGAAGAAACACCTGTCTGTTACTATGTAATGGGAAAAGGGGTGGTAGAAGAGCAAAAGGCTGTGTTTGAGAGGCCAGGTCGAGGAATGATGTATCATTTGAAGCCTTTATTCATAAGGGCGAAAGTGGATGGTGTTCCAATAAACAAAGTGTTTGTCGATGGTGGGGCTGCTGTAAACTTAATGCCTTATTCTTCACTTCAGAAAGTGGGAAAGTCTGATAAAGACTTAAGACCCCATAATATGGTACTGTCGAATTATGAGGGCAAGACAAGTGGAATACTTGGAGTAATTCAAGTAAAACTAGCTGTTGGTTCGTCTGTCAGGTCAACCGTCTTCATGGTGATTGCATCGCAAGCAAATTTTAAACTGCTGTTGGGTCGAGAATGGATCCATGGTATTGGGGCAGTTCCTTCCACCGTACATCAGCGTGTGGCCATTTGGAGGTCAGATGGTATAGTGGAGAATATTGAAGCTGACCAAAGTTATTACAAAACTGAAAGTGGTCGCAGACACTTCGACCAGCATTTGGCAAATGTAGCTCCTTGCTACAAAGCAGAAGATGTATATCCTTCTGATGAAAGTGTGTCTAAGTATCTGAACTTAGACCCAAATTATGGTTTCATTTGGAATAAAGAAGATCCTAATGAACCATTGAACCATGAAAGTCCTCCAGAGTAGAGGACAACAATCAAAGACGATGACCACTGAGTCAGAATACCTGGCTCGAATAACGGCTTATTTGGCCGAAAGCAAAGAAAAAGCGGCTTTAGAAGCCGAACTAGAGAAAAATATGACGATTGAAGCCATGATAGTAAAAAATGAAAACAATCAAGAAGTCGATCACCAAGTCGAACGACTTGACGGGATATACGATGACGAACCTTTAGGTTTCGAAATGGATCCATCAGGATCGGTAAAAAGGATGCAAGCTCAAGATCCTCTTGAGGAAATTGACTTAGGTGATGGAGTCATTAAAAGGCCTACTTATGTAAGTACAAGGCTTACAAGTGACCTAAAGACCAAGTTGATTCGACTTTTGAAAGAATACAAAGATTGTTTTGCATGGGATTACAATGAAATGCCTGGTTTAAGTCGACATGTGGTGGAACATCGACTACCACTAAACCCAGGGAAGAAACCTATCAAGCAGCTTCCTAGAAGATTTGTGCCAGAGGTTATGGAAAAAATCAAAATAGAAATTGAAAGATTGCTGAAAAGCAAGTTTATTCGAACTGCGAGGTATGTCGAATGGTTAGCTAATATAGTGCCTGTCATAAAGAAAAATGGTAGCCTTCGTGTATGCATAGATTTCAGAGATTTAAATAAGGCTACTCCTAAATATGAATATCCCATGCCAGTTGCTGAAATGTTAGTCGACTCTGCAGCCGGATTTGAATATCTCAGTTTATTGGATGGATATTCAGGTTATAACCAAATTTTTATAGCTGACGAAGATGTACCTAAGACGGCGTTTCGATGCCCAGGTGCTTTAGGAACTTATGAATGGGTGGTAATGCCTTTTGGTTTAAAAAATGCTGGAGCTACATACCAACGAGCCATGAATTCCATGTTTCATGATTTTATTGACAAGTTTATGCAGGTTTATATTGATGATATTGTAATAAAATCTAACTCTGAAAATGGTCAATTAGACCATCTTTGACAATCTTTTGAACGTATGAGGAAATATGGACTCAAAATGAACCCTTTAAAATGTGCTTTTGGTGTACATGCAGGGGATTTCCTAGGCTTCGTGGTTCACAAGAAAGGCATTGAGATAAACCAAAATAAGACGAAAGCAATCTTGGAGCTAAAGGCGCCAGAAACAAAGAAACAACTCCAGTCATTGTTGGGGAAGATTAATTTCTTGAGGAGATTCATCTCAAATCTAAGTGGCAAAACGAAGATATTTTCACCACTTGTGAAACTCAAGAACCAAGATCAATTCAAATGGGAACAAGAACATCAACAGGCATTCGACCAAATAAAAGCTTATTTAACTAAGCCTCCTATTTTGTTACCCCCCAATAGGACAAAAAGTATGAAGTTATACATAGCTGCATCAGGCTCGACAATTGGGAGTATGTTGGCCCAAGAAGATGATAATGGCGTCGAAAGAGCCATATATTATCTAAGTCGAACCCTAGTAGATGCTGAAACTAGGTATAATGATATTGAAAAATTATGCTTATGCTTGTATTTCTCATGTAACAAACTTAAGCAATATATAAAGCCTGTTGATGTGTATGTGTCTTCTCATTTTGATATTATTAAACATATGTTGTCTAAACAATTTTGCATAGCCGAATTGGTAAGTGGGCCTTAGCGCTAACTGAATTTTCCTTGACATATGTCCCTTTAAAAGCTATGAAAGGACAAGTTGTGGCTGATTTTATAGTCGACCATGGGTTAGTCGAATTGTCTGTAAATCAAGTCGAACAAACTAACTGGAAACTGTTTTTTGACGGTTCTAGTCACAAAAATGGATCAGGCATTGGAGTCTTGATTATTTCTCCCAAAGGACTTCCAACAAAGTTCCATTATAAAATGAAAGAAGTATGCTCTAACAATGAGGTCGAATATGAAGCCTTGATAACTGGTTTGAAGGCCCTAATAGATTTAGGGGCAAAACGAGTTGAGATTCGAGGTGATTCTGAGCTAATAATTCGACAAATCAAAAAAGAGTATAAATGCATCAAAGAAAATCTAATAATGTATTATGCAATTGTGATACGCTTATTAGAAAAATTCGAACATGTTGAGATCTTGCATGTACCAAGATCTAACAATTGCATTGCCAATGAATTGGCACAAATTGCTTCTGGGTATAGAGTTTCTAAAGACAAGTTAGAAGATATGGTCGAGATCAAGAATAAAGAAACCCATGAAGTATTAGACCAGTTAGGTCAATTGTCGACGTCAAAATTTGAGGGGGTAGATGATAATGTTGAAAGTAAAGTTGAAAGTAAAGATTTGTGTGCCTTGGAAATTTTTGCCATCGACAATATGACTGATGCTGATTGGAGAAACCCATTGGTCCAATACCTAAATAATCCAGTCGGAGGAACTGATCGAAAGATTAAATATAGAGCTCTAAACTATGTGATATTAGGAAATGATTTATACAAGAAAACAGCCGAGGGTGTATTGTTGAAATGCTTAAGTGAAGCTGAAGCATATTTGGCTGTGTCAGAAGTTCATAGTGGTGTTTGTGGAGCTCATCAATCAGGCCATAAGATGAAGTGGTTGTTGTTTAGACAAGGTTTATATTGGCCAACAATGTTAAAAGATTGTATTGAATATGCAAGAGGATGCCAAGAGTGCCAGAAATTTTCAGGCATTCAACATGTTCCAGCCAGCGGATTGCATGCCATTGTCAAACCTTGGCCTTTTAGAGGATGGGCTTTGGATTTAATAGGAGAAATCAAACCTGCATCTTCTAAGCAACAAAGATTCATTTTAGTAGGAATAGATTATTTTACTAAATGGATAGAGGCAATCCCACTAATTAATGCTGATCAAGAAGCAGTGATTAGTTTCATACAAAAACACATTATCTACAGATATGGGATTCCAGAAACTATTACTACTGATCAAGGATCAGTTTTTGTTGGTCGAAAGATGCAAGCTTTTGCAGCAGAGACAGGATTTAAATTGCTAACATCCACTCCGTATTATGCTCAGGCTAATGGTCAAGTTGAGGCTGCTAATAAAGTTATTATAAATTTGATAAAGAAGCATGTGGGGAAAAAGCCAAGAAATTGGCATCAAACGCTCGACCAAATCCTTTGGGCTTGTCGGACGTCACCAAAGGAAGCAATAAATACTACCCCATTTCGTTTGACTTTTGGGCATGATGCTGTATTGCCTGCAGAAATTCATCTACAGTCGACAAGAATTCAACGACAAAATAGTCTCTCGTCTGACGAATACTGGAATATGATGTTAGATGAATTAGTAGAATTAGACGAAGAAAGGCTAATAGCGTTGGATAGGTTAATAAGACAAAAAGAAAAAGTGGCGAAGGCTTACAACAAGAAAGTCAAAGAGAAGACATTCATGGTAGGTATTTATGTATGGAAAGTTATTCTGCCTATGGATCAAAGGAATAAGTTATTGGGTAAATGGTCCCCAAGTTGGGAAGGACCGTTTAAAATTTTGCAAGTGTTTTTAAACAATGCATATGAAATTGAAGAACTAAATTCAGATGTTCGAATCTTGAGGGTGAATGGTAAATATTTGAAAAAATATAAACCTATACTTCAAGAAATTCACATAAGAGAATAAAAAAACTAAGAGATTATATTAAAATGGCCAAAACTTGGCCAGTCATTACAAAAAGTTCATTCATAAAATGCGCAGTCATTACAAAAAAAAAAACCCAAAGCCACTAAAATATCCAATATTAGTTAATTCTTCGGTCGATGTTTTCCAAGGATAATAGAGGCAGACTTTCGGCTTCGAACATATCCATACGTCCAGTCTTGCGCATTTTCCTCACCACACCTTGCTTGAGAAACAGGTAGGATAAAAATCTTCCATAAGGAAGATGAGTCACCATTCCTTGACGAGAGGCAGTCAAAGAGACAACCTCCACAAGTTGCTTAAAAATCAATAGAGGAAAGTTGATTTCCTTCCCCTGAAGGGCACAGGAAATGAATTCCAAGTCTTCCACCATGATGCTATTTTCATCATGGTTGCGTGGACGAAAGTTGCCCACCAAATGTTGGTGCCAAATTTTGATTACTTTGGCACAAAAGGGATCATTGTCCATGAGGTCCCTTAACATATTAGAAGTGTTCATGTCGAAAATATTGTCATCAAAAGTTTCACCGATATTGCTGCATTTCAACAAATCAGAGATTGTTGAGAGAGTGATGATGACATGAGCCCCTCGAATGTTAGAGGTTATAGTAGTCCTCCCTTCTGGATCTATGCGCAAAGATGCAAATCTCCAGAATTCAATCAGCATGCAGGGATAGATGTTACCATCTAAAATTTCAGGATAAAATTCAAGTCCCTGACTAGCATAAAGAGCACGAACATTGATGTGGTTCGCATCAAACTCTTCTTCAGAAAGTTTAAATTCTTTCTTGATGCAGGATCTTATGTTGGCATTTGTTAAAGGTTGTGCCATGGTGTGAAGACAAAGATTGAAGGATGAAAATGTTTAAGATGTTGTGCGTAGGGAAATGCAAAAGGAAATGGAAGGAATGAGGCTATATATAGAGAGAATATGTAGTTACTTCAGCAAGACAAACGTGGGAAAGGAAGTTAGAAAATCAAAAGTCGTATTAAATATCTTGGAAACTGACACAAGCAAGCTGGGAGCAGTTATAGCCCACTAACCTAGTGTTTAGGTAATAATTAGTGCCTGGGAAAACGAAATGTAATCATGGCGTAATGGGAATTAACAAAAGTCGAAACCCAAGAAAGAACTGAAACGCCATCTTTTCTTTTTCCTAAAGTCAGTCGAAAGAAGTCGCTTGGGGGGCAATTTGTTACCCTAGGATTTCGACTTACCAATAAATGGGCAACTGGGGCTCAAAATTGGTAATTGGGCCTCAATTTGGTAAAAAGGTCCTAAATTGGTAATTGGGCCTCAATTAAATAATTACATTGCCATTTGGGTCGAAGCGGTTCGACTAAGTAATGCTTAGTAGTCGAAGCTGTTCGACTAGAAAGATTATCAGAGGCTTCAGCGTTCGACCAAAAGTATGCGAAGACTTAAGAATTTTGCTGCAGAAACTGAAGTGGAAGTCGAGAGGTATTAGAAGTTAAGAAGCGGTTTCAAGCAGTTTTCTGGCAGTTCTTACAGGACGCGTGGAGGTCTCACAATTGAAGATCTTGCATGTCGAAGACACGTGTTGACTGATAACCAGTCGACCGTTAGTAGTAGTTATTTTATTTTTTCTATTTAAGCAAGTTTCATAGGAATAGTTAGGGGTCCGCATTTTCTACATAAACACAAGTAAACTCAAATCTCTGTGCAAAAATGAGTAACGAGTGCAACTTTGGAATGTACGTTGTAGCAACCTGCCTAAAAATTATGATTTAGAGTCGCCACCTATTCTGAAGGGCGACTCTAAATCAGGGTCAACACATATATATAAAATATGATACAAGAATGATGCAAGAGTCGCCACCTATTCTTTCTTTTTTTTTTTGAATAAAATATGATGCAAGAATGCACCCTCAACCCTTTCCTAAAGGTTAACATTGCAAGGATAAGGGTTATGGCAAAACATAAAGAAAGGTAACAAACAGTTAATAGGGTTAAAGACATGATTAAGATTTGGAGGAAGGGGACTCGCCTTGTTACCAAGTGCCTACGTATCTCCTTAGGGAGAATCAGAGTCAACGTAGTTCGGGGAAGGGTTGTACGCCCTTAGAATTTGAATTGAAGGTGTTTGAAATTGTTTGTGCTTTGAAAAGCATCTTTGAATTGTCTAATTGATGAGGATAAAAATCCATGGTTTAGTATTGTGGTTTTGAAAGGTTTGAAAAATGTTTTGAGGTTTGGGCGTACAACCCTGATTTTAGTATGCACTATTAACCGCGATAATCGATTGATTCAATTACCATAGTCAACAGATTAGTAGTTGTATCGTTATCAATTTTAATCAATTGGTTTGATTATCACTAATAACAAATTAGGATATCTTTTAATAATTTTTAATAATTAATTTGTATCGTTACCCCTCGTAATCGATTGATTCGATAAAAAAAGAATAACGAATTGGAATAAAAAGATAGAAAGATTAATCATCGCGACTAATAAGATAGTCGAAACCATTTAATCAAATAGAAATTAATTATATTTTAATTAAATAACATTTTAATTAAAATTCATTATTGCCCATAGCGATTAATTAATTTAATCGGAACGAACAACAAATTGGAATTTTTAATATAAATATCATATAATAATTTTATTTATAAAAAATAATTATTATATAATTAATTATATTAAAAAAGATTTAATTAAAACAAAATAGATAAAAATTATTTAAGTTAATTAGGATTAGGATTTGATAAGGTTGGTTTGAGGGTTCATGATATAGACATTAAACCAGGGGCGTGTGATCTAGATGGATGGAGGTTGAATGGTTCAGATTTTGAAGGGTACATGGTAGGTGTGCAGGCCAAGGTGCATAGGATCAAGGTTGTATATTTTATGAAAAAAAGGTAGAAAGGGCCAGGGATCGAACCCTGGACCCTTGAGTGACTAACAAACGCGCTAGCCAACCCAGCTGCGTTATTGACGTGTTAACTGGACACCTTGCATCAAACAAATAATAAAACCAGCAGGCATAATGCATCGCGCGCGAGATTTAAAGTTAACCAACCAGGCGTTGACACGCCATCATCTTCCACCCCAGACCTGTAAGAAACCTGCAAATATAGCTACGATTCTACCACGAAACCGTTCGTAGCAAGACCCCCTGAGAAAATAGCTATTAGCTCATGCTTGTCCATAAACTCTTCGCGACCTGTCCAAATTTCTTGTCTACCTCATACGAATCCAACCCAGCCCTCGTTTTATCCTAATTCTACCCCTAACGAAAACCCCTAATTTGCAAACCCTAGAGCTTGACTCGGCCTCCCATGGCCGATCCCATCATAATGCACAGAAACCAAGTTAACACACCATGAACGTTCCAGACAATTAGACAAAGCCAAATATGTGATCAAAACATCATAATTATGCGTGTATCATGCAAACCGATTCAAAGTTCAAGGTAACTTACTTTGGCTTATGGGAGAGTATTCTGGGGGTGCTGATGACGCGTGAGTATCCCAATAGCTTCAGAATACTCCAAGGAACGTGTAACAAACCTTAGAAACCTTTAATTCTTCCTTAATCTCCAAAACCGAATTGGAGTTTTTTGGTGATTTTTTGTGTTCTTGATGATGGTTTTCTCTGCAGAAATTCGTCCCCTAATCTGGTCCCTTGTGTTTGATACTTATACTGGAATGAATTAGGTTAAAAAAGAGAGCCCAAGGATTATTGAATCAATTTTTGCCATATTTGAGAAATTTGATTTCTTTCTTGAATGGCAAGCTACTATTTTCGATCAATATTGTATCAAATCTTTCCAATCCATGTATGCACGAAATTAAATATATTTTAGACATTAATTGTGATTGGAAATACTTAAAAATCTATTTTCCATCAAAATATTTGATTTTTATTTTAATTAAATCATTAAAATGAAAAAAAATCATATTAAATCGAATATAATGTTAAATTTCGTGGAAAATAATTTTGGGCATGCTAATGTCTTGTGGACCAAGTTTGTATCATAAAACCATAGGCCCATTTGCAAAACTTCTCAATTTGAACCTTCTTTCTTCACATTTGGTCCTCAAAAATCACCCAACTTTGATCAAGCATATCTCACTCAATTTTTAAGCTATGAGGGAGTTCTAATACTTTTTGGAAACCTCAAAGTGTCCTCTATAAGCCACTTTGGAACATATTTTTCATTTGGAGCTTTTATCTTGATCATATCCTCTTTGACAAAAAATTGCTTTTGAAGGATGCTTGAAAATGACCTGTAATCTTTTGCACCATGCCTCTCAAATGAAGCATTTCTAGCCCTGGCTTGTGAGAGACAAAGTTGTAGAGAATCCAATTTCCTTCAAAATAGGCTTTGATTTGGAAATTTTTGATGTTCCATGTTGTGGACCTCCGTTTTTCGGGCCATACCTCTGAGCGGGAGAGATACGTGAACTGACTCTTTTTTATCGCTTATGCTTTCGCATTTTTGAAAATTCACAGAGTCGCCACCGACCTTTTATTTTATCCAATTAAGGAAAGGTTTATAAAAGAAACAGAAAAAAGACCTTTAAGAAATTATGGGTAAGGGGGTAGGTTATACAAAGGGAAGGTGTTAGCACCCTTTGTATCCATGGTTATCCATGGGCTCTTAAGTTTGCTTAGCTCACTTGTTTTTCGATCACTTTTCAATTGCTTTAGAATGCTCATATGTGGTTTCAAATACCTTTATAAATTGAATTTGTAATGATCCTTGTGCGGATGTATACAAAATGTTTGTTTATCTTTCGAAAGATGTTTTGAAAAGAACGTTAACTTTGTAATGATCCGTGTTTGGATGTATACAAAATATTGTCTTTTTGGAAAGTTTTGTTTTGAAAAACAACAGTGTATGAGAATTTTGTTTGTTTTGATTTGAGCAAGCAAACTAGGAGGTCTACCCTGAGTTGTAAGGTCTTTATCCTATTTCCTTTAAAAATCTATCCTTTCACCGGATACAAACAAAAGGTTCGATTTTGTACTCGAAACAGTAGAATTTTGACTTTGATTTTGAAAAGAATGAGAAGGGATTACCTTAAGAGGTGCAAGTGTGATTGTGATTGGATTCAGATATTTTATCTTTGAAGTTAGTGATCTAACGGTTCAATTTTATCTTTGACATACACGCAGTTTATATTTGCTGGAAATTAAAATGCGGAAATGTAAAGTGCGGAAAGTAAATCTACGTTATTACATCGATTGTGCAGGAAATGTAAACTAAGCTTATTTACATGATTTTGACAACCTATACATTTATCTAGGAATTTAAATTGCAATAAGATAAATAGAGAAATGCATGTTTTTGGTTTTTTTTGATGATTGATTTTAATTTAAAATTAATGCATAATTAATTAAATTAATATGAGAAAAAGAAAATAAATTTAAACCTAGAAATTAAGCTTAAAAATATGTTCAAATGTGCTTGTTAATTAATTTTAAAACAAAACTAATTTTTTTTGGAATTTTTGAAATTGATTTGAAGTTTATTAAGTTAATTAAGACATAATTATGCAAATAATTATACAAATAATTAAAACTTAAAGAGAAAATTATCCTAAATATGTACAAAATTAGTTTATAATATATAAACAATATTTAATATAAAGAACAATTTTTTTTATGATTTTTTTTGATTGGTTGAAAATAATTAAAAGCAAATATATAAATATATACTAATTAATTATGCAAAATATTGGAATTATGAAGAAAAATAAAATATTTTTATTTCAGAAAATAATATATTATTTTAGAAGCTTAAAAATATTTTTTGTGTATTTTTTGGATTTTTTTAACTATTTTTAATTAATTTTGCAAAGAAATTAAAATAGAAATAAAAATAAAAGGATACTAATCAGATGTGGTTGATTATGAGGGAGTATGATGTTCATGCATGATCTGGCGCGTTGGATTGGATGGAAAGTGGATCAGAAGGCTCAGATTTTGAGGCGCATGGCAATCAGTATACCTGCAAAACACTTGATTAGAGGAAAATTTAAAAGAATGCGCGCGCTGGCTGGCCAATGGGGTGAGGACACGCATCATCTTCAACTTCCAGACACCACTTTTAACAGCGCTTTCTGGCTAGAAGCGCTGTAATAGATTAAACTCATCCCTGCAAAATAGCGAATAGGTGTAAACAAGCATAGAAATCAGGCGCGATAGGACCATTAAATTCGTCTTGTTCCACTGAATGTAACCATGCCCTTAATTTGGTTTAATTTTGGCTCTAATGAAGAACCCTAAATTTGAGCTTAGAAACCCTAAAATGGTGGTTTTGTGCAAACGGTCATTAAAACTTAATTAAAGCTCCAGAAACGACCAGAGCACCAATCTAAACACAAATATATATCTACATCTTGTTAAATGTGCGTGTATGATCAGATATGAGTTGGTTTTTGTTTGAGCAAATCGTGACCTGTGTAGCTCGATTCAATGAGGTTTAAGACTTGCAATTGATTGGAATAGTTTCAGTGAAGCTCAGAGATGATGTTTGAATGTTTAGTTTGTATTGAAATTGGCTGAAACTTAAAATTCGAATTTCAAGTTTCTTTGAATATTACAAGTTGTTACAAGAGTGATATATGCTTATGAATGCTTCTGAATTTGTCCTCTTTTGATTGTGAAGTGTTATAGCCTTTATATAGACTATGTTGTGCTTAGAATTGAAGCTAAGAAGTATCTTGTTGCCTTTGTTGAATTCTTGATTTTTTTATATTAAAACCTTTGAATTGTTGACCAAGTCTTGCTTCCCTTCAATGCTCTTGCCTTGTACCTCAATCCTCTGCAGAAAATTGAAGATTTTTGGATGACTCATGCTTAGATTGTAAGCTATCCATTATCCATTCATTTTTCCTTTTAATTTAATCTTAAAATAAGATAAAATTAAGCCAAAAATGGATAAAAATGGTATGGGCTTAGTCTTGGTCGTGGGAGGCCCATAATATTATGGAAATGATGTTTGAACCATGAAAACTTGGCCCCATTTGGAAAAAATACATTTTTGAGCAATGTTGGTTTCATGCATTTTCCCAAAATTTAGCCAACTTCAACAAGGTGTAAATCCCTCAATTTTTGTCATATGAAGGAGTTCTTGCACTTTTTGGAAACCTCAAAGAGTCCTCTAACCAATGTCTTTGGTCTCATGTCAAAATGATTTTTGATGCTCCTTGTGTGTCCTTTTGAAAAAAGTGTCTTTTTGTTGACTTTGAAAATGACCTGTAATGTCTTTGGTCATATTTTTCAAATGGTGAATGCAATGACCATGGGATCAATTGCATTTGAAATATAATTGAATTTCCTTCAAAATGAGCTTTGGTTTGAATTTTTTGGATGAAGGATGAGAGAGTTATGACCAGTCAAAGTTGAGTTGACTTTTCAGGCAAAAACCCTAATTTTGAATCTTAGGGTTTTGTTGATTTTTGATCTTTCCTTGATGAATTAAGATCATCCAATGATCAAATGATGAATCCTTTGACAAAATATGGACTTTGACAAAAAAATTCATTTTTGACTGTCTGTTGACTTTTTGGTCAAACGGGTCGTCTGTTGACTGTTTGAGCTGCTGACGGTGCGTCTGAGTGAATTGAAGTTTGAAAATTTGTATGATGGTACTTTGAGATATATGGATGTGCATGAAATCCATTTGAGGTCTCAAAAACTTGTTTCTCCTGTAAAAACAAGAAAACCCTAGTCAGAGACTGTTTGTGTAGGAGACAGTTAAGCGTACCTGATTTTTGTGCAGTGTTGAGTCTCTGCTAATCGCGTGATATTCAGAAGACTTCTAGAACAAAAATCTTGGAATTTTGAATTGTAAAAGATTGATTTGATTGATGGTACAAAACACTGAGAATTGTACTGCCAGCAGTTTGGCTGTCAATTGACTGTTCAGGTATTGACGTAGCAGTTAGAGTGAAAAATCAACAGTCAAAGTTAATTTTCTTTTTTTTTTGTTGTTTTTGTTTTTTTTGTTTTATGTGAAAAATGAAAGTTTATTTACATGACTTGTTAAAAAAACACAGACATAATAAATAACTAATATTTACTGTATGCGGGCAAAATTACCGATAATAACCCTGAAAATCATTTAATGCACAGAAAAATGAATATTTGACTGGCAGAAAACACACAAAATATTATCTGAGTAATTAAGAAATATTATGACAAATAGTACAACATTTAATACTGACAGTACAAATATTACATACTATATTGAACAGTACGAATAAACGGTACATTTAAGAAATAAGAAATACGGCAAATTTTAAGAATGACGATTGATAACCCATGCTACAAATAGTAACATGTAGATGATTGGGAGCATAAGCATCCCAGGTCCACAGTGTTCCGGGCTATGTAGACAGAAGAAAGACATGATCACCGTAGCAATGGTGATGACCATAAGAAAACACGTTTCCCACCGCTTTGCCATTTTGTCAGGGAAGAAGAAAGGATGGATTATGAAGTAGAAATTTGAGAGATGAATTAGAATTTGATGTGAGATTTTTATGAAAAAATGAGAGGTATTTATAGAGTGGAAAGAAGGATAGAGACGTTGGGGAATGATGTGATTCCGTACAAAAGGAAAATTTGAGTGGAAATAAGATTTGAAAGAAAGTGTATGATAGTGTTGGGAAAAAGAGAGATGTAGAGAATAAAGTTAGGATTTAATTTTTGAAAAAAGAGATTTGAAAAGATTTTTGAAAATAATGGAATATAGTACAAAAATTAGTGGGAAACAAAAGATAATAATAATCTACTTGTTACCAGTACAGTCTGAGTTTCCTGATTCTGCGCCTGCAAAAAGATTTAACTCTGTACCAATTGTGTCAGTACTATTTATCTGTAAATAAATAAATAGCATGTGTGAAGTAATAAACAGTATTTGGCGTTTGCGTAAGAATAAATTCAACTGCAAGCCAAATTACTGTATAAGAAAAATTCTAAAAACTAAGTATTTCATATGTCAGGATATTTGTTGAAATAAAAATCCATGATTATATGAGACTCTTAATTTTCAGATTGGAGTTTTCTTGAAAAAAGATGCGGGCAAATTTTGGGGTATAACAGTTGCCCCTATTCAATCTTCTTAAACCTGAAGAGGTTGTCTGAAATCTGAAGGTAGAAGATGATTGAATATTTAGATGCCCTGAAAATTTGCACTTACCTTGATCAGAAGAGATGTTGGAAGTTGCATTTGAATGTCGTCTGCGAAATGTTGTTGGCAGATTGAAACATTACCTGAGATGGGCTTTCAGATGCCACCTGGTAAATGGGTTGAGGGTTTGTTCATCAGAATGAATCCATTGATTATATCTTGATGAAGGATTTGAAAGTCTTTGTGTTGACTGTTTCGGAACCGTCCAAGGTTACCGCTTTAAGTCTAGGAGGATGATTGCTACGGAACTTGTCCAAAGTTTTTCCTGCTTTAGATTTTGAAAGTTGATCATTGTGGAACCGTTTGAGGTATCAGCTTTAGATCTTTGATATTAGATCATTCTTGAACCGTCTGAGGTATCGACTTTAGATCTTCAATGTTAGATCGTTCTGGAACCGTCTGAGGTATCAACTTTAGATCTGCAATGTTAGATCGTTCTAGAATCGTCTGAGGTATCAACTTTAGATCTGCGATGTTAGATCGTTCTGGAACCGTCTGAGGTATCAACTTTTAGATCTGCGATGTTAGATCGTTCTGGTACCGTCTGAGGTATCAACTTTTAGATCTGCGATGCTAGATCGTTCTGGAACCGTCTGAGGTATCAACTTTAGATCTGCAATGTTAGATCGTTCTGGAACCGTCTGAGGTATCGACTTAGATCTGTGATGCTTGTTTTTGAGTTGATAAGTGATCAGAATGAATCTTCGGCTTGATTATATCTGAAAGAATCGTTCATGGAACTCAGGTGAATACTGCATGTGATTGAGAATATCTTTGTTGAAGATATCTGTCTACCTGAAA
Organism: Vicia villosa; assembly: GCF_029867415.1. NCBI lineage: Eukaryota > Viridiplantae > Streptophyta > Magnoliopsida > Fabales > Fabaceae > Vicia > Vicia villosa. Next base: position 366,579 of record NW_026705912.1, read on the forward strand.
AAATCAAGTTAGCGATATGCAATGTTTATGATGCATGTAATGTGAGCTAAAGGAGAAATAGGCATGTTATGTTGTGTATGAATATGCGTATGAATATGCGCATGATGCATGATGTATGATGTATGATGTATGATGTATGATGTATGATGTATGATGTATGATGTATGAATATGAATATGAATGTGCGATGTATGAATATGAATATGTGATGTATGAATATGATGTCAAGCTTCTATTTGGGAAAATAAATTTCCGTCAGTCATCTGGATATGACTATATTGTGATTGTTGATGATCTTTTGTCTTGTTTGAGTACCCTCGGCTGGGGAAATTCGTTGAGAACTGTAGCGGTAAAAATGTGACTCGACGCGTTTTCACGCATTCGAAGTACAACAGAGTCGCCACCGAACTTTATTTATTCCAAGAAGGAAAGGGAAAATATCGATAAAACCCACAGATAAAAATGAAAAGGATAAGATGGTCGTTTGTAACCAAATTAGGGTTCGGGAGTCGGTTAAGCAAGGGGAAGGTATTAGCACCCCTCACCTCCATCGTACTCGATGGGACCCATTTAGTTAGTTTCGTGTTCGAGTGTTAGCGTAATGTTTGTGTTCTTTAGCTTATTAATCGAGAAAATATGAAAGAAAAGTTTTTTAGGGTTTTTATTATTATGAGGAAAAAAGAAAAGATTTTTTATTATTATGCTCGCCAAGACGTTTGTATCTTGTGCCTACGTATTCCCTAGTGCAATGGGAAAGTCAGAGCAATCGTAGTTCGGACTAGGAACCACGAAAAGTTTGTTGGTTGATTTTAGCGAGAGGTACTCAATCGCTTTCAAATGGAAATACTACGCGCACATGGATATGATATCACTACAAGAATGGATGACTAAATCAAGATAAGACATGATTTTGGCCATCATCGCATTCGAGTGGAAGATGTTCGATCTTCACATGTGGAAGTATGTTCGTATTGAAAATTTAATAAGTGTCTCGTTTATGAAAAGAGTTTTAAAAGCCATAAGGCAAAAAGGTTGAATGAAATTGAAGTTGCGTTTTAAACGGACATTTAGCAAAGGATTGAGCATAGGTGTTCACCTAGTGCGTCTCTACCCAAGGTATTGAACAGGAGCGAGCCCCATTTTCACTTGTTGTCCAAGTTAATTAATTTGTTTTGGTTCAAAAGATCAGGGTATTCAAGAGGTGTTCACCCCTTGTCACAGGATCTTTCGGTTTGATTAAGTGTTTTAGATTCAAAAGATCAAGGTATTCAAGAGGTGTACACCCCTTGTCACTCAATCTCTTGGTTTGATTGATGTATTTTGATTCAAAGGATCAAGGTATTCAAGAGGTGTGCACTTCTTGTCACAGGATCACTTTGATTAATTAAAGAGTTTTGGTTCAAGAAAATCAAGGTATTCAAGAGGTGTGCACTTCTTGTCACTTGATTTCTTTGATTTGATTAAGAAAGTTTTTTATTGTTTGATTCAAAGGATCGAAGGTATTCAAGAGGTGTGCACTTCTTGTCACTTGATCACTTTGATTTTATTAATGTGTTTTAGTTTCAAAAGATCAGGGTATTCAAGAGGTGTTCACCCCTTGTCACAAGATCTTTCGATTTAATTAATGTATTTTAGTTCAAAAGATCAAGGTATTCAAGAGGTGTGCACTTCTTGTCACTTGATCATTTTGATTAAGAAAAGTTTTAAGAAAAAGTTTTGATCCAAAAGAATCGAGGTATTCAAGAGGTGTACACTTCTTGTCACTCGATCTTTCGGTATGGTTTAAAGAAAGGAATTTTGTAAAGGAGAAAACTCGACTTTGGATCGAGAAGTTTATTTGTATCGACTTGGCATTGGATCAAGGATTATTGATTTTTAAATGAGATGAATATAATATTTTTTGTTATTTTAAATAATAAAAGAAGAAATAAAAGTCTGATTAAAACACATCTTTTTTTTTTGTATTTTTAATAAGAAAATAAAAATCTAAATTTGAAAACACATCTTTTTGTATTTATATACTATATTTATAAACAAATAATAATAAAAGGGTAAAAAATGACAAGTAAATAAAATAAAATGGGCTAAAAGAAGTAAAAGACGGGAGGTGTGAGCAAAAGGGGGGACTGCAAAACTAAAGAAATCGCTGGGCTCTAACAATCAGCCCAACATCCATCAACAATGGCCAAGGGGAGGGTTTATTGTTAGTAAATGGGTGCTAAACATAAAAACGAGATGGGCTTCGTTACTTAAGCCCAAGACACAATTTAAAACATGAAACCCTAATATTCTAAAGGGTGTTCCGCCCCCAATTTCAAGCAAAAGGAATGTCCCCACACTCTCTGTTTCTCTCTTGCTATCGATTCTGCTCTGCAGACATGAATGAAAAAGGAACAGCAAAAATCACGCTTCTCCAGGCTCTCTCTCATTCTCTCGCGTGAACAAACAAACAACAACAACACATAAATTCAAGCATATTCATTCAAAGATCAATCAACAATGCTTAAAACATCAGCGATTCAACAGTGAACCCAATAAAGTGTAAACGACGCTCGTAACCATAGTGTGAAAACAAAGATGTTACCGACGGAGATGTTCCTCCGGTGATGATCCCGAATGAGGAGATAAGTGTTCAGTTTGCGATGGAATTTGTGATGAAGTTTGTTGTTCGTGTCGGCACAAATCGTTGAAGTGTTGCTGTTGGTGAACGCCGATGTCGAGGAGCGTGGCTAATCTGCGATGTTGATGATGAGGGTGAGAGTTCTATGTATGAATAAGGGTTATGAGGTTGAAGAGTTGAGTTATTGGTTTTGAGTGTGGAAAGTTTGAGGGTGATGGTGCTCTGTTCTTGGTTTTAACAGAGTTTACTGTAGAGTATAGAAAACGTAGAGCAGAGGTTCTTTGAGGGATTTTTGTATGTGTTTGTCCCCCTCTTTGTGTGTTGTTTCTGTTGTCTTATAGATGGTGAGAGATGGGATTTGGGGGGAAAAGTTGGAAATTTTGAACACTTAAGGTGTGCTGAATTAATCCCTTTTGTTATGCAGGTTAATGTTGAGCAAAATGGTGCAAGTTTTGTATTGTTGTGGTGGGTAGCAGGATGCAAAAGATGGTACAAAAATGCAGAGTGTGAAAAATGCAGAGGCGTGGGATAGAGTTGATAGTGATGGTGCATGAAAACGTGAAGACCAACTTGTACTATTTTTTTGTTTGTTTTGATGTAATACCAAAAAGAAATAAAAATGGGCTTATAACAAAATAATAAATGGGCCCAAACTAAATTAAATTGCATATAAATAAAACTCTTTCTTCTTTTTTGTATGTACATTTTGACTAATGATAAATCTAAACTATAATAAAAAATATATATATATTAATTCTAATAAAAAAAATCAATCTAAACTATTCTAATTTTTTTATTTTTAATGATGATGGTAAGTAACTAAAACTTATGGAGTCTAAAACAAAAATTCTAAAAAAAAATAGTAACTCGAACAACAATATGCAAATATGTAAAATGTAAGCTATTTTTGTTGACTTTAATAAAAAGTCAAATTTTCCGGGATATGTGAAAATGCGATGATTGAACGACGAATGCACATGAAATATGAGCGCGACATGACAGCATGAATGAAATATGTGGGTCAAAAATTGGGGTGCGACAAGAACCATGGTACTCTGTTGAAGGATCTTTGACTATCACTTGGGAATGAAAGGTAGCTGGAAGTTCTGATGCCCTTTCAAATGGGAATGAGGAAGATGCATAATCCTCCGATGCACTATCTGACCAAGTCCGGGTGCGGGGATCACACCATCTGAAGATAGTAATCTGGAACAACCCTTCTGGGGGATAAGACTTCTTTTGAAGAGAAAATCTTTTTGAGGAATTTGCTGAGAAATGCGTTTCTCTTGGGGATTTTCTTCTGATGGGATGATGTCCCGATAATTCGGACATTACCTGAATGCTATTCCTGTTTTTCCTGGTAAACATCAATCATATTCAAATGCACATGTTCATTCAGAAATCATTGGGACGTTTACGTATTTAAAACAGAAAAAGTGAAAATAGTGATTTTTGAGCCTAAGCTGCATTGATTTTTGAAAAAGAGCCATGATAGGCTGATTAGCACAGGGAGACAACAATCCTAGAAGTAGGAAACTGTCATAAAGTTTTGGAAAATATTTATAAAGATAAATAGCTATGTGAAAACAATCCAGTCAAGTTTCAATTCTGCTATTGCCAATCTGTCTTCGAGCATCTCATTCCTCACTTGTTGGAAGAAAGTGATTGGACTGATCGGTGTCTTTGAGGTGTTGAATCTTGATGGTGAGTAGGCAGCTGAACGGAACATAGTTGTATGCTTCATTCCCTAACTTTTGCCTAGGCTGCCCTTTCAGGTTTTCAGCCTACCGGGATAGTATTTGTTTAGTCTCTAATTTTTGCCTGGACCGCCCTTTCGGGTTTTCAATCCACCGAGACGCTCATTTTTTGCCTAAGTTGCCCTTTCAGGTTTTCAACTTAGCGAGCTGTTTTTTTCTTTTTAAGCGAAGTATTTTTTGACTATGTCAGCATTCACAGGGTGTGGGAAATCCTCGCCATCCATGGTGGTAAGCAACATGGCGCCGCCGGAGAATATTTTCTTGATTATGAATGGTCCCTCGTAGGTGGGAGTCCATTTGCCTCTGGGATCACCTTGTGGTAAGATGATGCGTTTGACAACCAAGCCACCAGTTTGGTATGCTTGACTTTTGACTTTTTTGTTGAAGGCTTTGATCATACGCTTTTGGTATAGCTGACCATGACAAATATCTGCGAGCCTCTTCTCATCAATCAAGTTTATCTGGTCTAATCGTGTTTGAATCCAATCGTCTTCGTCTAGATCGGCTTCTTTCATAATCCTTAGGGAAGGAATCTGAATTTCAATTGGAAGAACTGCCTCCATACCATAGACTAAGGAGAATGGAGTTCCCCTTGTTGAAGTACGCGCAGATGTGCGATAACCATGAAGAGCAAAAGGCAACATCTCATGCCAGTCTTTGTAGGTTACTGTCATTTTTTGTATGATTTTCTTGATGTTCTTGTTGGCAGCTTCCACCGCGCCGTTCATCTTTGGTCGATATGGAGAAGAATTATGATGTTTGATCTTGAACTGTGTGCAAAGTTCAGTAATCATTCTGTTGTTTAGATTTGTGCCATTGTCCGTGATAATCCGTTCAGGGATGCCGTACCGACAAATGAGATTGTATTTGATGAACCGGGCCACCACATTCTTGGTAACAGAAGCAAATGAAGCTGCTTCTACCCACTTTGTGAAGTAGTCATAGCGACCAGGATAAAGCGATGTCCGTTGGAGGCAGTAGGTTTGATTTCTCCAATCATATCAATACCCCACATTGCAAAAGGCCAAGGAGCCGTCAGGATGCTTAA